>NC_060277.1:65716512-66016512 GCF_021613505.1 Equus quagga
TGGTGGTGGAGTTGGGGTTGGGGGCAGGTGGTGGAGGTGGTGGTAGTGGTGGAGGTGGTGGTGGAGGTGGTGGTCGACGTGGTGGAGTTAATAGTGGTGGTGGTAGTGGAGGTATTGGAGGTGGTGGTGGAGGTGGTGGTGGTGGTAGAGGTGGTGGTGGTGGAAGTAAAGTTGAAGTTGGTGCTGGTGCCACAGCCCCTGTTGTGCTCTCATTGTTTAACCTGCCTCTTACCCTGGGGCCATTTTGCTCTTGAATCCTTTGCCGTGAATAAGCCAGCATGTTCATAAGCAGTATCTCTCTCCTGATCACTCCCCATACCTACTAACTAACAAATGTTGGGGTAGGGGTAACAAAGTTTAAAGAGGCTTAGCTCTCGAGAGGTGTTTGCCTTTGTACAAGTGTGCTATGGGAGAGGTTGGGCAGGTTTGGGGACCGAAGGATGCCAAAAGGCTCTTAGGCAGGAAGAACCGGGAAACAAACTTGTTCTTTCTCCCTTTCTCTCTTTCAATTGCTGTATTGTCTCAATAATTGCTAGACATGATAAAAAAAAAAAAGACAGAGAGAGAGACAATTTATTCCACATCAAACAAGCTGTAGACAAGGCAGGAACAAGGAAGAGGAATGCAAATCTGGCCTAAAATACTCCCTCTCTAATTCCTCAAGCGTTGTGTGGAAGGATGAGGAGAGGGATTCAGATGAATGGACAGAACTTGGTGTCAGGAGTTCAGAAAAGTTTATAGAGATGCCTTCTTTTGCTCAGGATCCAGGACTTCCTCCTGGTTGACAGAGGTGTTTGAGACAATCTGCTTATTCACAGAGTCTTGGAACTGCTGGACTGAAAGTTCTGAGCTGGAACTGCTGCTGGAGGACACGGCACCAGAGGAACGGCTCAGAATCAGACGCCAGAAACTTTTATGGTTGAAGTAGCAGAGGACCGCTGGGAAAGGACAAGGGGATAGGGGAGAGGAAAGTCGGAGAATGGGAGGAAAGTGGGAAGCAGGGTGAGGCCAAAGGGAAGATAAGTCCCTAAGAACCTATCCCTGGGGATTGACAGCCCCCTCTCTCCACTTTCCCTACCCTAACCCACCCACATCCCCTCCTTCCCAGGGCCCTCTAGGCAACTCACCACAGGTGATGTATAGTATAAACACCAGCCAACCAATGAAATAGCTCCAGCCCAAGGGGACTGATAAATTCCTCTTCAACTCGAACAGCCAGATGTTAATAGGGAACAACATCAGGGTGGAGAAAATGAAGGTAACTAGGAGACAGGAAGTGGAGAGGTCTTATTCTCACCCAAGAATCCCCCATAGGGACTCTTTCTCATCTGCTGAGCTACAGTCACAAACCACAACTCCCACCAGTGCACACAGAGTACACAGCACCAGTGGTTCATGGGAATCACCCCCTCCACTTTTATCTCTCCAGTGACTGGGAAATGATGGAACTCAATTCTCAGTCAGCGACTACCAGTTCTGTTCTCCCATCACTCACAAAACCCCTACCCCACTCCCAAAGAAAGGAAGAGGGAGAAGTGTCAGGAAGATGTGGGTTAGGAGAAACTAAGGACCTTTTCCAGAACTGGGGGGCACCTTCACAGAAGCTCATGACAGTCCCAGTCCAGCCAAAGGAGGGAGATCTCTGAAGACCAGGTAGGTATGGCAGGTGCAACCAGATGGTGAGGACGAAGCCCAGCACCACAGCCAGGGCGAAGGTTATCTTGGCCACCAAAAAGACTGGGTGATTTGTCCACAGCTTAAAACTATCTGTGGAAAATGAGAAAACAAGATGAACGAAGGGTTCACAAAAGAGAAAATATAATCAAATGAGCAAATATGAGAAAATGTTCAGGCTCATTAATAACCAAAGAAATGCACATTTGGGATAACAGTGAAATATCACTTTCACTTATTAAATAGGCAAAGATTCCTGACATGGAGATTGTTTGATTATCCCAACCATATGAAAGTGAATACCTCAATAGAAAAAGTGGGCAAAGATCTTGAACTGCAGTTCTCAAAAGAAGATAGACGAATGTCCAATAAACACAAAAAGCTTAACACCGAATTGGCAAAGATCAAAACAAAATTGATGACACTTAGTGTAGGAAAGGATTTAGAGAAAAAGAGGTGCTCTCACACACTGCTGGTGGGCAGCATTTCTGGTGGATAATCGGGCACAAAATATGTTTAAAAATCTAAATTGTTAAGGCCCTTTGACCCAGCAATGACTCTTATTAGAATTTATGTTAAGGAAATAATCCAAGATCTGCACCAAAATATATGTATAGGGATCTTCTTTGCAGAGGTATTTACATGTCCAACAAGAGATTTGTTAAATAAATTATAGGGTACCCATACTTTGGATTATTATGTGTTCATTAAAAGTGATGATATGATAGATGCTTGTCTCTGAGTAGCATGTCTCTAGGAAGAAAGGAAAAACTGGAGAGGGAGTCTGGAAGCCAGAGGGGGGATTCACTTCACTAGGCAATTGTTTGTATTTTTTAAATTTTCACTCGGTTCATATATTACCAATCAAATAAATTTGAAATATAGATGATGTTTTAGAATAATTATTTAATGATATGAGTAAACACTTACAACTGAAAAGTGGAGTTTGCAACACAGAGCCTGTAGAATGATCACAATTTTGAAAAAATAAAAATATATATATTTATAAAAAGAAAATATATATATTTATTTGTATTATATAGATACACAAAAGACTGGAAGTAAATCCATTACAATGTCAATATGATTATATCTGTGTGGGGACATTTTAGGGGATTTTAATTTTCTCTCTTAAACTTTCTGCATTTTCCACAATAACTGTACAACTTATTTAAATCAGAAAAAATTATATATTTATATACTTAAAGTTGACAGTCATTGCTAGCAAAGGTATAATGAAATAAGCCTTCTCATACATTGTTAGTAGAAGCATGAATTGCTATCATACTTTTTGAAAGCAACATGGAAAATTTTATTGGCAACCTTAAATATTTATACTCTTTGATTCAGTAAACCCACTTTGAGAAATCTATAACAAAGAGTTTATACTAAACATACAAAAACTTGGTGATTAGCAAATTTTGTTTCTTTTTTTTCTCAAAATGAAATTGGAAATAAATTGGCCAAGAATAGGTAAATAAAATAGTCAAGTAAAAGGTGATAAATCTATTAAGTTGAAAATTATAGTCACTTATAATATGGAAAAGTTTATCATATCTCATAAAGATAAATTTTAAATAAAGGTAATTTAAAAGATATAAAATTATTTATGAAGAGCGATTACAACTATGTAAAAACCATTCAAAACTCGTTTGATTAAAAAAAAAATAAAGCCTGGAAAAAATTGAGTGCTCAACAGACTGCTACTAGTGGCTGTCTTTGAGTAGCATCATAGAGCAAGGTTGCTTACATGAGATTTGGAGCCAGACACACCTGAGTTATAATTCTAAACCTGCCATTATTTGGTTGATCCATACGAATTTGCTCTTTCTGTAGGTGAAAAGAGGTCAAATATTGGCCATTTCATGTGGCTCATCCTAATAGCTTTGTGACCCTGAGCAAGGTACTTAATCTGAGTCTCAATTTTCTCATCTGTAAAATAAGAATAATTTTCTCTCTGTCTTAGGGCTGACTGAGGATTAAACAGCAAATAGAATAAGTGTGGGATAAGTGATAGCTCTTGTTTCCCCAAGTTTATTGTAATAAGGATATATTGCTTTCTTAATGGAAGAAAATAATAGCTATGTAACTTTTTTAAGTGTTAACAAGAGTGAAGAAATGGAAATCGGGCATCCAAAGCTCTGGGTTTCCACAAGAGGTGAGAAAAGAGGCCTAAACCTGAGAGGTGAGAGGACAGCATGAGGGAGATGAACAGGAGTGGGCAATGAAGCAGCTGCAAGCACGCCAGGAAGGAACATGGAAACCAACGCTGGAAACTCGGAGTCGGCCCAGAAAAGCAAAGCTTGAGGCCGAGGGAAAGAACAGTGGCGGGGACCTGGCCTGGGGAGAGTGTTCTGGGGACTCCTCCCAGAGCTCTGGGTGTGCAAGCCCAGGGGAAGGACACCCCCCTCGCTGCAGCTCTTCTCCCAGGATAGCAGTGAATTATGTGATTAACGAGTGATCCACATGTGCTGAGTCCCTGCCCCTCACAGCATTTTCATAAGCACAGACTTGGCTCTGAGCCTTATTGGAGCAGTGACACTTTTCATTGGGTCCAGCAAATAAATTTGGCCAGGCTTGGGGAGGAGAAATGATCCTTGGCAGTCTCAGTGCCAGGGACCATCTTGCTGGCCAATATACTGGGGATGGCCAGAAGGAGGGACGAGAATACAGGGGTGCAGATGTAGAGGCCAAAGCAGGTTGGAGGCCCAGGGTGAGATTGAGGGGCTGGAGGGTCTCACCTTTCCCATTCTCTGAGTTGGAACAGCTCTTGGATTTGCAGATCTGTAGGGGCCCCATGGACATTAAATGGGCCGACGTGTAGATTCTCTTGCTAACATTTGTGGGCCAGCGCTGGTAGAAGCGGCTCTTAGAGAGGCACAGCCATTTCTTGGAGAAGAGCATGACCAGCAGCAGGATGAAGGCGATCAGGCTGAGCCCTGAGGCCAACACCTGCGCTAGCTGGCGGGAGCTGTGTGTAATTCTCCATTGCGGAGGAAACACAGAGTCCCTGCGAGGCTCCATGCAGGGCTCCATAGGCAACTGTCTGCTGCTGCCAGAGTAAGAGTGGGAGTTCTGCACCTCCTCATCTTGTCCCAGGCCATCCTCCACCTCATCCTGCTTCCCAGCCCTCCCCTTCCTATCCGGGCCTGTGATGCTCATTGCTTTCTCCTCCTGACCCAGTGAACTCGCCCCTAAAGTCCCCTGTCCCCATCCTGAGCACCCCCTGTCTCCCTTTCTATCCTCCACCCCATCTCCCCCTTCCTTTGCCAGGCTCAGTTGTCGCTCATCTTTTAAATACTTTCATCAGGCAGAGCGCTTGCCACCACTGGGCCTGGGATCTGGAAAGAAAACAGCCATTCAGCAGGACAGGGCCTCTAACTGCCATGGAATATTCCTGGGGGGCTGTCAAATGGGGGAGGGGGCCCATGACTGCAGCTCCAACTCTTTCTTGAAACCCTGCTCCTCAGTCCCAGCTCAGAACTGTGGATCTGATGACTACATTCGCCTAAAGGTAATGGTCTCCAAGGGTCAGTCTCCTTTTCTCTTCCCATTTCCTCCACCCTAATCCCAACCCCAAATGCTCACTGATGGAGCAGGAGGAGGGAGGAGCTTGTCCCCAGGAAAGCATCTGGAAAAGTCTTCCAAAGGTGTAATCAACCTTCTCACTGCTTCCCCCAGCCCCTTCACCCTTCTCGTACCTCTACTCACTTCCAGTCCACGGTGGCCATTCCCTGCCTTCTTCCTTTATCTTTTTCCCTTCTTTTTTTCTCAGCACCAGAAGAGGGAGGATAGGGGCCGGCCTGGTGGCGCAGCGGTTAAGTTCGCATATTCCGCTTCTCGGTGGCCCAGGGTTTGCTGGTTCGGATCCTGGGTGCTGACATGGCACCGCTTGGCAAAAGCCATGCTGTGGTAGGTGACCCACGTATAAAGTGGAGGAAGATGGGCAGGGATGTTAGCTCAGGGCCAGTCTTCCTCAGCGAAAAGAGGAGGATTGGCAGTACTTAGCTGAGGGCTAATCTGGAGTAGGGAGGGTATGAGAGTGTGTCACGCAGTCCGAGAAGGTTTTTTCTAACCTCCCTTTTACGTTATAGGAAAATAATCCGAGTCACCAGTGGTAGCCTGGTCATGGTGGCTTCGGGACCTCAATTAGCCCCTGGAATTCTCACGAGGAGAAAGCCTTTCAATTTGTGATGTGAGTTTGAATTCCACAAGAGTTGGTTTACCTTGTGGAGACAGTAGTACATGTGGGTAAGAACACAGGGTTTAGTGTTCAACTGGCAGAGGGATGAATAATGGGCCTTCTTCGTAATAGCCTTGTGAACCTGGATGAGTCATAGAGCTTCTTTAGGCCTCAGTTTGCTCATCTGTAACACAGGGGCCCATAATACTTGTCTCAGACTTGGTACAGTAGTGAATGAGATAAAGAACAAAAAGCACTCACTGGTTCATAGTAAATTCCCAGAAAGTGGTAGTTATTATTGTTAAATTGTTGTTTAACAAGCCATCATGGTTGGGTGAGGGCCCGCTTCCAGGTCACAGACTACTTGCTGTGTCCTCACATGAGGCTAGGAAGCTCTGTGGGATCTCTTTTATAGGTACACTGACCCCATTCATGAGGGCTCTACTCTTGTGACCTAATCACCTGTCAAAGTCCCCACCTCCCGATACCATCACGTTGGGGGTTAGTTTTCCAACATATGGATTTTGAGGGGACACGAACATTTAGACCGTAGCACCCTGACTCGGGTCCCACTTCTCCTTGAGTGTTCTGCTCTTCCTCTGCAGACCACCTTCCGCCTCTCCTCTGCTCCACACAGTGAGAAGCATGGGCCTTCCACCCCGGGCTATCCATCTTACGTCTTCAGCTGCCAGAGCAGAGACCTCTCAGTCCCAAGTCCAAACATTCTCTGGCCCTGAAGGGACAGATGCCATCCTTAGAACAGTCAATCAGCCACTGTCAGGAGCACTCGGGTCTGGAGGCTGACCCGTGACCTAACGACAGATAAGGAGTCGGTGGACAAATTCCTTTGCCTCCGGCAGTAAGTAGGCTGGGATAATCTCATGTGTGTTCTACACCAGGAGGGAGCAGAGCTGGAAGAAGGGGTGCTGGCCCTACTGGGAATGTCATTCAGGCAGAGCTCGCGATTGTGAGGATTGTGTTTTCTTCCTTGGATTCATTTTAGTTTTTCCTGGAGTTTCTAAGTGTTTCTAATCATAGTAAGCAGTTCTACCAGCAACACAAAACAACATGGAAGAATCTTGGAAATATAACGTTTCCTGAAAAACATAGCATAAATAAGACACCATTTTTATAGAGTTCATAAAAAGCACAACTAAACAAAACATTGTTTATGCACACATACTATTACGATTGCACGTTTTCTAAGGCACTGGAATGATAAACACACAATACAATATGGAGGTTATATCTCAGGGGAGGCAGGGGAACGGGACGGAGAGGATTATACTGGCATAGACACATTCATTGTTGGCAATAGGTTGTTGGTTCCTGACCTGAGTGATAGATGCACAGATATTCATCATATTAGAATCATTTATAACTAATATATATTTCAAATAATCCTGTGAATGTATCAAATACTGTTTTTCAAAAAGTAATTAAAAATAGTTCAAGAAAGGAAATGTAATCTTAGTGATTACTAGCTCTGTAATAAAAGATATTTATATAGTCACAATATATAAGGTAAACACCGTTAATTGAGTTTCAGCTTTTAGAATCAACAGATGGACAAAGCACGGAAGGCTTAACTATAGTTACAAAAGTAAACATAGTTGTTATCAGCCTTGATGTTGCTCAAGTAAAAACCTAGAAGAAGTAAACTGGAAGGTGGAAGGAGGAGAGAGCTGAAGGGAAGGGTGGGGGACCTGACAACAGGGTCTCCATGTAAGGTTGTGCAGAGTGTGTACTGCACAAGAGCACACAGCTGAGGGGATGAGTGAGAACTAAACTCCAGTCTGCGTTTTGCTTGACAAGCTCCTCCAAGGGAGCTCTATTGGCTGGAAGGAAGAGGCGATTTGTCCTATATTTCATAAAGATGCTGCTCCTCCCCAGGCCAACTACCCCTAGCAGCCACCCTGGGCAACTGTCTCATAAGGTTGTGTGTCCGTGAGAACTCTTTGGTTGCAAGCATGAACCCAGACTGACTAAGTTAGGCAAAAAAGGAATGTTTTGGGACGATACTGAGTAAATACAGATTCAAAGAGGAAGCTGACCATCTAGACCTAGAACTAAACAGGAACCGGGGGACAGGGAAGGTGGATGCCCTGACTGACAACCCACCAGAACCACAGGGATTTGGGGAGGGGCAGTTCCCCAAAGAAAGGAAGCCAGACAGTCAAAAAATAATGCTAATTTGGTCACACAGGTACGGAGTAGAGGCCAGAATGGTGTGCAAGGCTGAGAGGTTTCTGAAATGGGAATGGCTCACTGCTCCACCTGTGAGGGCAGGTGCCTGGGCATCCCTTACCGGACGATAGCCTCTCAATGACCACAGGCAACACTCGCCTGGAGAGCACGGACTGGGGCTTACACAGTCTTATTGGTCGCTCCTTGACTGCCCATGTGGACTCGCCCTGCTGCCTGCACGACACTCAGAAACAGTCCCACCCCAGGCCAGCTCACCCTGGCATGCATGCTAGTGTGACTCTTCTTTGCAGTGATCTCCCAGGCCCTTGGCATTACTAGGACACTTCAATGCCCGCAAGTTACAAGGTTCCCCCTCTTTGGCATCTGTGAAAGTATGCCTCCTTATTTCACGTGGGCCTGTTGTTGTTGGTATTCCTCAACCTCTAAAGTGTGTACTAACGACCTGGGCATCCCATTCAATGCAGATACCCTACTTCTAACAAGCTCCCAGGGGATGCTCATGCTACTGGTCTGAGGATCACACACTGAGTAGAGACAGGGTAGAAGACCTGGGGTGCTGGACCCGCCCCCAAGGATGCCCCTTGACCTTCAGGGTTTGGGCAGATGGGAAAATGATGGGCAGACCTGCTTGTCAGTGTGTGTCCTGCTTGCTTGGCTCTGCCTCTGTGGGAAGTTCCATTGCCTTCTGTATACCAACTGAACAGAAGTGGGAAGAAAAAAATTGCCTCTTAAAACAAAGCAAAAAGTGACTGCAAAATTCAGAATTTCTGCTCTTTGGAAAACATAGTTAAAAAAATGAAAAGACAAGCCAGGGATTGGGAGAAATTTTCAAATCACATATCTGATAAAGGACTTATATTCAGAATGTATAAAGAACTCTCAAAACATAATAATAGGAAAATAAACCACCCAGTTTTTAAAAGGCCAAGAGATTTGAACAGACATTTCTCCAAATAAAATATATGAATGGCCAATAAGCACATGAAAAGATATTCAGCATATTAGTCATTAGGGAAACACAAAGTAAAACCACAATGAGACACCATTACACACCTTTTAGAATGGCGAACAAAACAATAAAACTGACAATACCAAGTGCTGCCGAGGACACAGAACACAATAGCAGAATTCTCATACAATGCTGGTGGGAATGCAAAACTGTACAACCACTTTGGAAGATGGTTTGCCAGTTTCCAATAAAGTTAAACAAACAGTTACCTTGCTCCCCAGCAACCCCGCTCTTGGATACGCGCTCAAAGTGAAATGAAATCCATATTCATACAAAAACCTATTCAAGAATATTGACAGGGGCTTTATTGGTAATGGCTTAAAACTGGAAACAATCCACATGTCCTTCTGCTAGGGAATGGATAAACAGTGATGTTTGCATACAATGGAATATTACTCAACAATAAAAAGAAATGAAGGACTGATACAACAATATGGATGAATCTCAAACGCCTTATGCTAAGTGAGAGAAGCCAGACTTAAAAGCCTACGTACTGTGTGACTCCATTTATTTGACATTATAGAGAAGGCAAAACTATAGGGGACAGAAGGCAGACGAGAGGTTGCCAGAGGCTGGGGTGGGGGGAGGGGTTCGGCACAAAGGGGCACGGGAATTGAGGGAGTGATGGAACTCTTTTCTATCTTGATTGTGATGGTGGTTACACATCTGTATATTTTTGTCAAAACTCTCAGAACTTGACACTAAAGAGGGTGAATTTGGTTGCATGTGAATTATACCTTAATTTTTAAAGTGGGAAAAAAATATATTTTAAAAATAGCAAAAAACAAATTCTGTGTTCTAAGGAGGTAGGATGAAATAATTCTCGTCAGGAAGAATATGTGTGTTAGTTCTTTCTTCAGTACAAGGAAGAGCTGGGAAGAGAGCCATGCCTGAGAACCTGACTGTGGTGAGGGAAGAGCTGTAATTTCAAATTCCTGCCGGGACTTAGTACCACAGAAGAGATGGAGAGCTGGCAGATGGGCCTTTACACAACAGAGCACTTCGGGAAGATTTTGTCTGTGCAAAGGTAAGCCCAGAGATGGCTTGAAGGAGGGAAAGGGAACCGAACTTGGAGACTGGAAGCTGATTTTCTAGGGAAGAGAGAGGGACTGAGAAGCCAGCAGGGTCTTGAGAAGAGTGCCTTCTCCTCCAAGAAAGTCCCAGAACTTGATAGGAATAGCCAAGAGGCTTTTAAAAACAGGAACGCCTAATATTCCCTGTCACATTGTCTCACAGATAGAAGGGAAAGCTCTGGAGGGAAGGCCCATTTTGCCACCATCCAATATTGAACCACCCAATTTGACAGACTTTCCTTGCAAGCCAACACAGAACAGTTGGCTTCCCTTACAATCAACTCGTTTGGGGCTTATTCCCTATAGTCAACTCCTTTGGCTCAGGCACCAAACCCTGGTCCAATCATCTGTGGCCAGAAGAGTAGGGTTGGGTTCACTCAACCCATACGGCCCAAGCCAAGACAACTATACACAGAAAGAATAACTGGAGGAGGCTGAGGGCGTGGTGTCGGGGCCTCTCTGATCAATTAACAGAAACCAGCAGGAGTTAGTTGGACAACTACCAAAAAAACTAAGCATAGGGAATAAATATAACTGGGATATTTTTGGGATCTTAAATCATGATTTTTATTTTCCTTTTTCCGGCACCTCCTACCCCCACTTGCAAGATGGTGGCTGACACAAAGGAGGTATATGGCGAGGCTGAAAGCTGAAGAAGCCTGTACTTCTACTTTAGGAGGATTTAGAGTTCTCACTATGCCTCCATGGAAGGATGTGATAAGAACAATAATAATGACCAATATTTACTGAACACATACTTTGAGCAGACCCTGTGTTAAGTGTTCCCTGTATTATATTTCACGATAACCCAATGAGGGGTTAGAGCTGGTACTGTCAGTGTCCATATCTCCTCAGCACTCACTTCTACACAGTGAACACTTCTGATTTGAACACGGGTGACTCTGAGGGCTTGGCTGCCCAAGCCCTCCTCAGGCCTCCATGGGCAGGGCCAGAAGTGCCGGAGTTAATGCCCTTGGAAGCAGCCCTCAACCAATGACAGACAGGGATTTGGTGGACAAATTCCCTAGTTTCTTTTCCCCTAGGCTGGGATAACTCTGATGCAGGTTCTACATCAGCAGTTGGCGAACTTTTTCTGTAAAGGTGGCATGGTTCTGCACCTGGGAACTGAATCTGGGCTGCTAAAGCAGAGCGAGCTGAACTTTAACTGATAGGCCATCAGGGCTGGTTCTTGTGTATAATTTTTGAATACGGGGGGCCAGCCCTGTGGCCAAGTGGTTAAGTTCTCACGTTCTGCTTTGGCAGCCCAGGGTTTCGCCAGTTCGGATCCTGGGCACAGACATGGCACTGCTCATCAGGCCACACTGAGACAGTGTCCCAAGTGCCACAACTGGAATGACCCACAACTAAAAGTACACAACTATGTATCGGGGGGCTTTGGGGAGAAAAAGGACAAAATAAAATCTTTAAAAGAAAATTTTTAATGAAAAAGTTTATCCTAAAAAAATTGGATTTAATAAAACCATCAACCAAAACAATAGAACCAACAATGACTCAAGTTTTTCACAGGAAAATCTCTTATTGATTAAAAATTGATGGGAGAAAAAAATTTGTAGGAGAATCAAATCTTCATTAAAAAAATTAGGTCCAATAGACATTATGAATTCAAGAAACTTATAATTGGAGATGCTATTATAGATAAAATGTGAATATGAAAAGAACCACTCAAGGCATCTTGTTGTAAAGGTAACATGGAGGAGACATTATCCCACTGAAAATAATTGCTGTTAAAAAAATGAAAATACAAAAATTTGGAAATTGTTTAATGCTGTGATAGAAAATTTATTAAAGGATTAAAATGGTTCAATAGGATTTACTCTAGAAAAATAACCTTTTTTTTATTATTATTATTTTTTTTATTGAGTTATTGATAGGTTACAATCTTGTGAAATTTCAATTGTACATTAATGTTTGTCAGTCACGTTGTAGGTGCACCACTTCACCCTTTGTGCCCACCCCCCACCCCACCTTTCCCCTGGTATCCACTAAACTGTTCTTGGTCCATAGTTTTAAATTCCTCATATGAGTGGAGTCATACACAGATTATCTTTCTCTCGCTGGCTTATTTCACTTAACATAATTCGAAAAATAACCTTCTTGATAAAACTTTTCAATTTTGATATGATTACAATTAAGTATTTACAATAAGTATTTATATTATAAATCCTTGGAATAAAAGCAGTGGGGTCAAATGGGCCTCACTGCTCTATGATCCCTTTCTGTTCTAACACTATGTTTGAGGTCATCTCGCAGAGTAACTGGAAGACATTTTGCAAGTTTCAGGGCCTGTCCTTTCACTCGCTGCATAAATCCCTCTTTTGTCTCCCTGACAATCATTAACTTGACTTCTGATGAAAATTTTCTAGTGATAGGAAACTTGCTTCCTCAAAATGTCGCGCACGTTAATTTGGGACGTTTCTGATTGCTAGAATGTTATTTTCTTAGAGCAGCCTAAAATTTGCCTACTGATAACTTCCATCTGTTCTTTTTAAAATATTTTGTTATAAAAATACACACAAGAAGGCCGGCCCCGTGGCCGAGTGGTTAAGTTCCCGTGCTCCACTTCGGCGGCCCAGGGTTTCGCTGGTTTGGATCCTGGGCGCGGACCTAGCACTGCTCGTCAGGCCATGTTGAGGTGACGTCCCACATAGTTCAACGGGAGGGATCTATGGCTAGAGTATAAACTATGCACTGCGGGGCTTCGGGGAGAAGAAGAAAGAAAAAAATAAAAAAGATTGGCAACAAATGTTAGCTCAGGTGCCAATCTCAAAAAAAACAAAAACCAATCACATAGTGCTTATTATGTGCCAGGCATTGTTCTATGAGCTTTACAAATAATAACTAATTTTATCCTCATAACATCTCTATGACATAGGTTCTATTATTATCCCCTTTTTACTAATGAGAAAACTGAAACATAGAGAAATGAAGTACCTTGCCCAAGGCCATATAGCTGGTAAGTGACAGAGGCCAACAGAAGACTCAAGGGTTAATTCCTTGGGGAAATTTCCTCTCTGCCACTGTTGGTGATCTCTGTGGAAAGGGTTGTCACCCACCTCCTACTCTAGGAGCTGATGGAGTCTCCCGCACATGCTACAGCCAGGGAGCTGGCCCACGACCTGATCATGGTTTATCGGGTGTTGATGGGTAGCACAAGGAAGGGGGAAGAGTCGGGAGTCATTTATCACAGTGGCTGTGTCCGGATGGAGCTCTCCGGGCTAGTAGTCTGTTGCTGTGCTTTCTGCTTCTGGTTTCTTGCCCCATTGTCCCCAAGCTCCCTTGGTCCTGCCCATCCCCCGACCTGGTCATGATTCTGTGAGCCAACCCCGTATCCTTCTAATAAGTTAATGGATACTTAAGTGGGGAATACAGGGACATTCAGGGCCTTTTAATGGGCACTAAACCCTCTGTGGGATCTACAGAGATTTAAGATTTCCCTTAAGTGTCCCACATGAGGTAGAAGGGCCGAGATGGGTTGTTACCACAAGCCCACAATTTCCCCCTTAGGAAAAGTAATCTTTCTCTCCCCTTTGTCCCCCACTCCTCCCGTCTTGGAATAAGTGCCAGATCAGGCTTACAGAAACTTTGCTTTAAGGTACAATCAACCCCTCTGTCATCTGAAGCCCCAGCTTAGGGCACTAATTGTCTAAAATCATTTAGATAATTGAAGAATCCCACTTCCGGCAGAGGGCTGAAAGTGGTGTATTAGATAAGGGGAAAAGGCTTGTGAAATCTGTGACTGGCCCCTTGTGGTCCTGAAATTACCATTTCGTTACAATAAAAGATGATAAAAGTACAAACAGATCCAGAAAGAGAGGCAGCCCTGAGTTAGCAGACTGAAACAAGAATGCCCAGAGGCAGCCTGTCTGCATCCTTTAGTTTACTGCCCAGGCCATGGAACTACCCCGAGCCCAGGTCCAGAGAGCTCAGGAGCATTTTCTTTTGGGGAGAGAATTGATTCACTTCTGAAATTTTTTTCTGTTCATATTAGGGGTGAGAAGAAACAAAGTAGACTGACGAGAAGAGGTAAGAACCAGAGAGGAGTGCTGACAGGTGTTGGGAAAATGTCAACTAAACCCAACAAACATTTTCTGAACCTCTGCTGAGTGCCCAAATCAAAACAAGGATGGAATGGAGAAAGAGGAAGACAAGTAGGTTAGGAAGAGAGAGCAAGAAGCAATGTGGAGGACGGAGGGCTTTCACAAGGTAGGGGCCAAACTCCGGCCTGGAGAGGCAAAGGGGCCTTGGATTTGCGAGTAGGAGCAGAAACTGATTTTCTGAGAAGCTAATGAAGCTTAAGCTTCAGGGCTCCTCACTGGCATTGGCCCCTTTCATGCCTCCCTTGGAGGGCCCTAAAAATGTATTCACATGGGCATATGTTTCTATAAAATTTGCCAAAGTTTTAACTACAATTGGTTACTCTTTCCAGTCCAACTTCTGCTCTTTCCCACCATGTCCTTGGGCACTTTGGGAATCCAACCAAAGGAAGCTGAGCTGAGGACACAGTTTGTATTAAGTGGATATGGCAGGCAGACTTCTAAGTTGGCCCCCAATGATTCCCAACTGCTATTCATGCCCTTATATAATCTTCTTGCTTTTTGAATAGGCTGGATTTAGTGATTTGGTTCTGATGAATGTCTAAAGTGATGGGCTATTGCTCCTATGATTAGGTTATAAAAGACTCTGTCTTCCATCTTGCTAGCAAACTCCTCTATGGCCTTCTCAGCTTGCACTCTGATGAGCAAGCTGCCACATGGGAGAGGCCCTTGGTTCAACAACAGGTAAGGAACTAAACTCTGCTAACAACTGCTGGATGAGTGTGGAAGTAGATTCTTCCCCACTTCAGCCTTGAGATGAGACCACAGACCCTAGGTCAACACCTTGATTACATGAGAGACTGTGGACCAGTGGACTCACCTAAGACATACCTGAATTCCTGACCCAAAGAAACTGTAAGCTAACAAATATATGTTGTTTTAAGCTGCTAAATTTTGGGGTAATTACACAGCAATAGTGTAGAGGAGGAAGACATTTCCTCTACCCACTGTAGGTCCTTCTGGCCAGGCTACAAATTAAATTGACATGAGACAGACTAACAGGTGAAAATCAAACAAAGCTTTATATCATGTATACACAGGAGAAATCCAGGAAATCTGAGTAACTTGCCAAAATGACAGAGTCTCTCATCTTAAATACCATCTTCAGCTAAAGACAAAGGAGGATGTTGGGGATGGTAGTTTGGGGCTTCAAAGAGAAGGAAGGCAATTCACATGGAAATGGAAAAGCAAATGTTTGGTAAATAGAATTTTGATAAGAGTGGCCTTTAGGGCTGGCCCTGTGGCTGAGTGGTTAGGTTTACCTGCTCCACTTTGGTGGCCTGGGACTTCACTGGTTCGGATCCTGGGCATGGACATGGCACTGCTCATCAGGCCATGCTGAGGCACTGCCCCACATAGCACAACCAGAAGGACCTACAACTAAAATATACAACTATGTACTGGGGGGCTTTGGGGAGAAAAGAAGGGGGGAGAAAAAAAGAAGATTGGCAATAGATGTTAGCTCAGGCACCAATCTTTAAAGAGTGGCCTTAGCAAGCATCCTCCCAGTCTACTGGAACCCAGAGTTATCTATGGTGATGGCCTGTCCCGAGGACAGGCTTTTATTTTAAATTTCTTTTAGGCAGTCAGGGGGAAGGTCAAAGTTTCTTTCCTGAGTCTTTTGTTCTTAAAAATAATCAAGGCAAGGCAAAGAGACACATTTTGAGCAGGCCAATTCTGATCCCCCACAATAGTAACTAGTAAAATTCAATATAATAATGTGTTTCCAGTCACTCCTGTATATAATTATTGTTAACTGTCCTAGTGTAATGATGGCTTCTAGGAATACTCCTAATATCCACTCTGCTGATCACCCATATTGTAAAACAAAGGTACGGGACAAGAGGCAGCACTGCAATATGAATGAATCCTACGGTGCCCAGTAGGAGAAAGGTGTGGGTGGCTGTGATATTGTGATTTATAAGAAACATGTATTTGGTCATTCAGATGACCATATATGGTTGGTCATTCAGATGACCAAAATATATTTCTGATATATATTGGTCTTTGTCCACAGTTCCTGGCTCACAGCTCCCAAAACCTTTGGAATTTTGTAAGTGTTGAGAGTGATTTAAAGTGTCTTTTGTTATGTTAATGAGGTGAGGTAACATTTAGAAAGCACCCAGTTTGGGGACTGGTTGTCAGGAGAAGCAGCCATGTGATCACAGGTTTGAAACTTTCAGTCCCACCCCCTGATTTGGTGGGGGGAGGGGGGAGATGTTGAATCAATTGCCAATGGCCAATGACTTAGTCAATCATGACCACGTAATGCAGCCTCCATAAAAATCCAAAAGGACAGCTCCTTGGGCCTGTTGTGGTGATCTTCCATGTTGGGGAAGCAGAATCTTTCCATGTTCCACCGTTCTGGGGCCCCAAGCTCCACAAGGACAGAAGCTCCTTTATTCAGGACCTTGCCCTATGTATCTCTTCATCTGGCTATTTATTTGTATCCTTTAATATGCTTTGTAATAAATCAGTAATCTAGTGACTAAATGGGTTTGAGTTCTGTGAGCAGTTCTAACAAATTAAATGAACCTGAGGAGGGGATCATGGGAACCTCCAGTTTGTAGCTAGTAGGTCAGAAGCACAGGTAATAACTTGGGCTTGCACTGGCTGCTGAAGCAGAGGGCAGCATTACTGGGCTGAGCCCTTTTACCTGTGGAATCTGATTCTATCTCCCAATAGATGGCATCAGAGTTGAGGTGAATTCTCAGACACCTGCTGGCCTTACTCACACACACACAGACACACACACATACACAGGTTGGAATTGGGTACAGGAACCCCAAAGAGTAGTGGAACAAAATCAAGATATGCAACACCAGAAGCCAGATAATGATTGGAAAATTCCAACCATTGGATGTGAAAAATTAGGAGGCTTCAATTTGTATTCATGCCTACCCAAAACTGAGATTCTCATCTGTCAGTAATATCCTCAACAATACATCATCTACAACTAAAACTACACTATGCATTTTCTCTTTTTCGATGGTGATCATATAAATTAGAATTTATCAGCATCCCCGTGATTGCAGGGCACAAATCCCTAGCAAGCCTAGAAATGGCAAGCAGGTCTATGTAAAGTTGAAAGTTTTATGAAACTCCATGTATAGGAATGCCTTTTGGCATATCTTATGCATCTTTTTCTGACAAAGCATGGCAGCTCCTGAGAAATGGACGCGTAATTGCCAATAACAGAGAAAATCAACCTGAAAAAACACTTCATTGACAAAACACTTGCATATATTAATCTCTAAACCAATGTATGGAATAATTTAAAAATTCACAGATTATTTGATAATGCAATTAATGAAGAGTAGATCATATAAAGAAAGGCAGTGGAAAATATTTAAATTTCGTGATGATTTGGCACAAAACTCACGTCCTTAGAATGAGGAGGTTCATGGAAAAAGTGGCTCACGAGTCCTGTCAATTCAAAGAGCATTTAAGATTAGCAACTGCATATAAAAATGTGAAATGCTCTGAAATTTTAAGAGGTCATATGTGAAAATTGATAGATGCTTTCCCAAATTTGACAACATTCCTAAAAATGTATGTCATTACCAATAAAAAGTAATGAAGCAGAAAGAAACTTTCCTAAAGTATTAATAAGAAACACATTTTAATCAATCGTGCTAGAGGAAAAACTGAATTATCCTCTCTGTAGAAAATTATAATATCATCGTCATGTGAAGAGGCAATGACAGTATGCCACCAAAGATCACAGGAGAAAAATATTAGCGATGTGTCAAGAAATTCGTAAAATTATCTTATTTATCTGGGTTTTTACGTTCGTCGTATTTATCAGCTTTTTAAAATGTGATTTATCATTTCTTTTATCATTCTAAATACTTTCATACCCAACTTTTAATTCATATTTTGTATTCTTTTTCTTAGAAAGGGCCCCACAAAATTTGGATTCAACCCCAACCCTTACCGCAGAGGGCAGCTTCCTACTTCCAAACGTGGACGGAGTGGGGAAAGGTTTCAGAAGCGAAGGGGAGGCGATTCCAGGGGGCTGAGGGCAAAGGGGTAAACGGACCAGTGAAAGGGAGAAACAGAAAATTAGGGGCCAGGAGGAGTGAGAGGAGACTCCAGAAGTCAGTGGGTCGGATGTGGAGCAGTTTTGAGCTTAAACATTAAGGCAGGGCTAAGTTCCCAGGAACTGGGACCAATGGAAAACGCAACACCGCCTCGGATGCTCAGAAGCTGAACGAGTTGCGTCCGAAGCCGATCAACCAGCTTAAAAGCCGGCCCCGGACCTCAGAAAGGCCGAGGCGACTCCGAGAGCTCGGCGGGTCGGTGGGCAAGGCCAGGGGCGCGGGGAGCGGCGCCCAGCACTCGCCGGCGCGGAGGGGGCATCGGCGCGCTTGAGTGCCGACGAAGAGCCCGCGCCTCGACATCTCAAGGATTCCTCGGCGGGGACCGGCCAGCGCCAGGCCCTGCCTTGCGTGGGAGGCGAGCGCTGAGAACCAGTAGATCCAGCCGCGCCCGAAGATCTGCTGAGGCCCTGCGCGGGAAGCCCTCCTCGCCCTGTCGGCCTGGGTGGGCTGCAGAGAGCCAGAGCCGCGGCGCCGGGAGATGCCGAGCCCCGCCTGGAGGCGGGGCCAACCACTGGGGGCGGAGCCAGGGAGGTCCCGGTCACGCCCCTCAGGGGGCCGGTCGTCTTGGTTGGATCCGAGCGAAACCTCGGGGAGTTCAGCCGCTTTGCTCCCCTTGGTGTGGCCTGAGGCGCTGGAGGGTGGAGAGTCGGTAGTTTGAGGTAGTTTGGAGAGGGCGTGCTGGGGAGCAAGGTCGGGGTGGCCTTCGGGAGTTCATCAGGCTGGTGGAGAAGTCCTCCTGCACCGGTATGGTGTGCCGGCCTGGGTGAACTGGCCAACCCAAAACAGAAACCAGCACAAAGATGCCCTGTAGCTGAAGAGAGAGAGGAGCCCTGAGAGGAAGGAGGGAGGAGAGAAAGAAGCTTTTAGAGATGGACAGAAAGCCAGGCTGAAGGGCTCTGCAAAGGATCACAGGAAGTGGGCTGGAGGGGTCAGTGGAACTAGGAGAGGTGAGAGAGCTAGTGAGCAGGCTGCCGGGAGAAGCAGGGCTCCTCTCATCCACCCATCGCCTATGGTTGTGATTGCAACCCCCCTCAGCTCGCCAGCAATAATGGCCACAACAGTGTTGACCCAGAGCCCATAGAAGGGCTAGCACAAAGAGAGGTCAGTGCCCTGCGCCATCTGCATTATCATGGACTCCACAAATATGGAGGCCACGAGTATGAGGAGAAGGGCTGTGAGCGGAGAAAGCACATACCAACTCAGAGAGACAGACTCCCAACAGGGGCCCAGCTTCCCCACCCTGTCCCCTGAGGCACCTCCCTGAGACCTGGGGCACACTTGTGTCTCTCCTAAGCCTGTGAAAATGTTCGTCCTTCACCTTCCCCAGCGTGATAGAATGTGAAGGAATGGGGTAATAGATCCAGGACTCCCCAAGTGGGTCAGTGAACCTCTCTACCACCTGGGACATTTGTACTGACCCTTACCACCACCCCCCCCCACCATGCCTGGAATGCCAGACAGGGCAGCACCGAGCGACTTCTCTTCCCAGGGACCCTCCTGCCACACCTTCGAGGAAGTTGCAGAAGGCAACCCAGGGGGGCAGGAAGGCCGGAAGCAACCAGGACAGAGAGGATGATGGACACCAGCAGGAGGTAGTACACAGCTATGGCAGAGAGGTAGATGCCTGGCAGAGGGTGCGGGGGAGAGGGAGGGAGAGAATTTAGGATGAGCCAAGTCACCTATCGCGCGTCCTGTACCGCCTGTACTGCCCCCCCATCAGCCTCCTCCTCTGTCCTCCTTTCTCTGGCCCCACTCCTTGTCCCATCCACTTTCTCCACATTGGTGGTCCTCATTCCCTCACATCCGCCCCCTTCCCGTGTAGCTGTGCTTCATGCCCCTCAGCCCTCTTAGACAGGCCTGCAGAATGCAGACCCCTCCAGGACAGCACAGACGCACTCAGGTCACTCCAAAATGGAAAGAAGTCTCTAAGATAACAGACACCCACCCCGGGAAGTCAGGAAACATGGCAGTCCTTCCCTCCCTGTCTTTTCAGTCTCTGTTTGGAACATGTGGTTGTATTTTATGTGCATTTATGTCCCCAAAACAACTCTTATCTGGTGTCCATCTCCCCATTATCCTGTTATTAACCTCTGAATTGGAGCATGGGGACTTTCTCAGCAGCAGGACTCAGGGAGGGGTGAGGAGCTGGGAGGGAATGTATATGGGGCACATGTGTAGCTCTGTGTCTGCCTCTGGATGTCTGTCTGTCTCTCTGAGTATCTGGGGGGGGGGGGCGCGGAGCAGAGTGCGGAGGGGCTCCCCCCACCAGGAACCTTGAGGGAGCTCATGCCCCAGCTCCCTCCCACGACCACTACCTTCCCTTCCTGGACTTCAGCCCTCTTGTTGCCACCCTTGGAATGCTCTTTGCCGAGATCTTCCCAGGGCTGCTTCCTTAGTCATTTGGGTCTCAGCTCAAATGTCACCTCCTCCAGGGTCTTGCCCAAAGCCACACACACACACACACACACACACACACACACACACACACAATATTCTGTATAACAGCCCTTGCTGTATTTTCTTCACAGCACTCACTGCTACCTAATTTTATCTTACTTATTAATTTGTTCACTTGGTAATTGTGCTTCCCCTGCCCCTGCAGAATGTAGGCACCTCGAGGGCAAGGCCCTTGGCTTTTGCATCTCTGCATCCCCAGATCCTAGAACAGTGCCTGGCACATAGAAGGCACTCAATAAATAGGTGTCGAATTGAATTGAACACAGAGATGCTTGGCTCCTCAGTAAAGGACCTGTATTGTTGAGCACCTGCCTTTTCTGTCCTCGCTGCACCTTCATCCCCTATTGGGGCCCCAGCCATACCTGGTCCTCCCTCTTCTTCTTCCCCAACCTGCAGGAGCCCTCTGCCCCAGCATCTGCAAACCCACCACCACCGCCACTGCCTTAGCTCCCTTGGGAGCTGAGTGGGCCAACACACTCAGGCCTTGCACCTGGTCTCCAAGCCCCAGCTCCCAGCAGAACTGACACCTGCTCTCAGAGAATCCCTTTCCCACCAGCCCCACCCCCCTTATAAAGCCACATTTGGAAACACACACTCCCCTGAAGAGCCTCAATACAGCTCCACCAACATTTATTGAGGGTTTCTCATATGCCGGGCACCGTGCTAGGAGAATCTCCGAAGTCATGGACATGCCAAACGCCAGGCCTTTCTCCCTCTGAGTCTCCCAGAGTCCCTGCACCTCCTGTGGTCAGCGTAGCAGTTTCTGTCCTGGGCAAGTTGCCATGCATGACCTGGAGGGAAGGTTTGATGGCCTAGCTCAGGGAAGGCTCTGTGCCAGGCCTGGGCCCCCACTCGCCAGCAAGTGTCTGCTCCGCTCTGTCTCATCCCTCACCTCCTTCTGGCATCGTGTGGGGGCAGTTTCTCATCTGGAAGCAGATGCTCTGGATGAAGTTGGGCAGCAACACTGGCTCTCTGTTCTCTGCCCACTGCTTGGCCCAGTGTTTCTCTGAGAGGACCAGGATGAAGGCAAGAAAGCCTGGGAGGCTCACCAGCTGGCCAGTGATCCACAGCTTCCATTTCTTCACCCAAAGCTGGGACTCAGAGTCAGTCCAAAGCCTGAGGCTGAGTCTGGACAACTGGTTATAGTTCAGGTTGGAGGATGTGTAGGCAGGAATTATGGAGGCCAAGTTTTGGGGCAAGGAGAAAGGTCTGTGGGCTTCAAGGGGCCTCGGGCCCCAGCTGCTGGCCATCTTCAGTCCCTTGGGCTCCTCTGCCAGCTGCTTGGTTGCTCCATAACATAACCCTCTGACTGTCATGGAGCCCTGGCCTCCAAGAGACCCAGAACCCGGGGCTCTCCTCCCCAGCTCTGGCCTCTGGCTGCCAAGCCACACCCAGCACATTCTCTTCTGGAGCTCAGACCTAGTGTCTTGGAGAGAATAATAGGAAAAATGGAGGATGAGGGAAGAAATGGAGCATTCAGTCATCTGGGAGAGGGCCAAGACCACACCCCACATTCAGCAGAATCACCTTCTCTGATGCATACGCACACACACGGGTTCTCTGAGAAACACACTCTGGATTCCAGAAGAGAAGTGGCTTGAGGGGGCACAGGAGGCACCCTGGGAATGGAATCTAATACTTCCCAGACTCAAAGGACAGGACAGGTCATTGCGATAAAACCAAGCAGTGTCACTACTGGTCTCTTGGGCCTGGATCACTAACTTCTTTGGCTGGATGGGTCCCTGCTCATCACTGTTGGCTATTTTAATCCTAGGAGTTTGTCTCCAGCTCGGCCCTTTTTAAATGCATTGACCTAGCTTCATCTTCCTTGTCTGTGACCATCGCAGGGATACTCATTGGCCAAGGGCATAGCCAGCTCGGCACCCATTGTCCACTCTGTCTCCACTGGCAATACCCTCAAGCCATCCTCATTCTCCATCATTGCCTGGGCTCTGCCAGCCCTGTTTTCATTGGCTGCTCTGTCCTGAAGCTCAGTCCCTGTTGGTTGCCACTAGAGGTAGCGTTTTCACTGACAGCGAATCCAGTGGATGGATGGGCTTTGTCCTCTCCATGCCATGCTGCAGCTATCCCAACCTGTGCCCCCTCCCTAGGCTGCATTAGGGTGGGGGGGCACTGGGGGTGGCTGAAGAGGGCCCAACAGCCTCAAGGAGCCTCTGGTGTTGGCGAAGGTGCTTCCTCCTTTCGTGTTCCCCTGTGACTTCACACACCAACTGGGCAGGGAAGGCCCCAGGAAGCCCCTTCAGCCAGCCTGGGGAAAGAGAGACAGGGGCCCAAGTCGGGCCAGGGCAGGGGACGGGTCAGGAGGGAAAGGTGGCACCATGAGGTCTAATGCCTGAGGGTCATGGTGAGTGTAGGAATTAGTGTATGGAAGCCTGGAGCAATGGTAGAAAGGCCACTGGAGGTGGAGGTGACAGCAGCATCAAAAAGGGTCACTGTCACTCCTCTGTCAAGCCCTGCAGTAGCTGCTCATCTCACTCAGAGCCTGAGTCCTTATAGGGACCTGCAAGGACGCGTATGAACTGGTCTCCAGTATCTCTATGACCTCATCTGCTTCTCTCCCCTTTCCTCACTCCCTCTAACCACACTGACTTCCTTACTGTTCCTGAAAAACACCGGCCACAGGACCTTTGCACTGACTCTTGCCTCTGACTAGAACAGTCTTCTCCCAGATAACATGTGCCTAGATTCCTCACCTCCATCAAGTCATTGCTCGCATGGTGCCTCTTCAATGAGGCCCACCTCAACTCCCTATTTAAACTTGTAACCCTACCCAACCCTGGGACTCCTGACCTCCTGGACTCTGCTCCACTTTTGTTTTTCCATAGCACTTATCACCTTCAGACACACTATAAAATTTACTTGTTTATTCTTTATTGTTTCTCCCCCACTAGACTGCATGCTCCAGCAGGGCAGGAATCTCTGCCTGTTCGATTCACAGTGCCTAGAACAGCAAGTGGCACCTCGTAGGTGCGTAATAAATATTTATTGAATGAATAAATAAATGAGTCTCTCACCTTCAGGGCTCTTGTGCAGGTGCTTGGGGGGAGCCCTGGACTCCAGACTCCGTCCCTCGGTCTTGGACGGTGCAGAAGGCTCTGAACAGAGTTCCTGGGAACAGTCTGGTTGGGGTGGGTGACATTACAGCAGGATCAAGACTCTTTTTTGTGTGTGTGAGGAAGATTGGCCCTGAGCTAACATCCGTTGGCAATCTTACTCTTTTGGCTTGAGGAAGATTGTCGCTGAGCTAACATCTATGCCCATCTTCCTCTATTTTATGTGGGATGCCACCACAGCATGACTTGATGAGCGGTGCTAGGCCTGCACCCGGGATCCAAACCCACGGATCCCGGGCCACTGAAGCGGAGTGCGTGAACCTAACCACTATGACACCAGCCCAGCCCAGGATCAAGACTCTTTTTAGCTTCTCCCCCATATTCCCCTTAAGACTCACTTCCCTTCCCTCCTCCTCTCTAGAAGATACTCACCACAGTCCTCATAGATGGTGTCTGAGGAGCAGGGAAGAGGGCCTGGGGTAGGGAAGGCTCCCAGCCAGCGCTGCATGTCTGATCTGGTGGGGATAGAGGGAGGGGTCACAGTTGGTCCAGCAGATCCTCCTGGGCGTTAGGCAGGGACTTCGGAGGAGAGAGACTGGGGAGGAGGGTGCTGGGCTCTGAAAGGTCAGGTGGGGGTCTCAAGGATGTTTTCTGAAGGAGACACAACTCACAGGGATGAAGCTTGGAGTAGCCGGTGGGTGGGGCGGCCCTGGTGGTTGCTGAGAAGGGAGAGGCGGAATGTAGGGGGCCCAGATGGGTCTGGAACCTGCTGGGCCTGGACCAGGGAGCGATGGGCATAGTCCAGAACCTGTAACCGCTGCCCACTGCCCAGGAAAGAGGGAGTTGAGGGGGAGAGCAGAGGTCCAGCTGGACTCCTCCTCCCCACCTCTGCCTGGGCTCCCTCCTTTCCTGGGACCCACCTCTTGGGCTGAGTGATGAGCAGCAGGTCACTAAAGAGCAGCAGGCAGAGGGGGGTAAAGCGGGGGCGTGAGGTGAAGAGCACGCCCCCCCTCCGGCACCCTAACTCCGTCAGCTCCCCCTGCAGCTCCAGGCGCCGCGACCAGGAGACCAGGGGCAGGGCCTGCGAGGAAGCAGGGAGGAGGTCTGGCTTCTTCCCAGCACTGTGGGGAAAGGGAAGGTGGGGAGTCTGGGCAGGGACTAACCTTGACTTTGTGGAAGCGCAGCCTCTGCGTCAGCCGGATCAGCTCCTCAGTCTGCTTCATGCGCCCCACCTCCGCGCTGCAGCGCTCAATGATCTGGGTAAGGGCAGCCGAGTCACCCACCCCTGCTCCCTTCCACCCCTTCCATCTCTCCCTACTGCCTCGTCACCTCCCTGGCCCTAGCATCCCCGCTGCTCACCTTGCTGACAGCACCCAGCGCCTTCTGGGCATTCTCCTGGCGGCTGGACCCCTCCTCTGTCTGCCGTAGGATATTCTGGGGACAAGGAGGAAGGGTCACTGGGCTCCTGCTCCACAGCCCTGGGATTCGGAGGGGCTACAACTCAGAGCACCCTGCCTGTCTTGGCAAAATGCTCAGTTTGGAGTTTACAGAGCTGGGGGACCAGCCCCAATAAGGCTGAGAGACTTCACCACTCACCATCTGCATAACCCTGAGCAAGTCACATTACTTCTCTGAGTCTCAGTTTCCCCATCTGCAAATTGGGGGTAATTCTCACCTAGCATACCAATAACATTGTTGTGAGGATTCGAGGTAATCGTGTACTTAGCATAGTCCTTGGGACATAGTAAATGCTACAAAGAGGGTAGCTATTATTTTAATAATTATTAACCATAACTATCAGTACAAACAATATAGCACAGTGGTGAACAGGGCTTGGATTTAAACTTTGTCTCCATCAATTATTACCTGTATGACCTAGGGCAAGTTATTTAACCTCTCTGTGCCTCAGTTCCTTCATCTATAAAGTGGGTTTGGGGCCAGCCCAGTGGTGCAGTGGTTAAATGCGCACATTCCGCCTCAGCAGCCCAGGGTTCGCCAGTTCGGATCCTGGGTGCGGACACAGCACTGCTTGGCAACACCATGGCTGTGGCGGTGTCCCACATATAAAGTGGAGGAAGATGGGCACGGATGTTAGCTCAGGGCCAGTCTTCCTCAGCAAAAAGAGGAGGATTGGCGGCAGATGTTAGCTCAGGGCTAATCTTCCTCAAAAAAAAAAAATAAAATAAAATGATTATTGTGTTTTTTTTTTAAGTGGGGTCAGTAATAGTTCCTAGCTACAGCTGTTGGCAAGTTTAACTGGGTGTTTCGCGCGGAGAGCCACGTCTAGAACAGAGCACTCGGTAGCTGTGTAGCCGTTATGATTATGATTATTATGTTATGTGGTCTACGCTCGGGATATATAAAGCTGAATAAGGAATAAAGACGTTGATAATCTAGTTAGGGACTCTTCGCATGAGATCCCCACACCGGGTGACCTGGTTTAGGGAGAAGTTTCTACCCTGCAATAGCAGAGTGTTTCTCAGCCTTTTTTTCTTTCTTTTTTTTTTCAGCATCATCCTGCTAAGGAGCCTTTTCAGGCATTTTTTCCCCCACTGCCCTCCCCACCATGAAACTTTAATACACAGATATACTGTACATCTATTTATGTACCATGGCCCTTCAGAGTACTACAACCATTGGAATATTTAAGATTTCTTTTTACCCCTCCAAAGAATGAATTTTTGCCTCGGTGGGGGTGGTATCACCCCCATTGGGAAGGCATGCAGGGAAAGATACAGCTGAGGAGAAAAGACCACTCACCACACACCCCTGAGACCCAGACAGATGAGGGACTTGCCCAAGGTCACTCGGGTGAGTGGCAGAGCTAAGTCTAAAACTCATCTTTCTAGCCAGAGGCTCTTTTCCTGTGCCCAGTCTGCTCCCTGAGACATTTGGGTAGCTCCAGGTCGTGCTTAGTGGGCCCTGGATGGAGAGGCCCAGACGAGGAGTCCTGATTTAGGGGATTCCTGTGTCCATGATGGGGTGGGAAGTGGTGGTAGCGGCAGGAGGCCCCGGGAGCGTTCTGCAGCGGGGTGGCAGGGCAGGGAAGGCGCGAGCGCCGGTACCTGCAGCAGCATGCGGAGCCGCGTGATGCGCTGAAAGGGCAGCAGCAGGAAGGACGGCAGCGGGAGGCGCTCGCACTTTGGGAGGCTCTGCAGCCGCCGCAGCTCAGCGGAGAAGCGCACATTCGTGTCCCTGCAGAGGCAGGCCCAGGCGGCTGGCGTGTGCCTCGTCTGCCTCGAGGCCCTGATCCCTCCGGCTGCCCTGGCCTGGACCCCACGCCTGCCCTCGGCTTCCTCCCACAAGGGTGACGTGGCCCCCGCCTCGGGCGCACTCACATGAGGCGGCTGTAGGTCTCCTCCTGGTACTGCTGGTTGCGCACGTAATCCACATACACCGAGAAAGGCCCCACCGCGTGGGAATGCACCACGTCACACAGGTCGCTGATGTGGGGGGAAGAGCGCACACGGGACAGTAACGTCCCTAGAAACCTGGAGGAGTGGGGGCACAAGCAATGGAGGGGGCAGAGAGCCAGGTCTCCCGGTTCTCAAGGGAAGGTCGGGGCACCCACTGGGCCTATGGAAGGGAGGCCCTGGGACAGGGAGAAAGCTAAGGAGTACCCGCAGCCCGGGGCCTGGCTTGCTGAGAGGACGGGACCCCACTGACCGCTCACTGACTCCCTGGACTCGCTGCACGTTGGAGAAGAGGGTATGATGATCTCGGGGGGTGAGTGTGTCCCGCAGGGCCTGGCTCAGCACAAAGGTGTCCGTCAGGAGCCGCAGGGAGCGCAGGTAGGAGGCCTCAGATGTCACCACCTCAAACAGGCTCTGAGGAGGAAGGACAGGGCAATGGCCAAAAGCCCAGCTCCCAGCCAGCCTAGGGCGCAGGTCACACTCCTGCCCTACACCAGCTCCGCCCGGCCAGACCCCAGGGGTGCCCACCTCCTGCATGCGCCTCTCCTGGGGGCTGAGGGTGTCCAGGAGGCCGCTGGCTCGCACAGCTGGAAGTTCCTGCCACAGTGTGTTGCGAGGGCCAGGGGGTCGTGGGAAGGTGGGAGCTTCTCCAGGATTAGTTGGAGAGGAACCCCCATCCTCACCGACCCCCCACAGCTCCTCTGACAGCACGGCTGCTCGATAGGTCTGGTACAGGGGCTCTGGAGAGTAGACACAGCACATCAGGAAAGTCCAGTGCCCCAGCACCCTTCCCCACTGCTCGACGGTCACGGCAGTGAGCCCCCCGTCCAGAGGCCCTCACCATCCTGCAGGGGCAGCTCCCAGTTCTGCCCCTTCAGCTCGTCCAGCCCCTCCTCGTCCCTGTGGAGAGAGAAAGGGATGGAGTCCTCCAGAGTCCCCGCTGTTGCACACCTCCGGGGGGTGCTATTCACGTGAGAGCATGAAGGAGTGCACAACCCACATGCAGGTTGTATGCAGGGACCCTGACGGCTCCCCAGACCAAACCCCAGATTTTTTTAATGTGCCTGTTATATCGGAGGCCCTGAACTAAGTGGGCTCCATCTGTTGCTATCATCTCAACCACTATGTACCAGAGACTTCCAAGTCTCTTTCTTCAGCCCTCTCATGTAGCAACCATTGTCTGGAATGTCCTATTTGTGCTTCAGTGAAACTCAGTATGATCAAACCCAAACTCTTACACCTCCCCACTACCTGTTCTGGTCATCAGCGCCACCACACACCCATTCACCCAAGATAAAAACCTGGGAGAATGAACACTGGTAAATGTTTGTTGGATAAATGAATGGACTCGGATTAACTCTGGTAGCAGTGGGGAATCTAAAGTGATTAACAGGCCCAGATAACACAGAAGAGATGTTCATGGTTGTCAAATGGATTTGCAGACAATAATTGCAATAGAGGCTCAAAGTCGGGGAACTGCAATGGAGCACTTACGATGGCCCCAGCTCTTTACCATCATCTTACCCCAACAACTCTAAGAAGTAGTTGGTATGCTTACCCCCATTTCACAGATGAGGATGCTGAGACCCGGAAGGGTTAAGTGACTTGTATAAGGTCACATAGCTAATAAAGGACAGAGCTGGGATTAGAAACCAGGACTTCTTATCTCCAGAGCCCCAGCCCTTCACTCCACCTTTGTGGAGGTGGGATTTAGCTGGACCTGAAGGTTAGTCCGCCCTCAGGTAGGAGTCAGGGTCGGGGTGTTAGGTACCTGCCCTCCATGGTTGCTGGAGGAGCATTCTGAGGAGCTTCATCCTGACTGTCTCCTGGAGAGAGAACCCAGAGTGAAGAGGACAAACCTCCAGGATCCCCAGCCCAGGGCTCCTGACTCTGACCCCAGCAGAGACTATTAATATAAAAACTACAACTCCCATCAGCCCCAGAGCAGTTGCTGATGGAGGAACAAAAAGCCCAGGGCCTGTTGGGGGTTGTAGTTTGTTGGTTTTTAGAACACTCCACCTCCACCCCTTCCCTTCCTAGCCCAGAGATCCCACTCCCCTAGGCCTTATACCTGTTTGGATTCCATCTTCACAGAGTGCATCAAGATCTGGCTGTGGGGCATCTCCAGAGATAGTGGCGTCCTGCCTGACCCGAGTTGGTTTGGGGGGTTTGAGGGGTGGCAGGAGTTTGTGCTCAGCAGTGGAGCGGTAGGATGTGAGGACGACTGGCGGGTGACTGATACTTGGAGGGTTAGGGCGGGAGCGGGAGGTCCGCAGTGGGGAGGCCCGGCAGGGAGCCCTGGGACCATCCTCCTTGCTCCCCACAGGGACCCATCGGAGCTCCAGGCCAGGCCGGGCTACATGGCACACACAGGGGCAGCAGGGAGGGCAGACCAGAGCAGCATCTGTAGGAGACAGGGGTGTCCTAAAGAGAAGGCCCTTGGGGCCTGGTCCCACCCTCCCCACGCCTCCATCCTCCCCTTAACCTGCCCAGCAGTGGGAGCATAGTCCAGCCCCAGGCATCTGTCTCCTCAAGCCTGACTCTCCTCAAACCCCCAGGAATATGGAAACCAGGTTTTCCAAACATGAAATTCACTTTTGCAAAGGTATCCCCTGAGTACCCAGGCTTACAGCACTGAAAACAAAAAAGATGAGCTGGATTGAGCCCACCCTTGACCTACAACATGCTTACCTGGAGCACCATTCTCGTGGGACCCACTCTTGGTGAGGGTGCCCTGGGGAGTCTCTCTCTCCCCGTTCACCTCCACTCCCCCTTGGGGACCTGGCTCCAGGGTGTCCGCAGCCTGGACCTTACTTTCAGTCCCCCATTCAAACCTGCCAGCCAGTCTCCGCACAGTGCCTGGGGCCGAGGCAGAGCCTTCCTGGGCCGGGACCTGGGCCGGGACCTGGGCCGTGGGGAGCAGGGGCAAAGGTGTGTTGGGTGACCCAGAGGGTTTGGGTGGAGGAACTGGAGAGCGGGGAGCAGGTTCTGGGGAGACAGAGCGCCGGGATGCTGGACTAGGGGTGCTGGAAGGCGAGTCTGGGGAAGTCTGGGAGTCAAGGCTGGCTTTAGAGGCTGAGGGCGGCAGAAGGGCAGGGGGCTTGAGGGATGAGGCTGGGGGCTCCCAGAAGATGGGGGTGCACATTGGGGATGGTGCATCATTGGAGGTGAGGGGAGGATCTTGTGGAGAGGAGCCATTGTGGGGAAGCCCTGGGGACTGGGCAGCCCGGGGGCGAGAGGGGGGCCGGGGGCGGATGATCCGAGGGGGCTTCTGGGTAGGGGGTGTTGCTGCAGGAAGAGACTGGGCTGACATCCTCCTCTGAGCTCTTCAAAGGAGTGGGGTACTCTGCTGGAGTCATCCCCTGAGGAGGAGAGAGGGAGAAAGAGAGACCCTTAGTGCCCCCGGGGGGGTAGACTGAGGCCAGCAGAAATCATTTGCAAGCAAATGAGCCATGCCGCTGGAGTCGGGAGGGAAGGCTGGCTCACATCCTCTCCTTCCTTCTCATTTCCACTCTCTTCTCTCTTCTCCACCTCTCACCCTTCCTTTTCCTTCTCCATCCATTCTCTGAGGCCCCTGGACAGCCCCCCCGCCCCAGGCAGCCTTTCTTGGCCCTCCCAGACTCCATTTCCATTTCTTTTTCAGTCTTTTGGCTTCTGCTGCCACAGTCAGGCCAGAAGAGACAGTGAAGCTGGGGTGGGGGCACCTAGGTGGAGACTCCGGTTGCGGGGTGGAGGGCAAGAGAACTGGATCAGTAAGGGGAATTGGGCTTGCTGGCATTGCCACGACGTGTCTGCCTGACGAATTGTGTTGTGTGTCTGTAATGTGTGTTGTGGAGGTTTGTGTGTGTGGTTTAAGTGTGTGTGGACATGGTGTGTGTGTGCTGTTCCTGGTGCTATGTGAATGGGGTGTTATGTGTGTTCCGAGAGTATACTTGTTGTGTGCTTACTGGGCAGGTGTGCAGCAAGTGAGTGGCGTATACAGTGTGTGGTGTGTGGTGGAGAGGGTTGCAAGGCTTCATGTGTGCCATGTACTGTCTGTGTGGGGCCTTTGTGCAGTGGTGTGCATCTGTGCACGTGCATTCATGCCTGAGCGATGAGGGATGCATCACTATTTCCCCGCTCCAGTGGGCCCTCCGCCCCCCATTTCCCAGTTCCTCTCTCCGGACTCTCCCTTTCCGGATTATTTTTAGTCTCCTCTTCCTGCCACGAAGATTCCTGGAGCCACTGACCCCAAGAGACCAGGCGGCCCTGGGCATGGTCTCTCCCGCCCCATCCTCTTTTCCCTGCCTGCTCTCTGTCCCTCCATCTGGTCACAGACAGAGGCCTCAGTGGAAGCCGGAGTCCTGCCAGGGTTCCTGGCGGGCGGTTGGGAGACCAGACTGAAGGTGAGGACCAGTGCGGCCAGGACGCTGGGGCCTGGCCTTCACTTCCTCCCTCAGGGAAGGAGGCTGTGATCCTGAAGAGGCTGCAGGGGTCAGGGCTGGGAGATGGGGGCACCCCCAGACTCCCTTCAGGAGTCAGCAAGAGAGTCAGACCCCTCCAGGCCTCAGATTGGGTTCTTGAGAAATGATGCGAGGTGGGGGCTGGGGGCTATAGACTGAGTCTTGCAGCTCAATGGCCTCTGTGTTCTGGCAGGAAGCCCCTTATCTAGGTGACCCAGGCAGTGGCCTCACCAGCTGCCCAGCTCCTCCCCAGTCATGCCCCCCCGAGGGATCCCACCCCCTCTCAGGTGCCTGAATTTACTTCCTTTCCCACCCCCCACTCAGGCCTCTCACAGGGACCCAGGTACTCGGCCCAAGCACTCACCCTTGAGTCCTCTCCACTCTCAGTCACCTCCCAGGGCTGAGTGAGTAGGGGCAGGAAACAGGAATTGGATTCTCCTCCCAACCGGACACCCCCCCCCCCACCAAACCACACCACACTCCACATGCGCACACTGAGGCTCTGGAAGATGTGAGGGACCCGGTACCCCGGGTCCTGGAGGTTAACAGGGTCTAGGGAAAGGCTAAACTCAGGCGTGGAGAGTGGGCTGCTCTGTATGCGTACGTTCCTTCTGCATTGCTGTGTGGATGGGGGTGGACAGGGGTGGGGTGAGGATGGGGTGGCATTGGCACAGGGCTGGGCTAGTGGCATGGCATGGACATCTAGACTCCTCTGTATCAGCTAAGGGATGGTGTAGGTGTCCCTCCAGGGCATATCTGACCATCTCTCCCACACCTCGCAAGACAGCCTGTCCCTTTAGCTTCCAAGCTGTCCCCCTGGGTGTGAGCCAGCCTGTTCTTTCACACCAAGGGACCCCCACCCCAGGTTTCTCCTCCCTAACTCTGCAGTAGCTCCCCGTAAATTTACCTTTATCTTTTTGGAAGCAGTTTCTATTTTCAGCCTGTCCTGCCTGCCCCTTGGAGCAAGGAGTATGGGGCCAGGTCTCCGAGTGTCTGTTCCTGTGTTTCTGGGGCGGGAACTGAGGGCCCAGATTGAGATCTCCGCAGAGGAAGCCAGTTCCTCAGCCCCACCCGGCCATTGTGTCAGGCTTGTGTGTGTGTGTGTGTGTGTGTGTGTGTGTGTGTGTGTGGAGAGGAGGAGCGAGGGCCGGGATGGGGGTTGGGAGATGGGGAGGTGGGGAGAGAGATCTGAGACCTGTCTCCTCCAAGTGGGTATGATGCTTGCTCGACCCCTTTCCGCTCACCCTTCTCCATTCCTGTCTCTCTCGGTCCCAGCCCCCTGCCTCTCCCTGTCCCACTCAGAGGCTTTGATGTTGATTGGCTGGGAGTCAGTACCCCTGGGTGGGGTGGGGGTAGGGGTCCCCCTCACCTTTAATTTGCTCTATGGTTGAGAAGCTGAATTCCCAGGGCTGAGGGAGTGTGTCGTAAAAACAACTGAGGGGGTGGAATGAGCCACACCCCAGCCTGGGAAGCAAGATAGTGGGAGGAAGATGCAAGGGCAGTTATGAACTCTGGGGGCCTTTACCCACGCGCAGGTGCCTGCCTTGGCCAGACCTGCACACACACACACACACACAAAAACACACACACACACCCACACACACGCGCACACCCTCCAAACAAGACACTGGGAAGAAAAGTCAGAAAGCTGGGACGAAAATATGTTTTAACCCCCTTTTCCTCAGAATAAAAGCCAAAGTCCTTACAATGACCAACAAGACCCTATATTTTCTGTCCTCCCTAACCTCTCCTCTCAGGCACATTCCTGCCTCAGGGCCTTTGCACTGGCTGTGCCTTCTGCCTGGAAACCTCCTTCTCAAGACATCTGCATGGACGATTCCTTCACCTCTTTGAAGTCATTGCTCAAAAATCACCTTCTCAATGAGGCCTCCACCACCACTCTTTCAAATTGCAACCGACAACCTCACACCACATTCCCAACCTCCCTTTTTTCCCATAGCAATCATTCCTTATAACATCCCATATAGTTTACCATTAAATTGACATATTATGCTTATACTTCATTATCTTTTCACATTAGAAAGTAAGCTTCCTGGAGGCAGGCTCTTCATCTGTTTTTTTCAGTAATGTGTCCTAAAGTGCTGGAACAGAGTCAGGCACATAATAAGAGATTAATATTTGATGAATTGAACCAAGCTGAATTGAAATCCTACACACGCACACACGTTTAGCATTATTATTAACGTTTGAAAACATAACGCAAAAGTGCTGGTTTTAGGCTGCAGACGTGAATGGCACTTGGTACCACAGGAACCACCCCAGGTCTGAGTGGGATGTGGGCAAAAGAAGAGGAACTAGGTGGGTTGGGCCGCCCCCGGGCCTTTACCTGCCCTCCCTGGCCCATCTGACCTTCTTTCCTTTTCCCCTCTCTATCCCCGCCAGACAGACCCACCTGGAGGCTTCTCACCTGTCAGTCTGTTGGGGAGACACTTCCCTCCTCCCAAAGGCAGGACAGCATGTTTTGGGGAACTGAAGGTCCCGGAGCTACACTGAGAATTTTCTGACACTCCTGACAAAGCGGTTCCATTGGGCCCACTGCTCAAAGCAACCACAAAGATGAGAACCATGACTTTTCAGATCTACACAAATCACCCTCTGCTTATTTATGTCCCATCTCATTCCAAAAAGAAACTGAGCTCTGAAAATCATGTCACGTGATATATATCAGGTCATTTTTGCACAAACACATTTTATTTATTGTACAAATGTTTTTGCAAAGGTTCTGATGGCTTTTAATGTAATGATTCATCCTCCCAGCAACCCCACAGAGCAAAAGGTTTCTATTTTTCTGTATTCCAAAGGTGCCGTCACAGTTTCAAGTCCATATTCCGCCTTTTTCTCGTAGCGTTGCTTTATAACCGTATTTCATGTTGCTACATGGTCTTTGTAACTATACCTTTTCCTGGAATATAATATTGCATCAGCTGGATTTTGCCATCTTGATACCAGCAGTAAAAGTCTTCTAGGAAATTCTTCATCCCCTACCCGACTCCATATGGTTCCAGTGGGACAGCCAACCACAAGAGCCTCCTCCTGGCCACCTGACCAGGTTTGGTCAACCACGGTATCCCATTCCTCTGGCCACAGAGACTGGCCCGGGAATGAGAAGTCACCCAAATCAGAGCAGCCTCCTTCAGAGCTGCTTCCCCCTTCCTCCAAGGCCACATAGCAGGAATAAAGAGTGGAGCAATCTGTGTCTTGGCCTCCCTTCCCCCACAGTGGAGGAAACTAGTCAATAGTGGGAGAAAATGAGCCCCATACCTGTGGGAAGTGGAGCCAAGAGATGGAGGGGGCCTGACAACATCATTTGAGCCCCTTGGACTGCCAGTTTCCTGAGCTACTGAACTCCCGATTGTGCATAAGCTAGTTTGAGCTGGGTGTCTGTCACTTACTGCCGAAAGAGTCTTGACCATTACGAGTCATTCCCTAGTGCAGGACATTTGGGGAGCTTCCAGCTTTTGCCATTATAATTAATGCTGCCATGAACATCTTTGTGCAAAATGAAACAAAACATTTTCGATGTGAAATATGATTAATGAAGTTAACTCTACAAGCTTCGATGTGGTTGGCTTTGGTTTTGCTTGAAGATTCTTTTCTGGAAGGGTGGAGGGGTCCTCAGGTCTTTCTCTCTCATCTCTTTACCTCCACATCAGGCGGCCTTGACCCTCCTTTAGTCTTCCTTACGTCACTCACCTGGAAATGGTTCATGGAGAAGAGGCGCTTAGACTGTTCCCTGAAAATCAGGTTGAGTTTGGCCAGGCCAAGAGGCAAGACTTGGGTGACCATTTGGGGAGACCAGGGAAGCACAGCCACTGAAAAGGAAGGAGAACTGTGAAGGGGAAGATTAGCTGAAATGGAAAGAGGGGCGTGAGGCTGGAGGAACAACTAGAGGCCACACTGTGGGCAACCCGACGGGGCAGAAGAGCAACAGTTGTTTTTTGTTTTTGTTTTTTTGTGAGGAAGATTGTCACTGAGCTAACGTCTGTGCCAATCTTTCTCTATTTTATGTGGGATGCCGCCAGAGTATGGCTTGACAAGCAGTGCTAGGTCCGCACCTGGGATCCAAACCTGCAAACGCCGGGCCACCAAAGTGGAGCACACGAACTTAACTGCTACGCCACTGGGCCAGCCCCAGAACAGCAATAGTTTTAACCAGTTCCACAGCTATTCCCTCCTCTTCTGGTACCAGCACCTAGTTTTCTTTTGGGGACCTGCCCCTCATCATTCTAGAGCCATATGGCCCATTCTGGGAAATGCATGGCCTGGAAGCAGCCAGTCAACACATCCTCTCTTCCCTACCTACCAAGACTGGTTCACAGGTGAGCATGTGACACAAGCAGGGCCAAAGCATAATCCATACAGGACTTCTGCTCAAATTACTAGAAAAGAAACTCTGTACTGTCTCTGGTAGATCATTTTCAAAGATGATGGCAAAAGTCCCTGCCATCCCAAATGCCCTGTTGCAATGTGACTTTGCCACTCTTCCCATTAAGAAGAAGAATTTCCCCTCCAATTCACCCTGGGCTGGCCTTGCTTTGCTCCAGAGAATGTGGAGGAAGTTATACTGCCTATTTGGAGCCTAGGCTTTAAGAGAACTGTCAGCTTCCGCTTTGTTCTCTTACAAGCCAGCCACCATGTACAGAAGTGTGGGTTAGACTGCAGAATGGTGAGAAGCCATGAGGAGAGAACAGCCACTTGGAGAACCAGGACGGCCCAGCCATCAGCCAGGACCAGGGTCTTAAAACATGTGAACAGGGCCATCTTGGATCCTCCAGCCCCAGTCAAGCACCCACCTGACACCACATGGAGCATCCCCACTGAGCCCTGCCCAATCCACAGACTTGTGAGCCATGAAATGGTTTGTGGTTTTTTTTTTGAGGAAGATTAGCCCTGAGCTAACATCTGCTGCCAATCTTCCTCTTTTTGCTGAGGAAGACTGGCCCTGAGCTAACATCCATGCCCATCTTCCTCTACTTTATATGTGGGACACCTACCACAGCATGGCTTGCCAAGTGGTGCCATCTCCGCAGCTGGGATCTGAACAGGTGAACCCCGGGCCTCTGAAGCAGAATGTGCACACTTAACTGCTGCGCCACCGGGCCAGCCCCGCTGTGTAGATTTTATGACCCCTGCTTGTGCATGTACCTCCCAGCTATAAGACAATATCTTCGTTCTTTTGAGTCCTTAGGAATGTGATGGCCCCTGAACAGAGAGTCTATGCTGATAGCCATCATCAATGAAAACTGAAAGATCTGCTCTGCTGACTCTCAGTCTGTAACACCAGAGGGTCAACGTTCCTAACCCCTCCCCTATAGCCCACTGGCCTAGATAACTGCTTCAAGATTCTGTGCCCTCCTGAAGATGGTTCTTTTGGGCATTAGTCAGCCATCTTCCCTCTTGCTAGCAAGCTGTAATAAAATGCCCTTTCTCTGCCACCATCTTGCCTCTTGATGATTGGCTTTTGTCTTGAGGTGAGCAGATTGTGCCCTTGGTGTGGTAACAAGGTGGCCTGAGAATAAAACCAACAGAGGGGAGAGGCAGAGAGACAGGTTTGAGTCCCTGATCCTGCTGGCCTGAAGTCATGTCTGCTTTTGCACTTTTATGTGAATCAATAAATTCCCTTTTTGTAAGCTAGCTTGAGTAGGGTTTCTGTCACTTACAACCAAAAAATCCCTTACAAGGGCCAGCCCCGTGGCCAACTGGTTAAGTTTGTGCGTGCCACTTCGGTGGCCCAGGGTTTGCCAGTTCGGATCATCAAGCCATGCTGTGGCGGTGTCCCACAAAGAAGAATAAGAATGACTTACAACTAGGAGGTACAACTATGTACTGGGGCTTTGGGGAGAAAAAAGAAAGAAAGAAGAAGATTGGCAACAGATATTAGCTCAGGGCCAATCTTTCTCACCAAAGAGGAAAAAATCCCTCACAAGTGGAGAGGAGCTCAAAATGAAAGAAGTGATGAGTTCAACTGGTCTCTGCTAGGGCCAGGACCTTGAAATCCAATAGAATCCTTCATGGACTACAGAACACCTGGGCCCTCTTTTCTGTCTAGAAAGCCGTCATGGGTAAGTAGCCTGCCTGTGATGTGGAATAAATCAGAAAGGGGGCAGTGAGGGAAAGCTGGTCTGCTCTGTGAATCAATAGGTTCTGATCTGGGTGAGGATAGATTCTGCCCAACTGCCACCAGGTGGAGTCTGAGTGCTTCAGGTATGAGGCCTGAGAGCCAAAATGTACCCATCGGCATCTGGGCCGCCCCAAGCAGAGGTGCAGAGGCACAGCCCTGCGCTGCATCCTCCTCCCTCCCCTCTCTGTGGTTCTACCCCTCCTCTCAGACACCTCGGGCCCATCTTTGTGCTCCCCCTCCACTCCTCTCAAATATGTCTCAGGACATTCATACTCAGGAGAAAATGACAGCTTACAGCAATCAAGACAGCACGGGGCCTGGCCCTGTGGCATAGTGGGTAAGTTCAGTGCACTCTGCGTCGGTGGCCTGTGTTTGCAGGCCGGATTCCAGGCGCAGACCTACACCACTTGTCAGTCATTCTGTGGCGATGAATCACATACAAAATAGAGGAGTGTCTAACAGAGGAGACGTTAGCTCATTGCTAATCTTCCTCAAGCAACAAAAAGGATGATTGGGACAGATGTTAGTTCAGGGTGAATCTTCCTTAGCCAAAAAAAAAAAAAAAAGACAGCTTGGTATTGGTGAAAGAATAAACACAGATCAATGGAAGAGAATACAGAGCACAGAAATAGACCTACACAAATATAGTCAACTGATTTTTGACAAAGGAGCAAAGGCAATTCAATGGAGAAAGGATAGTCTTTTCAACAAAAGTTGCTGGAACAATTGGACATCCATATGTAAAAAAAATGAATCTAGACACAGACCTTACATCATTCATATTCAAAAAAGATCATAGGCCTAAATGTAAAACATAAAACTATAAAATTTATAGAAGAAAATATAGGAGATAATCCAGGTGACCTTGAGTTTGGCAAAAAGTTTTTAGAAACAATACCAAAAGCACAATTCATGAAAGAAAAAAAACGTGATATTAAACTTTATTATAATTAAAAACTTCTGCTCTGTAAAAGACACTGATAAGAGCATGAAAAGACAAGTCATAGGGGCCAGCCCGGTGGCACAGTGGTGAAGTACACACGTTCAGCTTTGGCGGCCTGGGGTTCGCCGGTTTGGATCCCGGGTGCAGACATGGCACCGCTTGGCAAGCCATGCTGTGGTAGGCATCCCACGTATAAAGTAGAGGAAAATGGGCACGGCTGTTAGCTCAGGGCCAGTCTTCCTCAGAAAAAAAGAGGAGGATTGGCAGCAGTTAGTTCAGGGTTAATCTTCCTCAAAAAAAAAAAAAAGATAAATCATAGACTGGGAGTAAATATTTGCAAAACATGTATCTGATAATGGACTGTTATCCAAAGTAGACAAATAATTCAAACTCAACAATAAGAAAGCAAACAACTCAGTTAAAAAATGGGGAAAAGATCTGAATAGACACTCCACTAAAGAAGATATACAAGGGAATAAATTTCTAGCTATAAGATGATTAAGTTCTGGGGATCTAATGTACAGAATAGCAACTATAATTAACAATATAGTATTATATACTTGAAAGTTGTTAAGAGAGTAGATCTTAAAAGTTATCACCACACACACACAAAAGGTAATTATGTGAGGGGATGGAGGTGTTAACTATTGCGGTAATCATTTCACAATATGTACATGTGTCAAATCATTGAGTTGCACAGCTTAAACTCACATATGTTATATGTCAATAACATCTCAATAAAGCTGAAAGGGAAAATACATAGATGGCAAAAGCATATGAAAATATATTTAATATCATTTGTCATTAGGGAATTGTAAATTAAAACAACAGGAGAGGGGCCAGCCCAGTGGCATAGTGGTTAAGTTCAAGCGCTCTACTTCGGCGGCCCGGAGTTCTCAGGTTCGAATCCCAGCCACAGACCTACACACCGCTCATCAAGCCATGCTGTGGCGTGTTCCACATACAAAATAGAGGGAGATTGGCACAGCTGTTAGCTCAGGGCCAATCTTCCTCACCAAAAACAAACAAACAGGAGATAGCACCACACACCTATTAGAATGGCAAAAATTAAAAAAACTGACACTCCCAAATGCTGATAAGGGTGTGGAACAGTGACTCTCATCCACCGCTGGTGGGAATGCTAAATGGTACAGCCACTTTGGAGGACAGTTTAGCAGTTTCTTTCAAAGCTACACATGGTCTTCCCATTCAATCCAGCAATCCTAGTCCTAGGTATTAACTGATTTGAAAACTAATGTGTGCATAAAAACCTGCACAAAAATATTTACAGCAGTTTTCTTCATCATTGCCAAAAACTGGAAGCAACCAAGATGGCCTTCAATACATGAATGGATAAACAAACTGTGGTACATCCATAAAATGGTACACTATTCAGTGATAAAAAGAAATGAGCTATCTGGGCCCAGCCTGGTGGCGAAGCAGTTAAGTTCACAAGTTTCACGGTTCGCGGTTTGGATCCCGGACACAGACCTGTGCACCACTCATCAAGCCATGCTGTGGCAGGCGTCCCACATATAAAGTAGAGGAAGATGGGCACAGATGTTTGCTCAAGGCTAATCTTCCTCATAAAAAAAAAAAAAGAATGAGCTATCAAGTCACAAAAAGACATGGATGAACCTTAAATGCCTATTGCTAAGTCAAAGAAGCCAGTCTGATAAGGCTACATACCTTATGATCCCAATATATGATATTCACTATATGATATTCTGGAAAAGGTAAAAATATCTAGCAGGAAGATCAGCAGTTGCCAGGGAGGGTTGAATAGGTGAAATACAGGGGATGTTTTTAGGGTGGTGAGACTATTCTGTATAAAACTATAATGTATTTGTCAAAACTCTTAGAACTTTAGAGCACAAAGAGTAAACTTTAATGTAAGCAAGTTTTAAAAAACCATTTGGGAGGTGAGGGTATCCCAAGAAGGAATGGAGAATGCAACTAAATCTAACTGCATTACAAATGTATGAAATAACTTGACTAAAGGAGGGGGTGGGGGGCAAGGAAGGTGCTGACCTAAGAAGCTTTGGAAATGAGTGGAGTCTCTAAGACCAAAGCCAAAAGGAACTGCACAGAAGCACTGTACTCTAGTCGATAAGGTGGTTTCCTGTGGGGTTACGGGTTAGCAATTCTGATGCTCCTACACACGTATACTGGAATTGAACAATTATGCAAATGACTGGCAGACAGTAGGAGCCAGGTTTCTCACTGTTGGAGTGAGAGTTTAAGATAAGCAAAGAGAGGGGGCTAGAATGATCCACATACTAATGGATTAGCGTTGGAGACATCACTATGAATTCATGTCTAATTAAGATAGAAAAAGATGGTTATATATAGAAATATCTATAGATATGTGTACATAAATGGGCTCGTATGCATACATATATTTACTTGCTCTCCCAGCTGAGAGGGTCTAGAAGCAATGATACTCCAGTGGCAACAAGGCATGCCTAGTGCCCAGATTTTGGTTTCTAATACCATTCTTTTTTCTTTTTCTTTTTTGAGGAAGACTAGCCTTGAGCTTACTGCGGCCAATCCTCCTCTTTTTGCTGAGGAAGACTGGTCCTGAGCTAACATCCATGCGCATCTTCCTCTGCTTTACATGTGGGACGCCTACCACAACATGGCTTAGCCAAGCGGTGCCATGTCCGCACCTGGGATCCTAACCGGCGAACCCCGGGCCGCCGAAGCGGGACATGCGCACGTAACCGCTGCGCCACCGGACCGGCCCCTCTAATACCATTCTTCAAGAAAAGGAACTAGGGTTCCTTGGAGAAATGGCTGATTCTGGGACTAGGGCAGGAAGTATACAAAATGAGCCTGAGCATCTTGTATTGCCAGAAAGTAAGGCAATACTTTAAAATTGTTTTCAATTAAAAAAAAAAAATTGCGGGCCGCCCAGTGGTGCAGAGGTTAAGTTCGTACATCCTGCTTTGGCGGCCATGGGTTCGCTGGTTGGGGTCCCGGGTGCAGACATGGCACTGCTTGGCACGCCATGCTGTGGCAGGCGTCCCACATATAAAGTAGAAGAAGATGGGCACGGATGTTAGCTCAGGGCCAGTCTTCCTCAGCAAAAAGAGGAGGATTGGCGGCAGATGTTAGCTCAGGGCTAATCTTCCTCAAAAAAAAAAAAAATTGATGGGAATATGTCAAAGAAACACATGAACCAAGTAAAAGAGCTCCCAAGGGCCAAAGCTAGAACAATTTGAACAACAAAATAAAGTATATTGGATTATAATCCAAAGTATAAAATAAATATCCATGAGTCCATACTGATAAAAATAAATGGTTGAATAAATAAATGGGGGAGACAAATCTCCCAGGCAGAAACCTAAATAATTTCTGTAGATCTTCTCCATCAAGGAGGTGGAGCCTAACTACTCCTTAAATGTAGGCTGTGCATAGTGATTTCCTTCCAAAGAGTACAGCATGGAAAGGAGGAAAACAGAGTAACTTTACAATGGAGAAAGCTGACAAATACTACCTCAGCCAGGAGATCAAGGCCAACACCAACAGTGAGAAGTCATTCTGATAGTATGTATCCAGCAGCACTCTTGAAATGACGTGATGAATGGCAGCTATCTCTGTGGTCTTCCTCCCCAAAACCCACAACCTCAGTCCAATCATGAGAAAAAAAATTCCAATAGAGGAACATTCTACAAAATATCTAACTCGTACTCCTCAAAACTGTCAAGGTCATCAAAAACAAGGAAAGTCTGAGAAACTGTCCCAGCTAAGAGGAGCCTAAGGAGATATGATAATGAAATGTGGGAATGCGGGATCCTGGAACAGAAAAAGAGCTTTAAGCAAAAATGAAGAAAGTCTGAATAAAGATGGACTTTAGTTAATAATAATGTATCAATATCAGCTCATTAATGGTAACACTATATCATATTAATATAAAATGTTAATGGAAACAGGATGTGGAGTACATGAGAACTCTCATAATATCTTTACAATTTTTCTGTAAATCTAAAACTGTTCTAAAAATTAAGCTTATTATTATTTTTGTGTGTGTGAGGAAGATTGGCCCTGACCTCACATCTGTTGCCAATCTTCCTCTTTTTGCTTCAGGATCTGAAACTGCGAATCCGAGGCCACTGAAGCTGACAGCGCAAATTTAAGCCACTATGCCACCAGGCCAGCCCCAAAACTAAGTTTATTTTTTAAAAACATTTTAAAAGTTGTTTATCTCTAGAGCATCTGGATATTAAAGATAAAAGCCAGTGGTTCTAAAACTTTAGCACACATCAGAATAACCTAGAGTTTGTTAAAACAGATTGTGGGCCCCACCTCCTGAGTTTCCGGTGCAGGAGGTCTAGGGTAGGGCCAGAGAATTTGCATTTCTAGTAAATCCCTAGGGGTTGCTGCTTTTGTTCCACGGACCACACTTTGAGAACCGCTGGTGTAAACTCAAAGATTAGAACAATGATGAACTCTCATCTCATCCAGTAGGTGGAGGCATTTGGGGAACATTCTTTGGAAATTTTCCCAGGGGGACCCTTTCAGAGCCCCTTCTGAGAAGCCCCATTATCTGCTCTAGTTTATCCGCCCTCCCACCCCCACCCCGCCCCAGCCTCATCCTAAGGTTCAATGGCTTAGCAGTACACTGGTTAAATAGAAATGACTCAGACCCAGCCCCTGGGGCATCCAAGAACTCCTAGCATGGTGAAGGAGTCAGAGAGTAAAGATGGCTAACAGGAATGAGGAACATGGGCAATTGCTTGAGGTGCAAAGCAGAATGGAAGTGGCTGAATGTGGAATATTTGAAAAAGCTTCCAGGGTCAGAAGAGATGAAGCTCAAGGTGAAGAACGATTTGGAAATCACCAAAAGAAGGGGACAAGGACATTCCCGGCCATGGGAACAAGATACACAAGAGCATAGGGGTCTGACAGCTCTCGAGTTTTCTGGAAACCTGATAATTGAGCACCTCGTCCAACACTTTCACTCGCGTATGCGCGATAATTACCATTCCCTTTCTTCTTTTAAAGATTGGCACCTGAGCTAACATCTGTTGCCAGTCTTCCTTTTTTTCTTCTTTCCAAAGCCCCCCAGTATATAGCTGTATATTCTAGTTGTAGGTCCGTCTGGCTCTGCTATGTGGGATGCCGCCTACGCAAGCTCTGACGAGCTGTGCTAGGTCTGTGCCCAGGATCGGAACCCGCAGAACTGGTGGAACTGGCGAAACCCTGGGCCGCCAAAGTTAACCACAAATTTAACCATAAGGCCACGGAGCAGGCCCCTACCATCCCCATTTTACAGAGGAGCCTCTGAGACGTTAAGTAACTTGCCCAAGGCTGTCCAGCTGGTAAGCAGGAAGACCCATCTGGAGCTCAAAAAGCACCGAGTCTAAGTCTGGTGGCTGCCTCACACACAGGTGAGCCCTCTGCCTCCTCCCGCCCCAGATGACATCCTCTGTCTTCCTGCCTTCTTTCTCTAAGCCTTCTGCCTCAAGCCCTTCCCAGCTGGCTTCCCCAGTCTCTTTTCTCAGAAGTTCTTCCGTAATTAACCATTACCAGACTCATGAGCAAGGGAAGGAATCCAGAATCGCAGAATCTCTCCCCAACTTGCTGGCCCTGTGTAACCTAAGCCCAGGGATCAAAATCCCTGCCTTGGCTTGTCGGACCTTCTCCTCTGGGTTGCCGTGGGGATGAAAAGAGCTTAGGGATGTGACTACGCTCCCTCGCCATCCTTCAGGCCCCCCTCCCTCCACGCCCGCAGCCAGCCATACCCCGGCACTAGAACCTGCAAAAGCTTTACTCAGCCTCAAGAGCTCGCTCCCATCCAGCAGGTGTGTCCCATTTGCCCCTCGCGGGCGGAGCCGCAGCTTCTGAGCTCTCCCGGGCCTGAACTGAGCAGGGCGTGGGTCTACAGTTTGGCAACCCCACCCAGCAATGACCCGGGATAGAGGGCAAAGGAGGGGAGCCCTCGACCCCGAAGAGGAGCAGTCCCAAGCACCCCAGCGGGGGAACTGCTGCCTCCGCGCTCCGCCTCTGCGCCCGTCCAGTAACCCAGGCTCTAACCTCTCCTCCCCGCCAGTGATAAACCCTCGGCTCCCCGGGCACCTCTCCCAGAGCTCCGAGCGCAAGGCACCGGCCCGGACGCCGGGAGGCGGAGAGTTAATTCCAACCGCCTCTCAGCGGATTCCGAAGACCTGGTCGTCGAGAGCACCTCCCATTGGCCGTGGAGCCGGCTTAGCGCTGATTGGCCGAGGCTCTCGGCTACGGCTCTCCAAGGCTCCCCATTGGCCGCCGCGCTCCAGTGACTAGAGCGTGCCGGCCCGGCCTCCGCGGCTGCCCGGGCGAAGCTGCGGCGAGCTGCGACAGCAGCCTGAAGACGCGTGTCCCTGGAGGGAGTCCCGACTTCCTTCCCAAATCCAGATCTCGTTGCTGTCCCGGGGACGCCACTGGATCTTCGCCTGGATCCTTTTCTCCTTAACCTGATTGTTTTCTTTTTCCTTCCTCCCGGTCTCGCGTCTCCCAACTCGGCGTTTCCCTCCCCTACTCCCGCCAACCCGTAGCCCGCCATCCTCAGCATCCCACCTGCCGTCCTCCTGGCTTCTACCTCTCCTAGACCTCAAATCCCTTGACCAACAGGGTCCTGTCATAACCTTCTCGCCAGACTCTCCTAAACTTCTCTTTCTTTTCTCTTTGCTAGCTTGTGTCTTCCAAATTCCAGCTAACCCTTGACCCCTTTAAGTTTGACCCTTACACTCTTGTCTCCAGACCTCTAAATTCCTACCTCCTGCAGTTGGACTGCTGAAACTGAGGTCTTCGCCTGATTTCTTACCTCATTTCTGAAGCTCATTTTGACTTTCTTACTCCTGGGCCAGTTCCTGCTACTGCTACCCCACCATGGACTTCTTGATGAGCGGCCTGGCAGCCTGCGGGGCCTGCTTGTTCACCAACCCCCTGGAGGTGGTGAAGACCAGGATGCAGTTGCAGGGAGAACTGCAGGCCCCCGGCAGCTACCAGCGGCACTACCGAAACGTCTTCCATGCCTTCATCACCATCGGCAAGGTGGACGGCCTGGCTGCCCTGCAGAAGGGCCTGGCCCCTGCCCTCTTATACCAGTTCCTGATGAATGGCATCCGGCTGGGCACCTACGGGCTGATTGAGGCTGGGGGCTACCTGCGCACGGCTGAAGGTGGCCTCAGCCCTGCCCGCAGCGCAGCAGCTGGGGCCCTGGCTGGGGTCATGGGAGCCTACTTGGGGAGCCCCATCTACATGGTGAGAAGAAGGGTCTTTCCTGGGGCCTTCAGGGCAGACCCTTGGTGTAGGGTGGGGGCCTGGGCCTTCACAACCTGACGCTGAGGTTGGAAGTGGATTCGTGTAGAGAAGGATGAGGAATTTGAGTAATATATATCAGCAAGTGTAGGGATCGGGGGAAGGTCCTGGTCATCACAGAAGTACAGTCTTACAGCCTGCCCCTTTGAGTTACCTGATACAGGTGAAGGGTCGGTAGCCTGAGGCCCAGAGAGGGTAAGTCTCACGATTGCTTATTCCTAGGACTAGGCCCTGCATAGTGTTCCTCCTGGAAAGACACTGGGAGGCAGTGAGTTCTATGGAAGGAGAGGCAGTCTGGTCTCACTCCCAGGGTATGAGATTCAAGGACAGTGGCCTCTCCAAAGTCAACTGGACCCATGCCTCCACGAGGCTTGGGGGCCAGAGAGCAAGTCTTGCAGATGACCCCTCACAACTTGCCCCAGAGTCTGATGGGGAGCCTGGTTGTGGTGGCAGATGGAGATCTGGTCTGGGAGTGGAAGCTGGCATGAGAGGCTGGACACCCAGGTCTTGCCTAACATGAACAGTCTTAGGAAATGTTGCCATTCTCCAACTTCCCCATCCCCCACCCCTACCCCCAGGGGAAGGAGGATGCGGGGGTGGGGGCGGGTGTCTTGCACTGCTAGGAGATCCATCCCCTGGGACTGGAGCCAAGGGACACAGAGTCTCAAGAGCAATTTGTTAAGTGGGAACAACAGTAATTATCAGATTAAAAGGGTATTTGGAACACCTCAGAGGAAGTGAGAGGGGGTCAGGCATTTGGGTCTCAAGTGGGAGGATGGCCACTGGGCCATAGGCTATGATACTCTCTCATTTCCAGGTGAAGACTCACCTACAGGCACAGGCAGCCTCAGAAATCGCCGTAGGACACCAGTATAAGCATCAGGTGAGGGTTTTCCAGCTCCGCTGTAGTCCCTGCCCATTCTCTCCCATTTACCTTCAGCTTTTTTCCTTTTATTTTTTTTTTTGAGGAAGATTAGCCCTGAGCTAACATCTGCTGCCAATCCTCTTTTTGCTGAGGAAGACTGGCCCTGAGCTAACATCCATGTCCATCTTCCTCTACTCTATATGTGGGACGCCTACCACAGCATGGCGTTCCAAGCGGTGCTATGTCTGCACCCAGGATCTGAACCGGTGAACCCCAGGCCGCAGAAGCAGAACGTGCACACTTAGCTGCTGTGCCACCGGGCCGGCCCCTACCTCCAGCTTTCTGCCCACACCCAACAGCTCCAACCTAGCTACAGCTCTGCCCAGCCCACCAATTAAGTCCCACTCTGCCGCTGGAGTCCACAGGGATCCTCTTTCCCACATGTTCCCCAGTTCCTCTAGTCTTCTGCACCTGTTTCTCCTGCCCCATTCTCCTGACCTCCTAATGTCCTCGCTTCCATACTCACTGCCCCTATTCTGGGGTCGCGAAGGAGGGAACAACAGGGTGGTAGACAAGTGAGGGGCCACATTCTGGCTCTAAGCCCACATGGAACCAGTTGTCTAGACATCAGGTACCAGTTAAGGACCCATCCTTGGCAGTGTTATGAGGTGGCAGCTCTGATGCTGAGGTGACTGAATCTTGCCCCTATCTATGGTCTTCCCCCTACCAGGGCATGTTTCAAGCACTGACCGAGATCGGCCAGAAACATGGTCTGGTGGGGTTGTGGCGTGGGGCCCTGGGAAGTGTGCCCCGAGTTACCGTCGGTTCCTCCACCCAGCTGTGCACCTTCTCATCCACCAAGGACCTCATGACCAAGTGGGAGGTACTGCCCAGGAAAGGGGTGGGGTCACCCTGGGAAGATGGGCAGGGGGAGGGCAAGCTGAGGTGAGCCCTAGAGGGGACAGTGCCAACATTCAATGTGAGGGAGCCACAAGAGGGCTTGGGGTCACTGACTCTTTATACCCTTCCCATTGAAGGTGTCCTTGAGTCCTCAGGGCATCCTGCCCTTCCTCCTTTACAATGTTATCACACTGGGTTATAACTGATGGAGTAGTAGCTCCCAGAGTTACCAGCTATCTCTCCTGTATCCCCAGCACAGGACCTGTCCTTTCCTAGGGGTTGAATGATTGGCTGATTGACAAAGCTCTTCCTCCCTCCCCTCTTAGATATTTCCTCCCCAGAGCTGGAAGGTGGCTCTGGCGGCCGCCATGGTGAGTGGCATTGCAGTGGTCCTGGCCATGACACCCTTTGATGTGGCCAGCACAAGGCTCTACAACCAGCCCACAGACGCTCAGGGCAAGGTAAGGGAGTACTCTGGGGTGCCGGCAGGCAGGGAAAGCCGAGGCGGGCCGCAGACTGTGAGTGCAGGAGGGACGGACTAAAAGGCAGCCTGCAGAGGTGAGACCCCTGATGGGCTCTAACAAACCTGTGTTCTCCCTTTCTCTCCAACCTGCTCTCAGGGCCTCATGTACCGGGGGATTCTGGACGCGCTGCTGCAGACGGCTCGGACAGAGGGCATTTTTGGCATGTACAAGGGTATAGGTGCCTCCTATTTCCGTCTTGGCCCCCACACCATCCTCTCCCTCTTCTTCTGGGACCAGCTGCGCACCCTCTACTACACACACACCAAATAACAGTCATCCTTCCACATTCCACCAAATTGGCACTCCTGGGACACTTCTGCCTTCATTACTATGTCCTGGTGACTTCTGACCAGAAGACCTTTCATCCATCCGAGGGGACAGCCAAACCCACTCCCCATCTGTCTTCTCAGGGTGAATCACTCAAGGGATAGTTTCCCTCCCTTCCTTGGGTGTTGCTTTAAACGTTCCCTACCTAGCCCTCTGTACACGTCACACCCCTCTCTCAGGGCTGAACCAGTCACTCCAAAGTGTATTTCTTCTCTTTCCCCACTGCCAGCCTTGGGGCCCTTCTGAACCCATGCACAACTTTGAACTCTCTCCTCTGAGACCAAAGGGAATTGGGGTGACCCAGGTGTCATGTTAGATTCAAAGGCACAAAGATTATATTGGTTATAAAGCAAGTTTATTTCTGCAGAGAGGAGGTGTCTTATGTTTATGCACAGGGAAAGAATTAGGAGAATATATCCAACTCCTTGCAGAATGGGGTCCCTAGGTCTTCAGCAGCATCATGCAACATTTCAGCATCGTTACTGGGGACCAAAGATGTTGGGATCGTGAAGGGTCAGACTGGTCACCAGCTGTTCAAAGTCACCCAGGCTCCAGGGCGGAGGTGACAGATTTTCAGGGCCAAGAGATGACCTATTATCAGGGCTGGGGGGGTGCGGGAACAGACGGAAAGAGAACGTCATCAAGGCCTTGGATTTAGAGGTTCCCACTTCCTGTTCCCTGGAGGACCTAGGTATCTGTGACCCCAAACCTCTGGCCCAGTCCTGCTTCCTTGGAGGACCCCACCAGCCCGTCTTTCTGCAGTGCCCTTCCCAGCCAATTCTCCTGGGGACCCAAGTCATGAGCCATGCGCCCTTTCTGTCCTTACGGGGGCTGATTGAAGGTGAGCAGGAGATCGGTTTGGTACTGGGGCAGCCGCAGCAAGGCCTGGTGCAGTGTCACGACCTCTGCTACCTAAAGAGATCAGAATCAGGATGCTTACCTGGTCCCCTAGGGCCATCCCCTTCACCCTTCCAGGACACCTCACACTCACTCGGCCCTCACCTGCTGGTGTTCTTTAGCTACCTGCTGCTTGCCAGAGAGGACCCAGGCTTCTTGACAGCAGCCCCTCAGGGCCAGATTCTCCAAAAGGAGAGGCTGCACAGCCTCCACTTGCACAGCCCTAGCCTCCTGCACCCCGCCAACATCCTCAAAGTGGTACCTGGAATGAGGAGAGCAGGGTCAGGGAGGGGCATCTCTCACCGCCCCTCACAAGCATCTCTAAATCCTAAACTTCTCTCACTTCCGGCGATAAGGCGTTGCCCTTGGAGTTCTCACTGCAGGGATTAACCCTTCTGTCACAGGCCCCGCCCCCTTCGGCTCCGGCCCTCCCATTGGCCAGCCGCGGGCCCGCCTTCCTCACCGCGCAGCCGCTTCGCCGCGCACTTGGGCCTGCAGCTCCAGGAGTTCCACGATCAGGCTCTGGTCCGTAAGGCGATGGCAGAAAACTTCTTGATTGTCCGGGACCGGTCGGAGGTCGCTGGAGAGAGGCGAAGCAGTCCCTGGTTGGCCCTGCCTTCTTCCCGCAACCCACCCGGTCGGCCTCCTCCTGCGCCCGGGCCTTCTCACCTTACGTCAATGGCCCCGGGAGGGAGAGTGGCAGAGAAGGCGCCCCCGAACAGTGGATAGTCTCGTGTGGGCTCCATGGATCTGAGGCTGGGGTATGGGCATTAGAGAGATTTAAAAGAAACCGACATGGGGCCACGTGGCGTCACCTCACTGCGTTTCGCAGCGGCCACTGCCGCCTGCGGTTTTTCCTATCTCCTTGACCCTTTAAGATTTGGCCCCGCCCTGTGACCGCGCTGGCCAATCGGCGCCCGCGCCTTAGGGGCGGCACCCAGCGATGCTGCTCCGGGCCAGCAAGCTCTTAGAAGGGCGCCGGGGCGGGACCGCGGGCTTGGCTAGGAGGTAAAAACTCAGGCTGGGATTTGTGACGACCGCGTGGTCGCTAGCCCGCGTCCGCCAGGCTCTTCCTTTTAAAGGGGTCGCACTTTCTAAGAATGTCGCCTGAGACCTTCTTCAGGGGCAGTTGCTTGTCTAAGGGACCGACATCTGGGTGGGGTCTCCTGAGGCAAGGGAGAATAGTTTCAGGGTCACCCAGCTCTGTCCCCAGGGCTTCTTGATCGCGAATGAGCTGCCAATCAGACCGCTAATTCTCTGATCGGATGCTGGGGAATTAGGGGAACAATGGGGCCAGGTGTGGGGCCAGGTTAGGATTCAGGCCTCACGCCTTCGTGAAATCGAGACCCAACCTGGGGATTATACATCTAATCCCCCTCAAATCTTCGCCTTGGGAGCGCGGCCAGGGGGTGGGGAGGGGGGCCTTTCCCACACACAACACACACCTGGAAGAAAGCACAGATTAAACCCTCTGTTATTTTCTTTTATAGTTTTTTAGAGTGTTTTTAAGGTTGCGACTGAAGTATATCCTCTCATCTAATTTCTCCATTTATCTTTGATCCTCAGCACCTGGCAGAATGTTTAGAGCATAATAGACCCATTATGTATCGTTGAGTGATTGAATAGACTCAATAGTGTGAATTCTGGAACACAGGGAACCAGTCATGCCCTCAGGGGTTCTAGATGTCGTCTACTTCCCAGCCAAGAACTGAGCTGAGGAGGATCCTCATCCTGAGGCCATCCCGCCCATGGGATCCCAAGTGCTGACCATACCTGTGGACCCTAATAATTTCATGACACTGAGTCCAAGGAGAACATATTGTTTTGGTCTCTTACCTTGGCAGGCCCTGGAGATATAAAAGCTATTCGGATACAGCCCCTGCTTCGCTGAGAGTATACAAGGAACAGTGGGGTACACTTTGAGTCTTAAAGGTTGACTCAGAGAATTCACGAGGGCATCCTAGGGATATTCTAGCCAGGGAAATATCAGGAGCAAAGACTTGGAGATGAGAGAGCATGTTTTGGGGAATTCAAGTATATCAATTTGGCAAGGGTGCAGAGGGGAATGGGTGGCAGGGAGCTATGAACAATGAGACTGGAGAAGTATCCATGTGCAGGGTCTTTATAGAGCATGCTGAGGAGCTTGGACTCCTCACTTCCCTCTCAGCCTCATTTCCTCATCTCTAGAACGTTGTTACAATTACAGGTGTGGATGTAGTTGAATCTGAATCTGTTTCTGGCCAGAGAGTGGACTAAGTTTGATCCATGAGGAATTCTAGAGAGGAGGGGAGTGTTACGGGTCCCAGTGGGAGAGGAGCCTGGACGTGGGGAACCAAGGGAACTCATGCTGGCTCTCTCACATAGGGAGGGATAGACCTCTCTGGCTCTCCCTCTCCATTTCTGCTGACCTATGATCTGTCCCCCGTCCCCGCCAGGGGCAATACTGGCTCTGTCTGCTTTGTGAGCAGTCAAGCAGATAGGGAACCCTTGGAAAGGGACCTGCAAGGACATAGAAGTTAACAGAAGCCTGATACTGGGCACAAGGGGTAGGAACTTATTCATGGGCCAGTAGGAGGTCAGACTGGATTAGGAGACTGAGGAGCACCCCCGCTCCTCCCCCGCATTGTGAAACTTGCTCATTTTGGGTCTCTGGCATGTCAGGAGTCAAGCTCTGCTATGAGCCTTGAGCAGCTGGGGACTCCTGGCCCTCCACAGTTCTGGAGCTCTTGGGGCACGGTTTAGGTGGGCTCTTCCAGCTGGTAGGAAGCAGACCTCCAATGAAGTAATAAAGGTGCAGGGCTAAACCTCTGGGAGAATGGGGTGGAAGGCTACCCTCACTTGGCAAATTCCCATTCTTGACTCCATTTCCCTCTCTCTTGCCCTTCACCTCTTTGTGTCTGTCACTTCTCACCTTCCCAACAGCTGACTCGCCATGTGTTCAAATTCAAACTCCCTGAGAGACAGGATCTAATTGGGTCTCTTAGTTGCCTTTCAATCTGAAAGTATCTACTTGGCAAGCTCTCCTGCCTGGCCACTTCCCAGGCCACCAGCCAGACACGAATGAGATCCCTTGTCCAGCTGCCTGTGGCGAAGATGATGGGTATCATCTCAATAGGCCGAGATGGCCTGCAGCCACTTTTCTCAAGAGGGTGTGAGGGTATGTCCAGCTCTCAGCTCACTGGTTGAAGTAGGGTTGCTACTGATTGGTTCTGTACCCCTGGAACGTTCCCTTATCTGATGCCCTGCATGGAGAGGATATAGTTTTTTGCTTTGGGGATAGGTGTCCCAGAGCCCCTACCTCCAACTTTTGAGGGCACCAAGAGGTGGAAGTGATGGACTCGGAGCAGAGAGAGAACTCAACACCCAAAGTCAAGCATCCCTTTGGGAAGAGTTACGACAACATATATTTCTATTAAGCAGAGGTTTTTAACCTTTTTTTCTGCCATGCATCCCCTTGGCAGTTTGGTGAAGCCCATGGACTCCTACTCAGAATACTATTTTCAAATTCATAAAATAAAATATATAGGAATACAAAGGAAATGAAAATATTTAAATACAATTATCAAAATTTAACACCCAGATTTTTGATGTAGTCAAAATGTGCTTCTTTGTTATCACATTAACAAGATTTAGCAGTGGGTCTAAGGAGTATAATGTCAAACTAGCGATGTACATAAACCATAGTTTAAGAGATCTGCAACAACTCTAACATGAATGAGAATATCCGTGATTGCTATTGTGACAAAGTCACAGATACTGCTAATGCTACTGTGGGTGGTTATCTATAATCACAATTAAAGGAAATGTTAAATTTAAGTTAAGAGGTGGTTAAAAATAATCATAATTTTTTTCCATCGAGGTTGATTGACCAGAGCTTAGGACACCCAGCTATGAAGTGTTCTGTGCCCTAGCCATGCACTAGGCTCTGGGAGAGGATCCAAAAATGGGTGAAACACAGTGCTGCTTTTGGAGCCTCAGGCCTGAGCAAGGAGAGCTAGGGTGTTCGGTTCACATCCTGTAATGTGATAGACACTAGTGCCCCTGCTTTATAACTGAGGAAACTGCCTCAGAGAGATGCCCAGGGTCCTGTGGCAGTGAATGTTAGCCACAGTAGATTTCCAAACAAAGGCCTGATATGAAGACTGAGGAAGACCAGCGTGTCCTTGTATTTGGGATGATTCCATAGCTGTCAGCTGAACTTTCTGGCCCCACATCTCACCATTCTCCCCTCACACTTTGAACTTCCCTCAGCCGCTTCATTGAGTCAAGCTCTTTCATACCTCTGGCCTTTGCACGTTATGCCCTCTGCCTAGAAATTTCTTTTTCCCCTCTTCCCTGGCCAGTTCATCAGCAGGGTTCATTGCTCCTCCAGTGGGCTCCTGTGGCTCCTGGCCCTACATTCCCCACTGCAGGTACCTCACTGGATTGTAATGCTCCACAACACTCCACTGTATTGTAAGGCTCTAGACCCTGGTAGACAAAGCACCAGGAGGGCAGGGACCATATCTATCTTTCCCCTTTGCTTCCCACTGAATTGCACAGGGCCTGGCCCATATTTACTGAATGGATGTTGCTTAAGAGACAGGAGGTTATTTACCAATTAGGGCCACTTAAGAGAAGTACAATAAAGAACTTGACTGGCCTTTCTCCCTGGTTTGTGGGAGGGAAACTCTAAATCCTTGGAATTTCCCAAGTGATAGGAGTTCTTTGTTATTTATGGTGGGTGCTGATAGCTTAAGATAAGGAGCGCCTCTGGATGGGAGTAAGCCATAACAGAAAGACCAACCATATGATTAGAGGATTGGAGCTTTGAGCCACTTGATATGTACCCAATAAAGCCCCATAAAAATTCTGGACACTGAGGCTCAGGGAAGTTTGTTGCTTGCTGTACACACTGAGGTGCCAGGAGGGTGATGCACCCTGACTCCCGGGGGAAAGAGCATGGAAGCTCTGCTTCTAGGACCCTTCCAGACTTTGCCTATTATATCCTTACAATGGAGCAATAATTCTAAGTATAGCACTACCGTGAGTTCTGTGAGTTGTTCTAGTGAATTATTGAACCTATGGGGATTGCAGGAACCCCTGGATATGTAGCCAGTTGGCCAGAAATGGCAGGTGGCCTGGGGACCCATGAGATTTGTGGCTGGCATCTGAAATGAGGGCAGCCTCATGGAAAACTGAGTCCTTGACTTGTGGGATCGGATGCTAACTCTGGGTGGTCAGCACCAGAATTGTATTGTGGTACATCCAGTTGGTGTTAGACCAGTTAGGGATGAAACAGAATAAGAAGTCATTGAAGGGGCTGGCCCTGTGGCCTAAAGGTTGAGTTTGGTGTGCTCTGCTTTGGCAGCCTGGGTTCGATTCCTGGGCAAGGACCTACACCACTCCTCAGCAGCCATGTTGAGGCAGTAACCCATGTACAAAATAGAGGATGTTAGCTTGGGGTGAATCTTCCTCAGCAAAAAAAAAAAACTGGTAATATCCCAAGTATGGGGTGATGAGAGTCTGTGCTAAGCTAGTAGAGGTAGAAGAGGAAGAGATGAAGCCAGATAAGCAGTAAGTGAGGGAAGCAATAATGTGGGTGATCCACAAAGTGTAGAGGAAGGATGAAGAGCAGATTCAAAGATGGAGGCCTGGCCAAGAAGAGTGGAGACAGTGATGACAGAAATAGGGAGATGAAGGGTTTGGTTGTAGGTGGGGCAAAGAGGAGAGGGTCTCTGTCCTTGCCCTGTCCCCCGCTTCCCACTCCCAACAGAGGAGTCCAGTGTCTCCGCTTCTGTGATTCATCCATTTCCAGTGTGGGTTCTCAACAGCCAGTGGAGCAGGGGTGACTGCACCGGATGTCAGTGCTCGGTAACATTTCTTTTTTTTTTTTCCTGTCTGCTTTTTTCTCCCCAAATCCCCCCAGTACATAGTTGTATATTTTAGCTGTGGGTCCTTCTAGTAGTGGCATGTGGGATGCCACCTCAACATGGCCTAGTGAGGGGTGCCATGTCCATGCCCAGGATCCGAACCCTGGACCGCCGAAGCGCAGTGCGCAGACTTCACCACACGGCCACGGGGAAGGCCCCAACATATCTTCATAAGGACTTTGTGTCTGGAGCTAGAAAACAGCACATGTCCCCCACATGAGTTACATATTCTCCTGAACTTCCCTCGGGACAAGTTACATATTCTCCTGACTAGGTTCTGGCAACTCTTAATTTTGACTTCTCAACAGACACAAGCCCTCCCGCATCTCACAGTAGTTTCTCAGCATGCATTCCAGAAGTGGGAAGAGGAGGCAATTTGGATGCTGTCAAATGGGAGAGGTGGTATGTGATAGCAGACATCCCCTTGACTGCCTGTCCTGAGTTGGAGGGCGGGCAGGGAGTGTCCCATCACAGCTCTTCAGAATCCAGTGCATCCTCATGGGGAGGGGAGGCACATCACATCCTTGAGGGTGAGCAGCAGTCTCCTCAGGCTGCACCCAGGTCAGGACCGCTGTGTCTTTAACCCAGGGGGATGCCCTGTTTCTTCCCTTGGAACCTCCTAGAAGATGGTGTTACCGAACCTGAAGTGAGTTCGCTCACCTGTTGCACAGCAAGCCAATCTCTGACACTGGGTGTGGTGGAAGAAAGTAGGAATTTTATTTTTTGCACAGCGCTGAGCAAGGAGAGAGGGCAGCTAACGCTCAAATCCCAAACTCCCCAAAAAGCTAAAAGGAAGGGTTTTTATTTGGGGCTTTAGGTAGGGGAGGGGGAGCATATGGCCTTGCTGGTCGGAGCTTTCCCACCAGCCTGTCTTTGGCCTTGAGACACTTGCAGAGAGGAGGGAGCTCATGACCTTGCTGGTCAGAAGCTTTCCCACCAGTCTGTATCTTTTTTTGGGGAGGAGATAGTCCAGGTGCTTGTCCTTGACGGTGTCTGTCTCCATGGAGCATAGTGGATTCTAGAGCCAGGAAGCCAGAGAGTAAGCAGGGAATGAGTGTTTTGGTTTTAACCCCATATATGCTGGGTTTAATGTGGGGAAACTGATATCAGGGTCGGTATCAACTTCCCCCCTATTTTATGTCCATCCCTCAATCTTGAGGGATTTGGGGCGGTGACCGATCTAGCTACTTCCTGCTGAAATGGGGTGTAGGTCGTTTTATCTCTTTGAACCAGTCTTTTAATAAGGCAGTGATGCTGGTGGGCTCCTGAAGTTAGGCCTGTATCATGTAAGTAAGTACCCAGGTATTTAATAAGAAGTTTTTCTAGAGAAACAAAAAGAGAAAAACAAAGTTAATGGTTGGAGCAAATTATAAACCAGTTTCTGAGCCCAGGGGGCAGCCAATCAAGATTCCTGGAAGTCAGGGTCAAAGCATCTTTTGCAGTTTGAAATGTCTCTGATGGTGTCTTTGGGCACTCAGGTAGCTTTTTGAGTGGCTTACACAGCAGTAGACATGAATCTCTCTTAAGTTTATATTGGGTCTTCCAGCTTCAGTTTGTAAGGCTTTAGGAAAAAGGGCAGATTTAGTTTTCAGTGACTCCAAATGAAAATAATGGGAAAAAAGCCTAAAAATGTTAGTTTGGAAGTTTTTAGCCAGATATTTCAGGAGACAAAGAATTTAAGATCCAGTCCAGTTAACAGAAGTAAAACAAAAATTTCAAAGACAATTGAAAAACCTAAAATCTGCTATCTATAAACGTGTATTACAGTTTCTATTGAAACATAATCTTCCTCCCTAAAATCACGCTCAATTTCACTAGACATAGCCAAATTAAGACTAACTGGTTTGCAAAATAAGTCTAATTTTAATAAATTTGGCATAATTATTTACATAAGTACAGCAAGAATAGTAATTGACCATATAGACTCTTAAATTTGCTTTGCTAGAACCTTACAAGGAATCTCAGGTTGAACTTTAAAGGCCTCTCAAGGAAAGCCAAGCAAAGGACCTGTTATCACATTCTGCCTGCAGTACCTGCAGATTTGGGTGAATCCCTCTCTTTGTGAGGTTTCCCAAAATATTGAGGTTCCTTGTACCTGCCAGAGGGAGCGACATTCTTTGCTCAACCTTACCAGGTTACAGAACCCACAAGCACAGTACCAGGCCAATATTTCCAAGTGGCTTTATTCCAGAATGTCAACCTTCATTCCTCAAAAGCTGTCGTGTTATATCCAAGCCTGTATATTTTTTTTAAATATGATATTCCAGTCAAAGTCTTGGTAATATAACCAGTGTTTCCAATTGTGTCCTGTTAGAAGAAGACCAGATTCTTATTGCACTTATGCAAACAACTATATTGCCATAAGAATAAGAATACTTACTTATCAGAAGTTTTTGTGTTTTGGGAGGCTCAGATAGGGAGGAAAAGACAAATGTTTCAGTTTTGTTTATAAATTGCTGTAAGTCATAGTTCTTTAAGAGAATAGAGAAAAAGGTTTTCTTAACTCTGAAAAAAAGCAAAACATTAAAAACAGTAATATCTCAATTAAAAAGGCCTAAAAGTTATAATCATCCCTATCAGTTTATTCTGTCCTGTGTAATTGGTTCTTGATCTTAATCTTCTGTCAGCAGTTTGTGAGGTCATCAGTTTCTCTGTTGGAGTTCTGTAATTTTTACCTCGTTTAGTTTTACAATCTGAATGTTTATTAGAAACCCGTATTCTAGAATGTCAGAGTCCTTTCCATGAATTTCTCTGAAGATGAAACATATTTGCAAAAACATCAAAGTAAAATAGCCACTGTTCATAAATAACAAAACATTCAAAAATGATAACTGACAAAGGCATTTGACCATGTCTGTGATATATAACATTTTGAGATAATAACCAGGATTATAGCTGACAATCAGAACAGATCAGATAATTTTTAAAATATTTATATCAGTAACATTTATATATCATTTAAGAAAGTTTATCGTTATTTACTTGACAATGCTTCTCATGTAATTTAACATACAAAATAAGCCTTATTAGTTTAGCATTTTTTTCTTATAGGAAGAAAGCAAATCTCTCCGAGAAGTCCCAGGGACCCTCTGAAAATCCCCAGAGAAACTCTCCCTCCTCTTCCAGGTCAAAAGAAAGCTTTTATTCCAGACTTGAATATTTGTGTGTAGGGGGAAGCTTGTCAAAAATATTAAAAGCTTTAAAACATTTGTTCAGATAGGAAACAAAGCTCCCTGCAAAACCATGCTCAGGTATCTATTCGAAGTGATAACAGAAACAGTCAAGGGGAAACAGAGTTAAAATAGTCAAAAACAGCCTTTTTAGTACCTTTTTATAAAGAGCAGATTAAAAATTTAGGAAAATTATCCTTTTAAGAAAGAGGAAACCAAGTTTTAATTTTGTACCAGTTTACTTTTGACATATAGGTTTATTTACTTAATTGGATTTACTTTAATCCTGGACAACTTGACCATACATAAAACTCTTTAGGGCTTTACTTTTACAAACCTTTGGTTACTTTTTTACATTCAGAATTTGTCCCAGCACTTTAGGACAAATTTATCTTTCTCAACTCAAGAAACAAAAATATTTCCATTCTTTATATCTTTTTACTGAAAACATATATTTTATTTGCCTTGTATACAGACCCTTTAGAAATATATGTTTCCTCATAGAAAATTTCTCAGCATATATAAAACGTTTATTAATAAACCTAAGCACTTTTCAGTCTCTTTGATATAAGAAACCAAAGGCAGACAAATACATGCTTAGTAGGCAACCTTTAATATTTTGTCTTATGTGGAAATTACCTAGATACCCAATAAACTGTTATTATTTAACTTAACTTAGTAAAGTTATAAAATTTGTTTCCAAAAAGATTTTGGAAGCTGTTTTTAAGTATGCAGACTATAAAACGTAATTATTGTACCTAAAACTTTTACCCAGTTTTAACAATTACTCTTAAAAACTTCATGTGACATTATAGCAGTGAAGTATTATCCTCAGTTGTTTTAAGTACATATATCACAATATAATTATTATACATATAATTATATATATATTTATTTAGTTTATCTGTTCTTAACAATTATATTTAGATCATCTACAAAAGCCTCATGAGACATTAAACAAAATTAGCTATTATACTGAGTTATGAGTTTTGCTGATAAATTTTGTAAGAGAGATGACATGAGCTCATTTGACCAGTAAACCCAGGCTATATGTCTGCATCATAGCCAATGCTCATAACTTTGAGAACATGTTCATTTTAAATGAAACCAGCAAACTTAAACAGGCTTTCATTCATCAAAGATCATTTGATATCATGTTAAATAACTTTGTCTCTTAGAAGTTTTTGCGTATTCATTAAAGACTGCATTCCATTCTGAGAGATTTTGAATCCTCTTCTGAAACAGGTTTTCATAACGGTCATTACAATTCCAAATTATCTCAAAAGTTTGCTTATTTTTACTTGTTCAATTTTAGGTGAGGAATTTTGGCAGAGTTGAAGCGAAGCTCAGTTTGCTGGGAAGCTCAGCAAGAGAGTAGACAAAAGCAGCAGATTTGGGTTCGGCTGCTGGCATGTTTAATTATTTAATTATTTTCTCTTAAATTTAGAGGCAGTAAAGTATTTCTAATTTTATTTAGAAGCCTCAAAAGATTAAAACAGGCTCCCCATTGTTGTAGCTGGCTTTTCCAATTGCATACATCAGTTTGGGTGAACTGTAATTGGCCTGTTTAAGTATATCAATTTTTACAAAACTTTATCTTAGTTTTACTAACCCTTATACTTTTAATTATAACTTACATTAGAATTCTATTAACAAGTTTTGGTATTACAATATTGTTCAGCAGAGGCATTCCCAGTTAGACACAACATTTATTCCCAAAGAAAACATCCAGGCAAAGTTAACATAACCTCTTCATATAATATTAGCTTAAACACTTTGATTTTTATGGTCTTATTAATCTTAGTAGCCTAAATGTTGCCCCAAACAATTGTTGGTCAGGTTTCTCACTCTGATTTTTGCCTGCTGACCTTTTAAATTTTTCAAACTGGGGTAAATAGGACAGATTTGTCTGATGTCCTCTAATGTTGGGGAGCCAATAGGGGGGTCCCTTTAGCCCATCCAACCTTAGGCAGTGTTTTATTAAAAGCTTTGTTTTAACTTTATTCATGTCTGTTCCATTTATCCCATTGGGATGAGTCCTGTGACACTTCCCTTTCTGATTTCTCTTTGTTGACTTAACATTTTCATTAGCATCTGTAAGACTACGAGAAGCTGAGACCCCAAGTTTGATTAAGTTCTTAAGACTAGTCATTCTAGTTTCCTCTTAATTTGGTCTTTTCATAGGTACCAATAAAACAGTTGTTGATCATAAGAGCTCTCTAAAAAGGTTCCCAACTTGAGGATCCATCGTTTGGCCATTTTTTTCTCTCCGGAGTCTAAAGAATATTGTGGCCACGTGGTGTTACAAAAGAAAATCATCCCTCTTTAGACATTGTATTATAGCTATAGGTTGACCATCAGCCAAAGTTTTTCCCAAGGGGCTCTTAGGTGGAATAGATGCAGCACCTCCCATGTTAACACTTTTAAAAGGACAGACAAACAGACAACAACAACAAATACCAAACAAGCACGCATTCCCAAAAACCCTCGGCCACAAATGGAAGCCAAAACAAAGACCAAAACCAAAAACCAAAGTGCTTCCAGTCCCAGCTTAGTCCGTGTCCTACACTCGGGGGGCGCCCAACAAATGAAGATCCGCCATGCAGATCTTCCCAAATGAGCAAGGACAAGGGACCTCGGTTGTGCACACCCGGGGGACTTACCAAAATTTGGCCGGGTCGTCGCAGCGACGTCAAAACAAATGGAGCCCAGAGGGCTGCCAAGGTACCCATTATTTCTGGCTGGTCCTGTTGGAAAAGGTTAACACAAGGACAAAGACAAAAACTACCAGCTACTTACAAGAAACGTTTTCTAAGTCCTAGACCTAGTTTCTTCCACCACCAAAGCGAAAGTGCTGTGGGCCAACAACGTCTGGCTAGCAGCCAGTCACTTGGGGCTGTCCCTGAGACAAGGGGCTCAGGCAGCTGCAGGACAGCTCCCAAGAGAGGCCTTTAGCCAGAGGCCGGTGTGCCACAGGCGAGACGTCCACCTGGGACGTTGTCCCATCTGGGTCGCCAAATTGTTACCGAACCTGAAGTGAGTTCGCTCACCCGTTGCACAGCAAGCCAATCTCTGACACTGGGTGTGGTGGAAGAAAGTAGGAATTTTATTTTTTGCACAGCGCTGAGCAAGGAGAGAGGGCAGCTAACGCTCAAATCCCAAACTCCCCAAAAAGCTAAAAGGAAGGGTTTTTATTTGGGGCTTTAGGTAGGGGAGGGGGAGCATATGGCCTTGCTGGTCAGAAGCTTTCCCACCAGCCTGTATCTCTTTGTGGGGAGGAGATAGTCCAGGTGCTTGTCCTTGACGGTGTCTGTCTCCATGGAGCACAGTGGATTCTGGAGCCAGGAAGCCAGAGAGTAAGCAGGGAATGAGTGTTTTGGTTTTAACCCCATATATGCTGGGTTTAATGTGGGGAAACTGATATCAGGGTCGGTATCAATGGCATTGGGAGTCCACGAGGCCCCAGGCTCCAAAATGTCACAGAATTTAGCTCTTTTCATCTGCTTTATTTAGCTAAGGCCATTTCCTTGTAACCTTCCACAGGTGAGATGTTTGGGAGTGAAGAGAGCTGTCCGGAATATGTTGGGAAAGGATCTAGGAGAGAGGAGTTAGCCTCGAGTTCAAGACAGGATCAGGAGTGCTAGGTAGGACTCAGTGACGAAGAAGGAGAAGAGGTGGCTCCCTAATCCCTTCTGTTGCCCTGGATACCTTCCCGGGGTCATCCCAGGATGGTCCAGTGACTCAGGCTGTTACTGAAACCAAAGTGGTTTCCCTCCTGGCGAGTTAAATCAGACTCTCCACCAGAAGTAGTTGTCTCACAAAGTAAGGTATGTTTGCAGCAATAGAAGACATCTCCAGAGTCATGGCGTCCCCAAACAAGGGAAGCAGCGACCTTTTATTTTGGATGGGGAATGAGGGGGCTGGCCCGGTGGTGCAGTGGTTAAGTTCACACGTTCTGCTTCTCTGTGGCCCAGGGTTCGCCGGTTCGGATCCCAGGTGGGGACATGGCACCGCTTGGCAAGAGCCATGCTGTGGCAGGCCTCCCACATATAAAGTAGAGGAAGATGGGCATAGATGTTAGCTCAGGGCCAGCCTTCCTCAGGAAAAAGAGGAAGATTGGCAGTAGTTAGTTCAGGGCTAATCTTCCTCAAAAAAAAAAAAGTCCTCTTCCTTTCCAAATGGCTCTCTGAGCATGAATTACAGAGAAAGCATACTTAGAGTCTGTGTCTATTGTTATTCCCCCCCCCCCCCCACCGCCCCCAATTGCAAAGCTCAGGTTAACGTAATTATTTCTGCTTTTTGGACCAAGCTGCCTGGTTTCAGCCCCTTGGCTTCTATGATCGCATGCAGGGACACTACTGCATAACTTGCTCTTCCTTGTCCGTTACTCATGAAGCTGCTCCCATCTGCAAACCATTCTTCCTCTGCCTTAGGCAATGGTTTGCTCTGGAGATCTCTACGCCTAGAGTAAACCTGGTCAGTCACTTCTAGGCCCATTGGAATCAGAGAGCAGGGTAGCTGGGTTAGGGTATGACAGGGTTTTAAAGAAATCTGAGGGGAATCTAGCAACATAGTTTGATACTGTAGTATTCATTCTGGTATAGCCATAGATGTCCTTTAGTCTCTAGTAGGCTAGAGACTTGATGGCGGAGTCCATACCCTCATAAGTGGGCCCACAGTGAACTTTTCTGCTTTCTAGATTAAGAGGCAGATGGCAGCTACAGCTCTCAAACCTGGGGCCCATTGTTTCGCTGGGGTGTCTAGCTGCTTTGAGAAATAGGCTACCATTCCTTTTCGGGGTCCCAACATTTAGGTTAGCACTCCTATAGCTAATCCCTGTCTTTCATGAACATATAGATCAAATATTTTGCTCAGGTCTGGTAATGCCAGTACAGGCACTTCCGTTAGCAAATTTTTAAGCTTATTGAAAGCTTGGTCATGTAGCTTATCTCATTCAAAGGGGCCCATTTCTGGCCCCTGCAGTTTATCAGAGAGGCTTAGCACTTAATCCAAAGTTAGGTATCCAAATGCAGCAAGACCCAGCCGTCCCCAAGAATCCTCGTAGCTACCTAAGAGTTTTTGATGAAGCAAATTGACATCTTACCATTTTCCTCTCTAGGGAAGGCTGCATTGCTCCCTTGAAATAATGAAACCCAAATACTTTACAGTCTCTTTAGATATTTGTGCCTTCCCTTTAGACACTTTATATCCCTTACTGGCTAAGAAGTTTTTAACTCGTTTCTGCCGCTATCTACCTGGGGATTGAATCAGATTCCACAGGTTAAGGGTTCAGTCCTACAGGATTACACGTCGCCACTCATTTTAGATGTCAACTGCAAGTCCAGGTTGTCACCTGTATTTCTGACCAACCAGCCACACTCCAGAGGTTCCTACAACCCGCTTCTTGGGTTGGATTAATTTAATAGAGTGGCTCACAGAACTCAGGAAAACATTTTATCTAACAGCCAGATGGGTGTTCCCCTGTTCTAGAATCCTACTGATTATAGGAAAGCCTGTTGATTCCTCTTCATGGGTTCTGGCTTCAAGGGATATTGTGGTACCCAGGGCCAGTGATCTATCTGCTTCAATTTTACCTTTCCTGGCCTGACACCGGCTGCTCGCCCCACCTGTCCTTGTGCCCATAATTCTGCATTAGCTCAGCTTCAAACACTGGGGGGATCTCTTCCTTCTCAGGTGCTGGTGTGTCCTGTAATAGGGCCATGAGCTCACCTCTCTGACTTTTGGGGACTTGGATCTCTATTTTATCTTGTTCCCGGCTTATTGAGGCCCCTAACTTAGATACTATGTGCCTCCCCAGAAGGGGAACAGGGCATTCTGGTACATACAGAAAAGAATGCTTCATTGTTTTTTATCTTATTTCACAGCTCAAGGGCTCCAGAAATCTTTTGGTCTCTCCTTTTCCTGATACTCCTTTTGTGTCACACTTTACTTTAGAAAGATTTCCCTTTGTGGGCATTCAACATGGAGAATGTGGCTCCAGTGTTGAGCAAGAATTCAACATGCTCTCCTCCGATTTCCAAGGTCACTCAGGGCTCCTAGAGCCAAACGGGGAGCCCCACAGCCTCGTCACATCTCATCTGGTGTCCAGGGAAGTTGCCACGGCTCAGTCTTGTTCAATCCGTTCCTACTCTGGGGATGGTTCAGACAACCGTGCCGCCAATGCCCTTCCTGCATGCAGTATGCACACTGATTAGCCCCCAAATTTGTTGGTGGCTTTCTGGTCCCTCAGTAGGGGCCAGGGTCACTTACCCATGGTGTCTTCCTTCTCTTCCTCAGGTTACCTTGAGCAGACTGGATGGCCACAGCTAACAGGGCAGCTTTCCTTTTCATCTTCTTCCTGTTACTGCCCAAGAGGGGGTTGTCTGCTTACTGCAAGACATGCCAACAGTCAGGAGGCAAGGTGGGAGTGATGAGGATTTTTAGGCTGGTTAATTTTAAAACTACAGATGAGAGGCAGGCTCCGAGGACTGGAATTTTGCTTGCCCTTTTGAGAGACATTTGCGTTTGTGAAGGAAGGGGGGATGACCTTGTAGGGACCTGAAATTGGCCACCCCAGGATGTGTCTCTTTGGCATCGGGACTGTTTGGGGCTGATGGCTTTTGATAAACTGGGACAGGGAAGGAGGCTCTGGGGAATGGAACTTGCCCTTGTTGGGACACATTTACATTTGTAAGGTAAATCTCTGTCTGTAAAAGGTGCCTCCCTCTCTGTAGAAAGGAAGGAAGGAGAAGAGAGATGACTTTATCCCTAGAAACTCTTAATGGGGAAGGCAAGAACTTAAGTTGGTTGCTGTCTGGCAATCTCATGTAACTGATTTAGGGTGGTGGCTTCTGACCTTTACTTAATCCGATTTGATTCTTGTCTAAAAGTCCTGGGATCACCCAACGACCAGACCCCACCTGCACTGATACCATTTTAACTTTTTTTCATGTTCTTTCCTTTGTCTTCGTAAAGAGATGACTCACATACCTATGCCTTAAATTTAGCCCTAACCCTCAACTCAGGGCAGAGCAGGAGCTCTGACTGCCCATGGGTCCTCTCCCCACGCACCGGCTCTGCCTGCCCGTGGGTCCTGTCCCCATGCCAGCGGGGGCAGCAGCAGCGGCCCTGCCTGCCCATGGGCCCTGTCCCCATGCCAGCGGGGGCAGTGGAAGCAGAAGCTCTGACTGCCCATGGGTCCTGTCCCCATTGCTATTCTATTCTCTGAATAAAAGAGCACTACTGCCAGATCTTGAGAGTCCAAGAAATCTTTCTTTCGACTCCTCGGCTCACCGACCCCGCATCAGTAGGAGAGAAAGGGTTTCTTTATTACAGCTTGCTAGCAAGACGGAGGATAGCCAACTCATGTCCGTCAGAACCATCTCCCAGAACAAAACCTACAGGCCAGTTATATACAGGGCTGGTCTCCAGGTCTGGGAGGTGGCTGGTCTCTGGCAGGGGCCTCCATCTGATCTCCAGGTGGGGCAGACACATGGTCTTAGTTCCTGATAGTCCTTTGTTTTACTGGATGGGCATCAGAGAATGGAGTAACGCCCCACACCCTGATCTTTCGGTTGTCATTGATGATGGCTATCAGCATAGGCTCTCTGCCCAGAGGGTGGCGGTGGGAGGGAGTCGCCACATTCCTAAGGAACTCAAAAGAACAAAGTTATCATCTTAAAGCAGCTGGGAGGGGCATAAAATATACAGAGCATGTCTGGGCTAGTTAATCACAGGTCATTTAAAGTTACAATATGGTTTCTTTTCTACAATGTGGCCTCCCTTATGTCAACCTTGTGTTGAACCAGTATCATTCCTTTTCAACCTCAGCTTCATCTCGATTATTGAACACCCTAAATGCAGCCTCTACTAGTTGTGCACGATTAGTATCAGGACCTATAGCCAACTTTTGGAGTTTCATACAGATGTCTGGAGCACTTTGAGATAGAAATAGGTATTAAGAACTACTGTACTTGGGGCCGGCCGGGTGGTGCAGCGGTTAAGTTCACACGTTCCGCTTTGGCGGCCCAGAGTTCCTCAGTTCAGATCCCGGGTGTGGACATGGCATTACTTAGCAAGCCACGCTGTGGCAGGCATCCCACAGATAAAGTAGAGGAAGATGGGCACGGATGTTAGCTCAGGGCCAGTTAGCTCAGAGCCAGTCTTCCTCAGCAAAAAGGGGATTGGCAGCAGATGTTAGCTCAGGGCTAATCGTCCTCAAAAAAAAAAAAAAAAAAAGAACTACTGTACTGCCCTGGGCCTTGGGGTCCCGATTTGTATATCCCCTGAGGCAGTCCCCACAGCCTCTGGAAAAAGCGGAGGGGTTTTCCTCAGGGCCTTGTTGGACCTCTCTTAATTTAGACTAGTTAATAGGTGGCTGGCTTACTGTTTTCATGCTTTCAAAAGTAGACCCCAAAATATCCTATCTTTTTTTGAACATCAGGATCATTGGGATTCCACCCAGGGTCAGTCCCTGGCACAGCCTGTTCACTAGGCCTGTGAATGTCTGATCCTGGGTCATATTCATTATCTGCTTGTTCTCTAGCTTTTAACAGAACAGCTGACTTTTCCTCAGCCATGAGGAGTGTAGTTAACAGGCATTGAATATCTGCCCAGGTTGAATTATGAGTGCAGAAGATTCCCTTTGTCCGGTTTATGAACTCCTCTGGGTCAGCCCTCAATCCTTTAGTGCCTGCCTTCCAATTATACAAATGAGAGGTGGGAAAGGGGATGTGCACATTAATAAGTCTCTTCTCACCGTCGAGCACCCGTCTTAGGGGATACATCCCTGGTTTGTAGCTAATCTAATTGTTCCTAACCTAGTTGCACTACCTGGAGGAGAAGGGTGACGGGTCCTTGCTTGTTGGAGACTCCAAATCCTGGTAGAGGGATTGCTCAGGGGGGACAGTAAGAGCTGTGGCCCTGTTACGGCCTCTGGCTTAAGCGGGGGTCAGGTAGGGGAACAAGGTAGAGGTCTCTCAGGGCTCCCCAGCTGGTCTAACATTGGGGCCGAAGCTGCAGTCCGTGGGCAAGGTGGACTCTGAGGTGGGCCTTCTTAGTCCCATGTGTCCTGATTTGGAGGAGCAGGTCCTCCTCGTCAGAAAGATAAGTCTTAGATTCAACCTTTAACCCTTCACTTAGACGTAGTGCCATGAAGCGCTGGAGGTAAGGGATTTCTTCCCATTTCTTAGTTCTTTTGCAAAATAGATCTAATTGTAGTATGGTGTTAACATTTGGGGTCCCATTTTCAGGGCATCTTTCCCCATCTTTCAGTGAATATTGCAGTCAGGCTGTTATATGAAAAGATCATCTGCTCTTGGGTCAATGGGGAATTCCCGAAGGGAATACCTCTCTGTACCAGTTCTGGAGGATGCAGCCCAATGGGCTTTCCTCTGGGATGGAGATTGCTCACACTGTATTCTAGCATCTTTTCTTATGGTCTGTTTCCAACCTCCCAGGAGCAACCTGTAACAATTAGTGGTGATGCAGATACCACAAGGTTGTGCCCAGAGAAGGTTTAGCACCCTAATAGCCTAAAAGTAGACCCAGGCTGAGTAGCTAAATCCTGAAAGGGAAAATAAAACTGGTAGACACTGAGTTTCACCTCGGGACCACTGATAAGGAGGGCAAGGGAAAAAAGGAGACCTATGAGCCCAGAAAAGCCAAACTGTGGAAAAACAAGATTGATATTGAGTGTCCTTGACAAAAACGTTAATGTCAAGTGTCCTTGACAAAAACAAACAAATGAAAAACTCAGCAACTCCAGGGGGGGCTTGACCCCATCTAAGTGGACCCCTCCGCTGATCACAGACACAACACAAAGACAGACTCACTGACTTCAGGGAGGGCCTCAAACCCCCACCTCATCACTCCAGTGGAGAGTCAATCTCCAGATGGGACTCAAATGCCTGACTAGTCAACAGGGATTGCTCCTATTTGCCAGAACCAAGCATCACCCCCTCTGGAGTGGCCGGGTTGTACAATCCTTCCAACTAGAGGGGACTCTCTGTCCCCTGAGCCAAGCTACCTTCAGATGGGGACTCGAACCCCAAAGCCAGGCCCCAACAAGCAGACTTTGTGAGACAACTTAAAGAAATAACTCTTATAGCTGTGCCGTGGAGTTGGCACCACTCATCTCCACTGAGAGATCCTCCTAGCAAAGCGCTCAGTGTGGCCACTGGGTCTCCCGATGGGGCAGTGATGTCAAGCTGGTGGCAGAAGCACCACAAAGGGGTAAGCCCCACATCGGATGCCAATTCTGTTAGCAAAACCAAAGCTGGTTCTGATGAGGATTATTTTGGGCTGGCTACTTTTGAAAACTGCAGATGGGAACGAGGCTCTGAGGAGTAGAATTTACTTACTCTTTGTTAAGAGACATTTACCTTGTAAAGGAAATCTCCATCTGTAAAGGTGTCTCCCTCTCTGTACCAGGAAGAAGGGGGGATGACTTTATGTCTAGAAACTCTTAATCAATGCCAAAGGCAAGGACTTAAATCTGCATCTTGTTTACTGTACTTGTGTGGTAATCTCCCATGATCCACTCCCCCTCCACCCCCAACATCCTCCTTTGTCTTTAGCTAAAAAATAATATTTAAGGTGGTAGCTTCAGCCATTTACTTAATCTGGTTTGATTCTTATCTAAAAGTTGTAGGACCACTCAATAACCAGACCGCACCTGCACTGATACCATTTTAACAACTTTCTTTTACATATTCTTTCCTTTGTCTAGTAAAGAGATAACTCCCATACCTATGCCTTAAATTTAGCCCTACCCTCAACCCATGTTTGCAGCAGCAGCTCTGACTGCCCATGGGTCCTGTCCCCATGCTATTCCACACTATTCTCTAAATAAAAGAACACTACTACCAGCCCTTGAGAATCCAAGAAATCTTTCTTTCGACTCTTCAGCTCGCCGACCCCACATCAGGTTCCCTCCTGGTGAGTTAAATCAGACTCTCCGCAAGAAGTAAGTTGTCTCACAAAGTAAGGTATTTTGCAGCAAACGGGAGACCATGAGGAATCATTTCCAGAGTCATGATGTCCCCGAACAAAGAGAAGCAGGGACCTTTTATTTCAGACGGGGAATGAATATTCAAAAGGGAAGGGTGGGTATTTGCTCAGTTGGAAAACATGCTTTGGCATACGCCAGAGGTTATGGTAATAAGGCCTAAGCTCCTCCTGGAGAGATCTTAGTATTAGAAATAAGGCAAAGGGCACAGGCGTAGCTCTTGTGGTGAGGCTTGGTTGGGTTCAGGGTAGTTGGTGATGGCATCTCCTTAACATAACAAAAGGCAAAAAAAAACAATTTGGAAAAACAATTAAATGCTTCCAAACCCACGCTTGAGTTCTTGGTGGCAACTAATCAGTGACAGGGCAGTGGGAAGCCACTCAGCTGGTTAGATTGTAAGGTTAGTGGTGCCATCTCAGCCTCCTCCATTTCTGTCAACCCCTTAAATGTTGGGTTACTAGGCCCTGCACACTCCTCCTTGTTCATACGTCTACCAGTGCCCCCCAAACCTTCATCTCCATATCTCCATCCCAGATCTCTCTCTTTTTTTTTTTTTTAAGATTTTATTTTTTTCCCTTTTCTCCCCGAAGCCCCCCGGTACATAGTTGTATATTCTTTGTTGTGGGTCCTTCTAGTTGTGGCATGTGGGACGCCACCTCAGCATGGCTTGTTGAGTGGTGCCATGTCTGCACCCAGAATTTGAACCAACAAAACACTGGGCCGCCTGCAGCGGAGGGCACAAAGTTAACCCCTAGGCCACGGGGCCAGCCCCCAAGATTTCTTCTGACTGCCTCCTGGAGGCCTCCATTTGCCTGTCTGACCAACACCTCAAACTCAACATGTCCTAAGCAAAGCATATTGTCTTCCTCCAAACATACACCATCTGCCATGTCCCTGCCACAGGTCATGAAATTATCACCCATCCGGTGGTCCAAGCAAGATGTCTGGGCATTAGATCCTCTCTCTCTTTCCTTCTCCCCTCACATCCAGTTCCTGGTGATTCTACCTCCTAAAGTCTCTCAAATCCTTCCATTCTCTCCATCTCCACTGCCACCACCCTCATCCTGGCCAGCATTACTTCTGCCTGGAGACTGCAAAGCTTTCTTATTGGAGTCCCCACATGCTCTCCTGTCTTCCTCTTCTGTAGCTGAAGCGATCTCTCAAAAAATGCAAATCTGTTCGTGTCTATCCCGTATACAAAATTCTTGAAATGGTTTCCCATTGCTCTTAGTATAAAGTCCAGATTCCTTCACACACTCTATTAGGCCTTTAACTGTGCCTGTCCTGTTTTCCATTTCCATCATGTTCCAGAATCACTCACCTTTGTTCAGTTCCTTAACTCCTGTGTTCCTCGCCTCTGAGGCTTTGCAAATATTGTTCTACTTTCCTAGAGTGCCCTTCCTCTCCTTTTTTTAACAAGCTGCTATTCATCCCTCAGGTCTCAGCTAATCCCAGATATCCTTCTCTGATCCCAAAAGTCTGGGCTGCATCCCCTGCTATGGGCCCCCATGGTACTCTGAGCTTCCCCTGAAAGATACTTCGGGTGACAGATTGGAGGGGTTCTCTGTTTCATGTGGTTTGTCCTATTCTCTAGCCACAGGCTTCTCCTCTAGCCTGACCAGGCAGATGAAGCCGCAGGGACCCACTCCTCCTCAGGGGAAAATAGCCCATAGTTGAAGGCGCTCCTGGTAGGCTGCTCACAGAGGAGGGTCTGTCTTGAAGCCTGAGGCAGGACTCCTAGACCTGGGCCCCATTGCAGCAGTCCACAGGGCTCCATCATCTGGCTGTTTGCTGCTCAGGTTTCCAATGACAAGACTGAAGATTTCTTTGATTTCCACTCCAGGGTCTTGAATATAGTGAATGCTGGGGAAATATAGCTTGCTGGACCCTGGGACTCTGAAGGCTCAGTGGCCGTGGAGACACCCTCCCCGAAAAGGCTCACTACTGATGCCCACCTCCTTTCTTTCCAGTCTATCCTCCTTGTCCACGCCCTGGTTTGCGGAGGGTGTCCCAGGCGCTGTTTGGAAGGATGCCCAGAGGTGGGCTGGCCTGATGGAGAGGCTGGGAGCCTCTCTGGAGAATGTGGCCTTCTCTAGGTGGTTCCATCTGAAACCCCTTGCACACACTCCTCCCTCTCTGTGCTCAGTCCCTCCCAGTAGCACACCATTTGCTGAGGAGACTATAATGCATGCTCAATTCAGTGCTTTGTCTTTTTCTGTGAAATTGAAGGGCCATATTGGCTGCAAGGCAGGTGTTAAATTAAGGAGACAAGACTTACTGGGTCTCCCTGTCTCTCCACCCCCATCTCTACAAAACACACAGTGTCCTTCATTTAGTGTGATGACTAGAACTTGTAACTTTGAATGACTGGTGAAATGAAATAAAAAAGGGAAGTGCTTGAGAAGACCTTCAAAGTCACCCATAAACGCAACCTACTCTTCTAGTAAGGAAAGAAATGTGTCTCCAACTTTACTAAGTTAAAAGTTACTAATTTTAACATCCACATTTCTTCATTCGTTCAACACGTATTTATTGGCCACCTAGTAGGTGCCGGGCTCTGTGCTAGGGGAGGGTACAGTGAAGAGCAAACATGGGGCTTACACTCCCACGAAGTTTCCACTCGACTCAGGAGACAGATCTCTGATCAAAGAAACACATAGTTCAGTGTAAGATTGCAATGGTGAAAAATAAATTACAGCAGTGACTTGGGCTGAGAAGGGAGGTGGGTGATGCTACTGTAAGAGCATCCAGTATTTAACAAAGGATCTGACCAGAAACTGTTGACTGATTATACCCAGAGAAAGGACAGGACTTTTTTTTTTTTTTAAAGTGTAATGGCATATATATTTTAAAGATTTTATTCTTCCTTTTTCTCCCCAAAGCCCCCCAGTACATGGTTGTGTATTTTTAGTTGTGGGTCCTTCTAGTTTAGTGGCATGTGGGATGCCGCCTCAGCATGGCTTGATGAGCAGTGCCATGTCCGCGCCCAGGATCTGAACCAGAGAAACCCTGGACCGCCGAAGCAGAGTGCACGAACTTAACCACTCAGCCACGGTGCCGGCCCCAAGGGCAGGACTTGATTGTTATGTTTGGACGTTGTTGTAAATGGCTTCTGTGTTTAGACTTCAAGTGTAGAGAGCTGAGGTCATCATACCCCTTTAGTTCATGGCACATTATTATGATTGCTCTACTTGAGTGCTCACTTTTATTACCTTTGACCTCTATTTCTCATTCCCATTCCCTATTTCCCCCACAAGTGGGTAATGATAACGAGACAATCTGCCCTGTGGTCTGGCTTTCTCAGAAAAAGCTAATGGGTTGTTTGTTTTTTTGAGGAAGGTTAGCCCTGAGCTAACATCTGCTGCCAATCCTCCTTTTTTTCCCCCCACTGAGGAAGACTGGCCCTGAGCTACCATCCACGCCCATCTTCCTCTACTTTTATATGTGGGACGCCTACCACAGCATGGTGTGCCAAGCGGTGCCATGTCCACATCCGGGATCCGAACAGGCAAACCCCAGGCCACTGAGAAGCGGAACATGCACACTTAAGCAATGCGCCACAGGGCGGCCCCTGGGTTGAGATTTTTGTCAAATGAGAATGATCAAAAGATACTAGGTCAAGTTAAAGGGCATTGGAAAGGCTATTACTGGAAGCTGAATAAGTGGGGAAGAAGAAAGAAAAGAAGAGATGGATTGGAGAAAAGTAATTATTGATCTGGAGGTCCTATGACTTTGAGATCTCAGAGAACTGAAGATGAAAAAGCAAAATGGAAGGAAAGGAGGTTATGGTCAGAGGTAGGGTGCTTGAATAAGTGAGTTTGGAGGTGGAGCAGATCTGGGTGATAACAAAACCCAAGGTGTGGGGCCGGCCTGGTGGTGTAGAGATTGTGTGCTCTGCTTTGGGTGCCTGGGGTTTGCCTGTTCAGATCCCAGGTGTAGAACTACGCACTGCTCATCAAGCCATGCTGTGGTAGGTGTCCCACATATAAAGTAGAGGAAGATGGGCACAGCTGTTAGCTCAGGGCCAATCCTCCTCAGCAAAAAGAGAAGGATTGGCAGCAGATGTTAGCTCAGAGCTAATCTTCCTCAAAAAAAAAAAAAAAAAGAGAAATCACCCAAGATGAGGTAGTTGGCCAAGGTGAAAGGGATGAGGTCATTGGAGAAAAAAGTTCAGGGTGTCAAGTGGTCATGGACATGGATTCAGAACAATGGAAGGGATCGAGGTGGAGAACAAGACTAAGAACCAGGGACCAATGCCCTTGAAGAAGGAGGAAGAGTTAGGAAGAGTTGAATAGGATAAGGATTGGCTACAAATGATAGAAAACATCAAGATTAATAGGACTTAAATAAGACAAAAGTTTGTCTCCCACACTTAGAACATCCAATGATATCCTATCCGGCTCATAGGTACTCCTCAGTGTCAAGGGACCCAGCCTCCTTCTTTATCTTGTTACTCTGCTTTGTGTGGTGCCAATTCCCAAAGCTACTTCATGGTCCAATATGGTGCTGGAGTTCCAGCCATCACTTTATTCCAGACAGCAGGAAGCAAGAATGGGTGAAGAGAAGCATGCACCCTTCATTTTACATTAGTAGATTTTATTTTTTATTTTTATTTATTTATTGAGGAAGATTAGCCCTGAGCTAACATCTGCTGCCAATCCTCCTCTTTTTGCTGAGGAAGACTGGCCCTGAGCTAACATCCTTGCCTATCTTCCTCTACCTTATATGTGGGACGCCTACCACAGCATGGCTTGTCAAGCAGTGCCATGTCCGCACCAGGGATCGGAACCAGTGAACCCCAGGCCGCCAAGAAGTGCAACAGGCACACTTAACCACTGCGCCACCGGGCCGGCCCCCAAGCATTGCATTTTAAAAGAGAAATCTGGAAAGCTTCTGCTGTTTTCCACATGAGAATGCTGAAGTCCTGACTTGCACACTTTTCTATTCCCCATTCCCTAAAACCTAATGATGAGGAAGGGGGCAGAAAATATGCCTCTAAGCCCAAATGAGTGACCCGAGGCACAATGTGGTGGCCGCTGGGTGAGGTGAAGCGGGGCAATGCAAGCCCCTCCTCCCCCCGCATCCTAATTTTCCACTGCAGCCTGTTCTCCGAAACACAGGCTGCTTCCTGGGCTCATGAAGGACAAAACATGTTGCAGCAGCAGAACAGAAAACAGATCCAATAGCATAAGATTAACAATAAAAAAGTGGGCAGATTGTTAAGCGAAATAACTCAGACAAAGACAAATAGCGTATGATTTCACTCATATGTGGAAGATAAACAAACACATAGATAAGGAGAATAGGTTGGTTACCAGAGGGGAAGGGGGTGGGGGGAGGGCAAAAGGGATAAAGGTGCAGATACGTATGGTGACAGATAAAAACTAGACTTGGTGGTGAAAACGATGTAGTTTATACAGAAACTGAAATATAATAATGTACACTTGACCTTTATACAATGTTATAAATCAATATGACCTCAATAAAAAAAATAAAAAATAAGCGGGCAGATTAATAAAATTAGCTGAGGTTTTTTGGTTCTTGTCTGTCCAAGACACATTTGGAAGTAACATGAGGCGAGGGAGAGGGCAGCAGACACACTGGGGACAAAGCATGAGGCCCAGGTGAGCCTCCCTGGCCTGCTCAGCAGCCTCCTTCCCGGGTCCACTCTCGGGCATTGATGAAGAGCTGGAGCCAGGGGGAGGTGGTCAGAGTGTCAAATGGTGGGGGTCGCCATGCCCATTGCCAAGGTCTCACAGACCGCTCAGGGTGAGGCATGAGAGCCAGGTGGCGGCCATCAAGGGAGCAGAGGCCAGCCACGCCCCCTGGGGACCCATTGGGATTCAGAGGGTACTGTTCTGTGGGGTTCCCGTCATCGTCTGCCCAGTGCAGTGGAGCCAAGCCCTTGGCCTCAATCTGGGCTTGCAGTTCCGGAGAAGAAAATGCCATGTAACCTGGGAGGGAAGAAGGGGAATGAGAGCAAAGTTCCTTCATGCCCTCCACCCACCCCCGCCCTCAGACCCTTCCCGCTGCCTCTCCAGATCCTGACCTTCTCCATGGGCGCTCCACACAGGCAGCACGGCTCCCTCCATCCCTCGCAGCATCAGGGCCGGCCCAGGCCCCACGCGCACACTGGCCCAGCGAGACTCATAACGCCCAGACAGGTTGTGGCGCAGCAGGAGGCCGGGCTGGGCTGGCCAGGAGTCATGGCCCATCTCCCCTGCCTCCTCATTGGGATTGCCTCCCACCCAGCCCAGCAGAGCCAGCAGCTGACAGCCGTTACACACGCCCAGGCTAAAGGTGTCTGGCCGCTTCCGGAAGCGCCTCAGCTCAGCCCCGGCCTGTGGATGAAAGGTCACCGCAGCCGCCCACCCTAGGAGGGAACAGGGAAGTTGGGGTGAGACCTGGAATGAAGGAGTTGGCTGCTCTGCCATCCCCGCAGGCACTGTTACACTCCCCCAGGACTGCACTGCCCTGCAGAGCTTGGGAAAATTCGAAGAAAGAAATGGGTTTATCTGCTTAAATCAGATGTTATCAACACCTGGGCCAGGAAATGGCCCCATAATAAGTTTTTTGCTTGGCCAGCAGCACATTTTCAAAATTTTTATTTAGTTGCCTAAGATTTAAACATATGATTTCATATAAAAATCTGGATTTTTGGCTTCTCTTGAAAACCAGAAAGACCTGGCCATGCTAAGCCAGCTTTGCAACAGGACAATCTGCTGGAGTTGAGTAGCAGCTACCCCTTTAGAAAGGGCATGTCCCCTCCAGGTTGGCAGAGTGCCACGCAGTCACCTGCCTCATTTAAGTTACCTGCAGGAGGCCTTCTGTTGGCATCTGGCCCAGAATGAAAGCACTCCCTCTCCCCCGGCCTTGTGGAGGTGAGACGCCAATTCTCAGTCAAGGAAGAAGGGAGCTAAGGCACCTCTTCAGGAATGTGTGAGGGTGGCAGTGGGCAGAAGCCTGCACACCCACCTTTGGCAGAGCCCAGGACATCTGCGAAGCTGAAGCCACCCACGAAGGCTATGCCGCGGAATGTGTCCAGCCCGATTGCCCCAGAACAGAGGTCCTGCATGGTCACATCCCACACCTGGCAGGGTGGGGAGGGGAAGTGTCAGAGGACAAATAGCCCAAGGCCCAGCCCCAGCTCTGCCAGCCACCCTGCTCACCTCAAACCCAGCCAAGTGGAAGGCATCAGCCATCTCCCGGTCTCCGTTACTGCCCTCCTCTCGCATGATGGCGACTCGGGGGGTGGGACCTCCTGCGGGGAGAAGAAGGAGTGTCTCTGCGCCAGAGGGCTACTGCTCCATCCCAACCCCCTAGACACCTTTTCCAGGGCAGGCCAGGGCATCCCGGCCCAAAGTGCCCAGGAAGCCAAGCTTCTGTGCACATTCCCTCACCAGGCTCGCGGGGCACGGAAGCTTTGGGAAAGGTGGGGGGCAGGCAGTAGCTGGGCCCTGTCCGCTCCCTCAGCCCCTGTTCTTCCTCAGCCACACAGCTCGGCTCTGCCTGCAGCCGGTCCAGCTGGAAACTCGTCTCTTCCCAGAGGGCTCGCAGCTGCCCAACAGGCTCCTCCAGAACCACAGCCCCATTCACTGACACCCGGACCTAGAGAGAGGCGCAAATCTATCAGGGCCAAGAGTAAGGACACCCAAGCTGGGCCCCCTCCAAGGCTGGCAGAGGTGAAGCTCAGCCTGTTCTTCACTTCCTCACCATGGCGTGGGGCCCGGCATCGCCCGTGTGGCCCAGCTCCAGGCAGTGGAGGCCTGCATCCTGGTAACGCTTCAGCACTTGAGCCACGTCTGGCTCCTGCACCTCCAGCACCAGGCCTGGCTCCTCGGCAAACAGCACAGGCAGCGCTAGGAGAGCAATGTGGGCATCAGGGTGACTAGAATACTGCCAGGGACTCAGAGGTTGGAGTCAGGAGAGTATGGCCGAGGGTTGAGGGAGTGGAGGCAGGGATCACGGGTTGGGGGAGGCCTGGGAGAGTGGGACCAAGGATGTGGCATCAGGGTATGTGAAGGTTTCAGAGGGGTGCAGTCAGGAACAGTGGGTGTCATCTTGCTCAGCAGTCAGAGCAGACAGCAAGGGTCTCAGGGGAAAAGGGGCTGGGGACACTCCGTTCTTTAACAGGGCGTGGGGCCTGCAGGGTGGGGCAGGCAGCCCAGGCCCAAGTCTAGACCCTGGGCTCCTCACCGTTGACCCCAGGGGCAGGCACATCTGCCTCTATTCCACAATTCCCAGCAAAGGCCATCTCTAGCAGGCAGGTGATGAGACCCCCGTCGCTGACATCATGGCCGGAGCAGAGGAGGCGGTCTGGAGGAAGGAGAAAAAAGCTCAACAACCTCGGGGCCCAAACCTGGTGGCCCCGCCCCTCTTCTGGAGAGTCAGTAGTGTGTGTGAGAATATGGGCACATTCAGAGAACTGAGAGAAGGGCAGCCAGTCCCTCCTGGCCCACCCTCACATGCTCAGCTGGAGAATGCCTGCCACATGTCAGCCACAAGCGCCGTCTGCCCCAGGGCCTCACTCACCTTTCAGCAGCCCCTGGGTGATGCTGAAGGCACGCACCAAGTTCTCCGGAAGGTCCAGATCGGGAGGCTGCTCACCAATCTGGGAGAAGCACTGGGCCAGAGCTGTACCCCCCAGCCGGTGGTGCCCAGGACTCAGGAGGACATAGAGCAGATGGCCTGGGGAGACAGGGAAGGGGTGAGGGGAGATGAATGCTCAGGAGCACTGAAGTTCCCAGCATGTGGCGAGATACCCAGACCACAAGTCCCAGAAAGTACCACAGCCCCAGTGCCCAGATGAGGGGGCCAGCACCCACAAAGCAGACCCCAAACAAAGGACCTGGCTCTGCATACACAATGCAGTGGGGGGTTTTGGAGGAGAAACTCATACCTCTCCCTCCAGGACACTTGAGGTCTGGGGTCACAGTGGCTGTAATGTCTGGACAGACAGCATAGGCTGAGATGACCAGAGATCCTGAGGAGCAAGGTGTAAGAGAGTAGGGCACCAGCCCAGCCCTGCAGGTCCTGCCCCTCTCCCCATGGCCCCCAGACCTCACCAGGAGCCCGCACGGTCTCAGAGCCAACCCGGGCAGCCATGCTGAGAGAGTCCTTGCCACCATCAACTGCCACACCCAGGGCCGCCATCACTGCCACCATGGCCTCACAGGCGTCAGCCAGAGCTGCACCCTCTCCTGGGAGCTTGGCTGCCCACATCCAGTTCCCACTGCACTTCACATCCTGGGAGGTGGTGGAGACTCAGCATTAGAGAAAGAAGAGAGATGTGCAGAGTCCAGGGTACAGGCAGAGGGGCTGGGGGTCACAAGCATGAAGGGCAGGAGGGGTAAGTAAATGGTGGATGTGGACATGTCCCAAAGGCCTGGGGCTCCAGGGCAGAAGCTGCAGGGGACTCACCCGGAGGTCAGTGACCAGAGCGAACACCAGGTTGGTGAGGGCTTCGGCCACGGCCAGCCGGGCAGCGACCTTGGGGTCCAATAGGCTCTTAACTGGCTGCTCTCCCAGGGCTGTGGCGGCCCCTATGAGCTCCTGGTGACTCAGTGCCACGACCGCCACGTCTGCCAGAGGGGTATGCAGGGGCCCAACACACTGCTGCTGCGCCACCAGGCCACCCACAGAGCGGTCCACCTGCAGAACCAGGTGGGGTTGGTAAGAAGCCAAGGGACAGGGACACCAGGGCAGTAGGAGGCCTGGCTCACCAGGAACATAAAAACAAGACTCAGAGAGTGGGCAGCAGGGACCAGGCCATCAAGGTGGTTGTTCTGCCCCTGCCACTTCTCCCTTGGGCCTGGTGAACCCCCACAACAGTCCCCAAGAGCGGGAGGCCAGGGGTAGGTGAGCAGAGGGAAGGGGGCAGAGGGCTGAGGGGGCAGAGCAGGGGTGCAGGGAGGACCTTGTTGGTGAGGTAGCGCTTGCTGGCCACGGCAGGCAGCCTCAGGACCCGCTCCAGAGCCTGGCGCACGCTCAGCCCCGGGGGCAAGGCCAGAGGCTGCAGCACCGGGAGATTCCTCTGGAGGAAGAACTCCTGCAACACAGATGGTGATGAGGATGTGAGGCCAAGGGAGGGCTGGGGACTCAGGGGACTGAGCACACCCAGGGTAGAGGGTGTCTGAAGAGCTGGGCCAGAGAAGGGAGGAACCAGCCTTCCCTCCCACCCCCACATACCTTCCGAGGCATCTTGCCCAGCACCCAATCCAGCTCCAGGTCCACAGGGGTTGGTGGGGTTGGAGGGGCATCCCCCTGGCCATCTCCTTCCACAGGACACTGCCGATCATCCACCAGCACTATCTACAGACCACAGGGACACCGCCCAGAGGGAATGAGACTGTGAATACCAATAGGAAACACTTCTAGAAAGCAGGGCAGAAATGTTCTTTCCACCTGTTTGGCTTTCCCTAGTGAGTCCTAGTGAGGCCACACATGTGTGCCGCCATCTCCCATCCTCCTCTCATCTCTTTCCCTTGACAGCTCTCCCTCCAGCCTGTACACAAGGAGCTCAGGCCCATCCAGTGTCTGCTGCCGACTCCCCGGGCCAACTCACTCTCCTGTCTCCAGTGATGGTGCCCACAAAGCAAGCTGGGCAGCGTTCCCGGGTGCTGACACGACTGAGGAAGTCCCGGTGGGGGGGCCTCAGCAAAAGTGCATTCGACTCCTGGTACTCAGCCCCCCAGATTTCCAGGGCGTTCAGGGTCGGATCCCCGAGCTGCACATCCACGGGGAAGGAGGAAGGAGAAGGGTCAGTGGGTGCTCCAAGTTTCATGTTCTTGCTGGGAGTGGGGGAAGATGGGTGGGGCCAGCTATGTCTGGCAGGGGTTGGGAGATAGCCAGACTTCAGGGGATGAGACCTACCTGGAAGCGGCTGGTGTAAATGACGGCTCCCGCGGGGTCACTCAGCTCCTTCAGGACGTTGCCTGGTGAGAGGGTTGCCGGGAGAGGTGGTGATCTGACCATGATCAGCACCAGGCAAACAAAGGGCAATCCTCAGCCTCCAAAGGAGCCCCTGATTCTGTGTCTCCCTGCTTGAATCGCTGCTGCACCCTCACCAACAACCACCCCATGGGAGCAGGCTCCTATCACCCCAAGCCTGAGCCTGTCCAGAATGTACAGGGGGTGGAGTCTGGGACCCAGAGCTGGGTGGGCGGCTGTGGACCCTTGATACCTCTCCCTAAACCAAACCTGGCAGGAGACCAGGTAGGTCCAGTTCCTTGTCCCAACCCCTTCTCTCACCATTGCCACCAGCACCCTGGTCATGGAGGCTGCAGAAGGGGTTTCCCATGGGGGCCTCCACACAAGCCCGGATCACACGGTTCATCTTCTGTTCCATCTCTGGGTCTCCCCGCTGCACAGCCCCAAAGTCCAGGTCACTGGCGTTGTCTCCCTGCACCTGGAGGAACACATGGCATAGCTCAGCTCAGGGAGATTGGGAGCTCATACCTGACCCACGCACGGGGCCTGGCAGTATCATGGCGTCTGCATGTGCAGATGTCTCCACTTACCTGCACAGACGAAGCAGCTCCACCTCCAACTCCAATCCTGTAGACAGGACCCCCAACCTTTACAACATCCATGCCTGCCAGGAAGGAGGGCAGAATCAGAACACAGGGAAAGCCACTGAAGAAGTGTGAGACGAAGGGAAGCTGATATTAGGGGAGAGCAAGCGAAATTACAAATACATATATTCTTTGATTGAGTAAATACACTTCGAGGAATTTATTCTCCAGATTTATCTGCACAGGTACAAAATGACCTATGTACAAAATTACTGAAGCATTATTTATATTACCAAAAATAGGAAATAACCTAAATGCTAACAACAGAGAACTGATGAAATAAATTATGGTACAGCCATATAATGAAACACTACACCACCACAAAAGAGAATTACATATGAATAGGGGTGCATTCTGAGAAACGTGTTGTTAGGCAACTTCGTCACTGTGCAAACATCAGCGTGTACTCACACAAACATAGATGGTATAGCACACTACACACCTAGGCTGTATGGTACTAATCTTATGGGACCACTGTCCTATATGTGGTCCATTGTTATGCAGCACATAACTAACATGATTTCATCAATACGAAATGATCTCCAAGATAGATTACTAAGTGAACAAAGTAAGGTAGAGAAGTATGCATACCGTTTACAATAGCATCAAAAAGAAATAAAAGGGAATAAATTTAACAATATAAGTGCAAGAAAACTACACAGAAAACCACAAGACATCTTAGAAGACCTAAACAAATGGAAAGAGATCCCATGTTCATAGATTGAAAGACTTAACACTGTTATGACGGCAGCACTCCCCAAAGCGATCTGCAGAGTCAATGCAATCCCTGTCAAAATCTCAGATGTGGGGCTGGCCCCATGGCCGAGTGGTTAAGCTCGCACGCTCCGCTTCAGCGGCCCAGGGTTTCCCCGGTCCGGGCCCTGGGCGCGGACACGGCACCGCTCATGGGACCACGCTGAGGAAGCATCCCACATGCCACACCTGGAAGGACCCACAACTGAAAATACACAGCTATGTATCGGGGGGCTTTGGGGAGAAAAAGGAAAAATAAAAAAGTCTTTGGAAAAAAAAATCTCAGATGTCTTTTTTGCAGAAAGTGATCAGCTGATCCTAAAATTTGTATGCAAACGTGAGAGACCTAGAACAGCCAAAAGAATCTTGAAAAAGAACAAAACTGGAGGACTCATACTTTCTGCTTTTATTTTATTTTTTTATTTTGGAGGAAGATAGCCCTGAGCTAACTACTGTCAATCCTCCTCTTTTTGCTGAGGAAGACTGGCCCTGAGCTAACATCCATGCCCATTTTCCGCTACTTTATACGTGGGACGCCTACCACCGCATGGCTTTTGCCAAGTGGTGCCATGTGTGCACCCGGGATCCGAACCAGCGAACCCCGGGCCGCTGAGAAGCGGAACCTGCGAACTTAACCGCTGCACTACCGGGCTGGCCCCTCTGTTTTTAAAACTTAATTCAAATGCACAATAATCACGACAGTGTGGTAGTAGCATAAGGACAGTATGGTATATAGATCAATGGAACAGAACTGTGAGTTCATAAATGGACCCATACATTTATGGCCAATTGATTTCTTTTTTTTTTTTTTTAAAGATTTTATTTTTCCTTTTTTTCCCAAAGACCCAAGTACATAGTTGTGTATTTTAAGTTGTGGGTCCTTCTAGTGGTGGCATGTGGGATGCCGCCTCAGCATGGCTTGATGAGCAGTGCCATGTCCGTGCCCAGGATTGGAACTGGCAAAACCCTGAGCCGCTGAAGTGGAGCACGCAAATTTAACCACTCGGCCATGGGGCTGGCCCCTGGACAAGTGATTTTTGACAGGAGTTCCAAGACAATTCAATAGGACAAGAATAGTCTTTTCAAAAGGTCGTGTTAGGACAACTGGATAGCCACATGTGTACGAATGAAGTTGGACCCCTACTTCACCAAAAAAAAAAAAATTAATAAAAAATGTATCAGAGACCTAAATGTAAGAGCTAAAAGCTACAAAAGTATTACAAGAAAACATACGAGTAAACCTTTGTCACCTTGGCTTAGGCAATGATTTCTTAGTCATGACACCAAAACCACAAGCAACAAAAGAAAAAAATAGATAAACTGGACTTTACCAAAATTAAAAATGTTTGAGCTTCAGAGAACACCACGAAGAAAGTAAAAAGACAATCTAAAGAATGGGAGAAAATATTTGCAAACCATGTATCTATCTGATAAGGGTCTAGTATCCAGAATATATAAAGAACTCTTGCAACTCCACAAAAAAAGACAAATAACCCAATTTAAAAAGGGGCAAAGGATCCAAACAGACATTTCTCCAAGTAAGATATACAAATGGCCAACAACCATAGGAAAAGATGCTCAACATCATTAGTCATCAGGGAAATGCAAATCAAAACCACAATGAGATCCTACTTCATAACCACTACAATGGCTATAAGCAAAGAGACAGATAATAACGAGTGTTGACGAGGAGGTGAAGAGACTGGAACCCTCATTCACTGCTGGGGGGAATGTAAAATGGCACAGATGCTTTGGCAAACAGTCTGGCAGCTTTTCAAAAAGTTGAGCATAGTTACCATGTGACCCAACAATTCCACTCCTAGTTACATACCCAAGAGAAATGAGAACATAGGTACATAGAAAAACTCGTACACAAATGTTTATAGCAGCGTTATCCATAATAGCCAAAAAGTAGAAACAACTCAAATGTTTATCGATTGATGTATAAGTAAAATGTGATATGTCTATATAATAGAATATTACTCCACCATAAACAGGAATGAAGTACTAATACATACTACAAAAGGGATGAACCTTGAAGACGTTATGGTAAGTGAAAGAAGCCAGCCCCAAAAAGCTACATATTGCGTGATTCTATTTATATGAAATGTCCAGAACAGGCAAATCCATAGTAGATTAGTGATTGCCAGAGGAGGGGGATGGTGACGGACTGCTGATGGGGATGGGGTTTCCCTCTGGGGTGATGAAAATGTTCTGGAATTAGTGGTGATCAACGCCCAACTTTTAATGTAGTATTAAAAACCACTGACTTATACATTTACATTTTAAAAGGGTGAACGTTATGGCATATGAATTACATCTCGATAAAGTGGTTATTAAAAAAAAGAAGTGTATACGTATGTTATTTATTTTTCAAAAGGGACCAATATACATAAGGGGCTGTTGATACATGCAGGAAATACCTCTGGTAGAGTACAAAAGTAACCGATTAACAACGGTTATCTCTAAGGAGGGAAACCGAGTGGCGGGAAGTAGAGGAAGGAGTGTTCGCTGTATAACCTTTCTTGCCTTTTAAATTCTGAATCATGTGACTGGGTCACCTATTCAGTAAGTGGAACCTGGCCTTTATCTTGATTCCACCATGGCACCTAGTATAGTGCCCAGCTCCGGGGGCTCAGTAAATGTTTGCCCAACTGAACTGAGCTGGCAGATAAAAGCCGCTGGCAGACGGCAGGTGCTGAAGAAACAGTGGCTGCTTTGATTTAGCAGGGTGGGCCCCTGCCACGCGGAAGTAAACCAGGGAGGACACGACAACAGCACAGACTGAGACCGCCCCACCTGTCCTGCCCTGGAAACCTGTACTGGAGAGAAGAGACATGAGCTCAGAGATTAAAAACTAACCACTCAAGTGTCCTTTAAATTCCCCTCCTGCAAGTGCCACGTGCTAGGGAGAAAGCCGGCTGCATCTGGAGAAAGGCGGCAGGCTCTTACCTGGCTCTGGGGGCTCCTTGCTCACGTGCTCAGCTTCCATGGACCCAATGCCCCCACTAAACATGATGGGCTTGATCCACTCACGCCGCTGGCCGTCTGGGAGCTGGAGGCCCAAGGAGCGGGCGAAGCCTGAAGCACGAATAGCACAAGGAGAGGGGATAGGGTCCAGTCACTCAGTGCCCGCAGCGCTCACTCAGTCACACACCCCACCCCACCTCAGGACTAGGTGTCCATTATCCCCTACTCCCCCCAGCCTCACCGGCCAGCACTGGTTCCCCAAACTTGTTGCCGTAGTCAGAAGCTCCATTACTGGCCTCAATGGCAACCTCCAGAGGCTGGGCAAAGTTCCCAGGATACTGGAAGCTCGGATCCTCCCAGGGCAGAGTGTAACCTGGGCAGGGAAGGAGAAAGTTGGATGCACTGTAAAGATGAAAGACAGAGGAGCCAGAGTCCTTCAGGAAGAGTCTAAGCACCAAGGACCACCTGTGTAGGTGGAATATTTCATTTTGGGAAGTTCTGTTTTAGGAAAGCATAAAGCCTGCAATAAAGTATTGGTCTTGCTCCCCAGCTCCCACACCAGCCTCCCCTCTGACTCTTGGGATCACTTCTTAAGGTTTTCTAAGAAACTAGATTTTGGTGGCAGGTGATGGTCATAAGACTGACCCAATATCCTGTTTTCTTGCTGAGACGATGCTAGTTTATAAAGAAAATTGCGGTGTGCAAAGCCAGTGTGGTGACCTGGCTCTCCCCTGGCCTACAGTCCTCATGACCATGGTCAGTGAAAGGTCAGCTACTCTAGAGCCCTCCCTCTCAAGAAAAGGTAACCAGGATGGCCCTTTGACCTAAGAGATCAAAGTGTTCGGTGCGTGCCAAGACAAGGAATCTGGAAGGAGAGATGGTAGAGAAGAAAGAGATGGGACCTGGGATGTGCAGGTTTCCAAAGCAATAGCCAGCAGTGCCAGCTACCACGTGGGCCCCGCGGCCTGTGCACTGGACATCTCGGATACGGCCCCCTGTGCCTGTGGTTGCACCGCTGAAGGGGGCTACTCCTGTGAAGAAAGCGGGGAGAGATACAGGTATTGAAGAGACAAATCTCAGCTCTGACTAGCTCATTGAAAATAAGGCCAACTGGCCTACCTGATTGTTCTTCCCAGGCCCAACCCGGGGGCCTGGGACCTTCGCCCTACCCTACTCTGATCTCACCTATCCCTCCCGGGGACCCAGCTCACCTGTGGGGAAGTTGTGTGTCTCTGCTGTGAAGACCACGTGTCTCAGCCCCTGCTGTTGCTGGAAGCGGCTTGGCTGTGTGGGGTCCTCAGGCCGTAGGAATTGGACCTCCTCCCCCTGGATTGCACTGTAGACACATCCTTTCGGGACCTTGCTTCCTTTCTGGGATCTGTGCTTACCCCATCAGGGCCTCAGGCCTCCCCTCCCCTGAGCCTGAGGTGACCCCAGCCTACCTGCTATTGTCACAGAACTTGAGGATGTTGTTGGGGTTTGAAGAGGCTTGGGTGCTCATGATGGACTCAAACAGTGAGTGTGCCAGTTCCTGCCCATCCACGTGGAGTCGGCCCTTGAAGAACCAGTGTCGGCTATGCTCGCTGCAGGGGGTGACACGGGGAGGGGAAGGCAGGGCAGAAACATGGGGTCATTTCTCAGCCCTTGCCATGTCTTTTTTTTTTTTTTGGAGGAAGATTAGTCCTGAGCTAACATCTGCTGCCAATCCTCCTCTTTTTTGCTGAGGAAGACTGGCCCTAAGCTAACATCCATGTCCGTCTTCCTCTACTTTATATGTGGGATGCCTGCCACAGCATGGCTTGCCAAGCGGTGCCATGTCCGCACCCGGGATCCAAACTGGCAAACCCTGGGCTGCCGAAGCAGAACATGCAAACTTAACCGCTGCACCACTGGGCCCAGTCCCAGCTCTTGCCATGTCTTACCAGCATTAACAGCAGAGTTACAGCCAACTCATATTTAGATAATATGTCCAGATATATTCCATAAAGTCATAATCTTCAAACACTGTGTCACTGTGAATGTCCAGATTCAAAGTAAAGATAAAACCAAGATTTGAATGTAGGCTACCAGCCATCTGGGGATCCCAGGCGCTCAACAGACTCAGGGAGGCTCTTAAGCCAAGAGAGAGCCATGAAGGCTAGTTCCTATGGCCTTCCCTTCCAACCTCCATGGGCTCAGACATCAGAACGTCTCCATTCCTCCCCACCTGTTGGACTGAGCCAAGTCGAAGGCCTCTACGATGCTGGGGTTCCGCTGTAGCTCCTGGAAGCGCTTGGTATAGAAATCTAGGTCCCAGGAGTCTAGAGCCAGACCTAGGAGACAAACCCAGAAAGAGCTGACAGTGGGACTCATGTCACCATATCCCAGGTCTCAGCACCCCTCCTAGCCTAGCCTGGGCCTTCCTCACAGGGACCCCTGCTTACCTAGTTCCTGGTTGGCTTTCTCCAGGGCAGGCCGGCCCTCGGTCAGTATGTTGATAGGGCCGTTGAGTGGTACTGGGATGCTCCCAAGGGAGAAGCTCTGGATAGGATGGGGGAAGTGCTGCTCCATCATCCGGTCATGCAGGGTAGCCACAGCAATGGCCTCCATCTCAGCTGAAGGGGGGTGGGCAAACTAAGGGCAGAGACACAGAGGGCAAGGGATGGGGAGTTGAAGAACAGACAAAATGATGTACCCTCGGTCCTCCAACTCACGCGGCGCCAGCCCACTGCTAGCCTATATAGCACCTTTGTTTAGATTAAGAAAAGATGTCCCTTCCAGGTATGAGTCCATGTCAGGACGCACAGATTAGTAATGGGAGAACAGGCTGGATTTCTGTCCCATTCACTCCTTGACCAGGTGGTCCCAGGAAGTGAACAACCTGCAAACAGGGCAGGCCTAAAGCCAGGAGCTCTTCCCCATTTCCCCCATTATTACCCTGTTTAGGACCTAATCTCTTATCTCTGGCCCACTTCCTCCTGATCTCCCGCTGATTGCCCACCACCTCACCGAGAGCAGGTAGCGCCGGGTAGTCTCCACACGATCCACAGCCCCCAGCCCAGCGGCCCAGCACACTGACACGATGTTGGTAGATGTTGGGGTGGAGAAGTTCAGCCTGAGGAGTGGGCCACATGGTTAAGACCTGAGAGCCCCAGCTGAGAAGGTGGATCCTGCCCACGACTGTCCAGCTAACCTCTCACCTCTAGCCACCTCACCATTGGCCTCCAGCCTCAGATCTGGGCATGAAGAAACCTGCTTTCAAGGGTCGTTCAAATCAAATAATACCTGTCCTTCTAGCATCAAAATGCTTTGATTTCACCTTCTCAGAATACAATCTGTCTTACTTCCAGAACATACCTGGGAGCTAGTTCAGTCTTCAAAGACATCTTCCCACATAGGGAAGGGGTGTACATAGCTTTCTAGGCAGGGAGTAGGATGAAGGAAAAGCAAATCCCCCAAGGATCACAAGAGGAGGAAGAAGAGAAATGAGAGTGGAGGGGGTGAGGGGTGTGTGTGGAAGGGATGATATGCCTCGGAACATGGAAAGAGTTGCCCCAGGCTGACACTTGCCTGGGCCCAACCTCCAGAAGCAGGTCACTGGAGCCAGGAAGGAGCCAGGACTCCTGAGCAACATCATCCAATAACAAGGGGCAGCCAAATAACCACATCAGCTTCTTCATCTCCTCAGCGCTTGGGAGGGACTCCGCTGCAGGGAGACAGGATAAGGACACCTTGATCCACTGCCCCTGGCCCTGGGGTACCTCCCACAAGAATCCAATACCTGGCCCAACCTGTCCAGTTCACGTTGTAGCACAGCTCAGTTGTGATGCTCTGCAGCTCTGGCAGTTTCCCCTGCAGCTTCCTTCGAGTGTGTCCAGAGGCTGCCCCCTCATGGCCAGAGGGACGGACATAGAAGTGAAGGACTGAGGACATCTCTGCAAGTGTCCCTTGCTGGAGAGATGAGCCGGGTTCCTAAAAAATTATATTAAGTATAGCCTATCTGTTGAACAGACTTCAAGTTTCAAGGACAGATGAGGCTTTGAAGGCATTAGGGATGGGGTGGGGCAAAGTCATAGGGGTGTTCAGAGAGACAAGGTAACCCGAAAAATGTAACCTTGGGGGGGTGGTGTTAACTAATCCTGTAAAATGTGGGATCGGGATGTACAGGTGCATCTTTGACATGTTTTCCTTGAGCGCCTGCACTTTGCTGGGCCCCAGATAAGGTCTTAGGAACACAGCTGTGAACAAGATAGAAAGCATTTCTGCCCTCAGAGAGCTTACATTTTATTGAGGGAGACAGGTAAGTACCCAGACATTTCCAGTCAAGTGTGGTTAAGGCCAAGGGACTGTGGGTATCAACCTAGCACTACAGGAGTCTGGAAAGACTTCGTGGGAGAACCGGCATCTAAGCATAAACCTGCGGCATGAGCTGGACAGGGCCTGGCTGGTAAAGTCAAATGAGAATACTCTCCTGATACTCCTCTATCTATCTTCTGGTTGCTCCTTCTCAGTCACCTGTGCTGGTTCCTACTCTTCCACTCCACCTCTAAATGTTGGGTGCCCAGGGCTCTGTCCTTTGTTCTCTTCTCTCTACATGCTCTTCCTAAGGGACTTCATTCAGACCTGTGGCTTTAAATACCATCCAATAGACTGAATCAACGAAGTTGCCAGCATTCAACCATTTTGACCAAAAATGGTAATTTCATATTATTCGAGTTACTATCTGCCAGCAGACTCCATAACTTTATTCAATCCTGATTCTCCTTGAACCTTCAAACTAGTACATTCAAATGCTTACATAACATCTCCACATGGATGTCTCATAGACACAGATGATAGCCTGGTTTGGTCAAAACGAAAACTTTGATTTATTGTTTCTCCAGACCTGCTGTTCTCTCAGTCTTCCCCATCTCAGTAAATACCACCATCATCCAACCAGTTGCTCAAGCCAAAAACACAGGAGTCAACCTTAATTCTTTCCCTGAGCCTCTCTATACCCAATCTATCAGCAAATCTATTTCCAAACACATCCCAAGTCTGTCCACATTCTTTCACCTCTGCTACCATCACTCTAGTTCAAGTCACACCATCACTAACTTGGACTAATGCATTGGCCTCCTGACTAAGTAGCCCTGATTCCACCTCTGCCCCAACCACAATCCACTTGTCACAGGCCAGCATAAATGAAATCATGGGTTCTCATCACACATGGTATAACCTTCCAACTCAGTACCCAGACTTACCTGGTCTGGCCACTGACTACCAGTCCAACTCTATCTCATGCCACTCCCCTCACCCACGATGTACCACCACAATGGCTTTTTTTAATTCCTCTGACTTGCCAAGCTCAATTCTGGAGGGCGCTTCTCTGACCCCGATATTTGCGTGGCTAGCTCTTTGTTGTTATTTACATTTTAGGTGAAACTCACCTTCTGGGAAAGGACTTCCTTGACCTATGGCTCTGAAGTAGCCCTATCACATGGCCCTATTTTAATTTTCTATAAGGTATAGTACTTATCACTATCTGAAATTTTATTTTTACCTCTACCTTCCCCACTAGAACAAAATTTCCACGTTGGCATGGACTATAGCTGTTTTATCTCCATTGGATTACCAAGGCTTAGAACAATAGCTGGGGCTTAAAAAGGAAAAAATCTAAAACTTCTTGACTGACTGAATAAACTCTTGACTCTATCACTCACCAGCCTCTGTCACCCTTTCAGGCCAGGCCTCATTTCCATAAATGCTGCTCCTGCCAGATCAGTCTTGATTCCTCCCTTTCTCAGCCTTCCCACTCCGTGCTGATCACCCTTTCCAAAGTTAGACCCTCACAGGTGTCCTCCATACCATAATTCCTTCACAGGAATTATCACATTTGGTTTTCGTCTATCATTCCCAGTGAAACAGAAGCTCCAAGAGCGCGGGGACACGGTTGTCTACATCAGGACTGTATCGCCAATGACTAGCATGACATAAACTAGGAGATCGAGAGATATTCTGGGTGGTTAAATGAATGAACTGGGAAAGAGGGGCAGAGTTTACGTGGGGTCACCCCGCCGGGCGTCTGTGGAACTCGCGCGAGATAGCACGAATGGACGCAGACACGAGGGCCCCAAGTGGTCGCAGTTCGGCCTGGTAAGGATACAAAAGCGGCCAGGATCAGGCTTGGGGTGGGTGGCGAAGGGGTGCGGCAAGCAGTAGGATCCCGGCGGCGCGGCAGCGATACGCACGTGGAATCGTTGTCCAGGCCTCTGAGGTCCTCGAATCGTGGCGCGCTGCCCACGTCATCCGCGTGCGCCGCGGGCAGAGGCGTAACCTGAGGCCGCTGCGCCCTCCCACTCCCGCTGGGGGCGGGGCCGCCCTGGCCGCCGCCCTGGCCGCCGCCCCGGCCGCCGCCCTAGACCTTGGAGACTTAGAGGTTTGTACCCCAGGTGGTTTAGTCTCACAAATATGTCTTGGGTTAACGTTTGTGAAAATACGGTCAGTTCCGTGTCCCCGCCTCTCGTATGCCGGCGCAAGCTGTGACGTAGACAGATACTTTGAATGCAGGAAACGGAATGAGAAGCATTTTCCATGTCCAGGACTCAGTTTCCCTAACCTTACTGCCTTGGCTTGCTTGCTTTCTCTTTTTCCTTTTCTGAATGAACCAATTTATTTAATTCTCAGCAGAGTGGGAGGGATATTTCTTTTTTTTTTTAAGATTTTATTTTTCCTTTTTCTCCCCAAAGCCCCCTGGTACATAGTTGTATATTTTTAGTTGTGAGTCCTTCTAGTTGTGGCATGTGGGATGCCACCTCAGCCTGGCTCCACGAGCCGTGCCATGTCGTCGCCCAGGATTGGAACTGGTGAAACCCTGGGCCCCCCAAGCAGAGTTAGCGAACTTAACTGCTCCGCCTCGGGCTGGCCCCCATATTTCTTAATTTCCATATTCTTGCTAGTTACACTAACAATAATAATAGGAAATATTTATTGCGCACCTATTAAGGCATTTTACATAGTCTCGTTTGATCTTCGCAAGAAACGTGTTTTACAGATGCAGAAGCTGAGGATCATTACAATGACTTGTTCCTTTGTTTTGTAACTCAAACAGCCCTTTCTCCCTGTGTATGTATTTTTTGTACATTTTTTTAAACCTTCATAATACATTAATACATGATTGTCTTAATCAGGATCCTATCAGAAAAACAGATGGCACACCCAAAAAGGCTTAATCAGTAAGAATTTAATAGAGTGTATTTACAGAGATGTGGGCAGGATTAAGGGAACCAACAAAATACAGTGGGGCACCCAGAGCCCAGCAACAGCAGAAGGTGGTTACTGACTGTAGGCTTGAAGGGGCAAAAGAGAGGGAATGGTGTTATCAGCTGGCAGAGAGGTGGAGCCATAAAAGAAGGGCTTCCAACAGGACAAAGGAACCCACAAGTACAGTGTTGAGGGGGAAAGGGAATAAATACTGGGTTCTCTCTTCTCCTGTCCTTGTGTCACCGTGCAAACTGTCTCTGTCTCCCATTAGCCAAACCTAGCCTGAAGCCTGAGTGCAAGAAAGCCAGAGTGGCATGCCAGGGCAAACACAATACCAAGCCCAGTGGTCTTTGTAGTGAGTCAAGCAACACAGAAATGTTCAGAGGAAAAGGTGAAAGTCTTTATCCTCATTGCTTCTCCCATTACATTCTCCTCCCCAGGGCCAAGACTAGGTTAAGGCAAGTGAGGCACCTGGGGGTGCCTCAAAATCTTAAATTTAAGCTTTTGCCCCTTGGATGCCTCACCCGAATTCCAGCCCTGCCCCAGACATAAGTTATTACCTGTTTGGTGTATAAGGTTCCAGGCTGTTGAAATAAATACTCTCTGACTCCCTTCTGACAGATGCCACATGTTGATCCTTGACATGCAAGCAGTCCTTGGCTTCTTTCCCTCCAGGCACACCCTGGCTTCATCCAATACCTGCCTTCCAGCTCCTTCTGGGAAACTTAGTTTGCTCAGCTCTCTATCTATCTGGTCCTGTCTCCTTCTCATTTTAGCACTTCCAGTGTACCGTAAGGTTTTAGCTTTCACCTCCATATAGAGACTTCCAGATTCATCCCTTTAGTCCTGATCCCTCTCCTGACTTTGGTCCCATATCTCCAGCTGCCCCCAGGACAAAATCACCAGGTCTGAGACAGCTCCCAATCCTCCATACTTCCCTCCCTCTGTGACAGATCATACTCTTCTGCATGCGTCCCTAACATCTTCCTCCCACCACCACTTTCCTTTAAAACTCTTATTTAATCAAGACTGATCTACTTCAGAGGCCTCCAGTTCTCTTGTGCCCCTCTCATTTGTTCCTGTATGCTGCCGCCAGATTAAGCTCCTAACCTGACATTTAAATAACACCAAGGGTGATGATGGTGATGGATCCAGAACAACTTTCTCTGATCACTGTAGCCTAAACTCAACACTTCCTCCTATGAACTATCAAAAGTAAATCCCAGGATATAGGGCACATCTTCATGGATTTGATAAATAGAGAGAGTCTTGCAGAGTTGAGAAAATACCAAGAGCAAAACGAATGATTAGGTTTGGGACTTTGAGTAGGCTTTGACAGGTATTCTAACAAAGGGGCCAGTGTGGCTGAAGTGGAGTGAGACAGAGGTTTCAGCTTCTTCTGGGCGATTCATTATTGTTGTTTTGCTAGAAAGGAAAGGAACACATCTCTGATGTAATAATGGGAAATAACTGCAAAGAAAGATTCACTTTATAAAGAACTTGGCACTGCAGTGCATAACTAGTTCATGCAATAAGGAATAGAGAACTTGTATAAACATAAAGGTGAATTAAAGGATACATAATTTGTAGAATTAAAGTCTTTATTTTCCTGTTAAATGATTAGAGCATTCTTATTGTCTACAATGTTTATACTTACTATATTATTGTCGACAAACATAATCCATAACCAATCTATAAATGAGAATTGGGGTGAGTTTACTATGAGCCAGATCTGAGGACTAGTTTATCCCAGGTCCTTCCTTCCCCGAGGAAGGAAGGACACCAAAGAAGTGGGGGTGTACAGAGTGGTTCTATATCATCAAAGAGCATGTATCACATATGATTGAAATGTGCTTTTTAAAACAAGTCACTAGATTGCTTTGTTAGCACTTCGATTGATGGACAGAGCAGGTAGTAGGTCTGCTGTCTCAGTGGACACAGCAGGTAGTCTGTCAGTTGTCTGGAGCTGGGTGGTCACGGGATGAGTGCAGCAATCAATTCCTAGCCTACGGAGGGATGATTATCCTTAAGGAAATGCCAAAGTGGGGGAAGTTGCATCTTTATCTTAAGGCCATTTGTTCTTGTCTTTGGGATATATCAAATGCTTAAAGCAGATATACAATGCATGCTAAGTGGCCACGGCAGGCCCTTTTGGAAAAAAAAACTGATAGGCTGAATCAGTTTTACACCAAATGGCTTCCTCATATACTCCAATATCCTGTTGCTTGCCATGTGTTTGTCATTATAATCAATGTTTATTCTATCTTGCTTCAAAAACAATTTGAAGCTGCTATAAGTGTACAATGGCTTTAAATGCCCCTCTTTCACTTTACTTTTTTAATCTCTTCTCCTTCTCTCCAGCCTCACTGACTTCGTTGCATTTCTTTCCACCACAGGGCCTTTGTGCTTGTTGTTTCTCTACCCATTCTTTTTCTTTGATCTCCATCATTTGAGTCCTTCATCTCTTTCAATTTTTTACTATAAAGTCACCTTTTCAGTAAGGTCTTCTCTGTATAAAAGGGACACACTACCCTCTGCATTCCCTATTTCTCTTTCCATAGCACCTTTTCCTAACGTTCTTCACATTTTACCTTTTTTTTTTTTTTTTTTACTGTCAGTTTCCTCCTCCTAGAAGGTAAACTCTATGAGAGCAGGGATTTGTATCTGGTTTGTTTGCTGCCACATCCCCAGAGCCAGAACAGTGTATAGCCTGGCACATAGCTGCATGAACTCTGTTCTCTTCTCATCTTACTAAGCTGTGGAATGATTGGCTGGTTGACTGAATTAGGGAGAGCAGAGGCTTCACTAGTTGACCCACAAATATTTATCAAGTTCTTATTTAGCAAGAAGCACAGTTCTAGATACCGGAATGCAAAGATAAATAGAATAAAAATAGGGTATGGCTTCCGGGTACTCAGAGTCAAGTCGGGGAAACAGTTCAACAATTACAGCAATGAGTTAAGGCCATAACACAAGTATGAATGATGTACTCCGGGTGCACTAAGGAGGAAACACTACTCTCTGCTTAGCAAGATCAGAGAGATCGAAAGATGCTTAGGGAGTTAACAACCAGGCTGGCTGGGATGAGCTCCTGAGCTCCCTCACTCTGTCGCACGCAAGTCAGACAGGATGTCACTGCGGAAGAGAGACAGCGGCTCCGGAAAGAGGGGCAGAGGCCGCAGTGGAGCACAGAGGTGCTAAGCATGCCGGGTGGGAGGAGCCGGAGACGCGCCCACCGATGACGTCAGCGAGCGTCCCTCCGGTGAGCCCTCCCTCGCGGTTCGCGCGGTTCCCGCGGCTCGCTGGAGCGGAACCTGGGGCGCACCATGGCGGCGAGTAGTGCGCAGGCTCCTAGCTGTGTGAGTGCTGTTCTCCCTCCCACGTCCGTTTTTTTCTTGTCTGTCGCGGATTTTTCTCTCTTCTCCTGTTGCCTGCACCTTGCCTCTTTGCCTCCCTGACTTCGCTGGCCGCGCCTGGGCGAGGGGGGTCTGTGAGGCTGTTCGTCCTACCGGTCTCACTGGTTCTGCGAATATATTTATTCCTTCATTTCTGCGGCGCCTGCTGTGAGCCGTAAACACGTCTCCGTCCCCTCTCTAGGCTTCAGGCCCAGCGGGAAGCCAGGAGCAGACTAATGGCGAACTGTAGGGCTGTGGGGTCCTGGGGGAGACCCCTGACGCAGCTATTGGGGAAAGGGGTAACTGATAATCGGGAACAGCTTCTGAGACCCGAAGTGCGTGTAGGAGTTAGCAAGGCAAAAAACGCGCTGAAAAAGGTTCAAGGCGTAGGCGAGAACATGTTCGAAGGCGAGATAGAGCAGGTGTCTTTGAAAAACTCCGTCAGTTCACTTGGGTGGGGGTGGAGGGGTCAGAGCTGACGGTCTTGTAAGTCTTAACTTAGCAGCGACTTTAACCTGAGACTAATTGGGAGTTATTGAAGAGTTTGCAGCAGAAGAGTGATTGGATGAGATTTGAGTTTTCGTTTTCTGAGGTAGCAGTGTAGAGAGTGGACTAGAGAGTACCAGTTAGAAGGCTGTGGCTGAAATGTAGTGAGAGATGATGCCCTACCATGGCAGCAGTGTTCAGGTTCCAGAGGTGAAGACAGAGTAAAAAAAGTATGAAGGAGATACAATCTAAAGAACTTGGGTTCTTCTGCAGGGAAAGGAAGGAGTTAAAGTTAAAGAGGACATCCACATTTCTGGGTAGAACTATTTGTTTGAGAATGCTATTTGCTAAGTTAGTGAACTTGGAAGAGGGGTGGGTTTTGTGAAAAGTTCAGTGCTGGATGGGCGTAGTGCCTGTTGGTTGGCCAGGTGGAGAAACTGGTAGAATGATGGATATAACTAGAGGTCAGGAGAGAGATCTCAGGTAAAGTAGAGCTTTAGGAACAATCAGCATCTGCTGATAGCTATTAAAGCTGTCCAGTGGATGAGGTTATCGAGAGGAAAGTGTATAGTGTTCTCAAACTTCAGCCTACATCCGTATTAATTTGGGGAGCTTATTTAAATTACAGACTCTGGCCCTGCCCCAGAATTCTGATTCAGTAGATGAGCTCACCTAAAAATCACCTGCATTTTTTTTTTTTTGCTTGAGGAAGATTGTCCCTGAGCTAACTTCTGTGCCCGTATTCCTCTATTTTGTATGTAGGAGGCCGCCACAACATGGGTTGATGAGCACTGTGTAGATCTGTACCTGGCATCTGAACCCTGGAACCTCGGGCCGGTGAAGTGGAGTGTGTGAACTTAACCACTATGCTGCTGGGCCAACCCCTCACCTGCATTTTTAATAAAACTTTGGTGATTTTGAAGTAGTGGTTCCACTGTAAGAAACCGCAGTATTCAATGTGCCAAGCAATGGACAGGCTGTCAGAGGAATAGGAGCTAAAGAAAGGAGACTGAGAGAGGAAGACAAAAAGCGTGGAAGTCTGGGCTTTGATTATGTTGGTGGGCAGTTCTGAATGATGACCTGGTCCAGTTTTGACAACTCTGACCATGAATGAGTTTGTTTGGCTGAGGTGGGGCGAAGGTGGAGGTCAGTGGTAGGGCTTTCTACCAGGACACTGAAGTCATCTGGACCTGAAGACTGGTTTATCAGCCTGTTTTCAAGCTGCTGAAGATTAACTGAATGTGGAGGATTGAGTAGTAGGCTAATAGAGGAGCAGTGGAGGAACAGGGATAGAGCTGTAATGGTTTAGAATTATCACTGGGGATCAGAAGGATAAAGGTCCTACCCCTAAGTATTGTCGAACTCTGTTGGAATTTTAAAATAAAGCTGCCTTACACCGGAAGTAGGCCAAGCTGCTCTCTTTCCTAGAGTTATCTACATAGAGAGGCAACTCTGTCCAGAATCTGTGGCAAGTATATAGAGATGGTTCCTGTCCTCCTTAGGCAGCCCACATCTTAGCTGAAAAAACGGAACGGGAAACAAATCCAATTAGATTGTATCATATATGTATTTAGCTTATGGGAACTGAAATGTATACACTTGAGTTAAAAAAAAGGGAATGATTAAAAATTATATTGTGCCTATATCCTTTATATGTACTGTCCATTATTAAGCACATTTACATTTTCACGTGCATGTTACTATACAGTACTATGTCTTATTCTTAAAAGTAATTTAAAGGATTTTTTTCAAGGGTGATTTTGACTAATCTTGTTCTTCAACTTGCTGGCTTTGGACCCATACCCCATATAAATGGGAAGTCACTATATGTGGTAATCATTACTCTTAATAGAGATATGTGCAGGGAGCTGTGGGAGCTCCAGGGAAGGAGCAGCATTCTACCTGGGATAGTCAAAGCAGGATAGTCAGAGGCGGGTTCACAGAGGAATACAGTCATGCGTTTCAGTCAGTGATGGACCGCGTATACAACAATGGTCCCATGAGATTAGTACCATAGAGCCTAGGTATGTAGTAGGCTATACTGTCCAAGTTTGTGTATGTACACTCTATGATGTTTGCCCAGTGACGAAAATGCCTAACAATGCATTTTTCAGAACTATCCTGTCATTAGCAATGTGTGACTATGTATTCCAGGTGAGTGCTTAAGGATTGGTACAGGTTAGAGAAAGGCAAGACCAAAGCTGGATGACCAGTTGTCTAAGTTGATTGTGTGGCTGGACTAAGACTTCTAAAGTTTCTGAAAGGTTGTTTTTTTTGTGTGAAGAAGATTGGTGCTGAGCTAACATCTGTGCCAGTCTTCCTCTACTTTGTGTATGGGATGCCACCACAGCATGGCTTGATGAGCGATGTGTAGGTTCATGCTTGGGATCCGAACCTGCAAACCCTGGGCCACCAAAGCAGAGCACGTGAACTTAACCCCTATGCCACCGGGCCAGCCCCAAAAGTTTCTTTAAGTTCTAAACTCCTTCACTTTTCATCTCCACATACATACCCTCTTGATTTTTTTTTTTGTCTATCCTTCCCCAAATTTCCCTGGTGGGCAGGATGATCAGGAAGATGTTTAACTAGATTCACTTTCCTCAGGAGCAAGCCTGGCTTGAGGCTGCGCAGGCCTTCATCCAAGAGACCCTGTGTCCACCTGGCAAGGGGCCTGATGTCCAGTTGACTCACTTGGTAATTGACTGTGTGAAGACTATCTGGTTGTCCCAGGGAAGGAGCCAGGGTTTTACGCTGCCCCTCAGCTACAGGTAAGGAGACGGAGAGTTCAGGGGGGAGGTAAACTTGGGGTTGAAGAGGAAGAACCTATAGTTAATAAAAGGGGAAATGAGAAGAGGAAGGGGAAACTTGCTGAGGGGAGGAAAAGGTGTTCTAAACACGACCCCTTCTGCCAAACTTCCCATTCTCCATCAAGCTGCCTACCTTTTCCTGTAATTCTCCTAAATTGGCCTAAGTCAAATTTAGAAGCAAAGAGAGGAAGAGGAGAAGATAGAAAGAAAAGAAAATACAGAGGCTGATATTTCATTTTGTCGATTAGGAAACTAGGATACAGAGGCCTATGCTTTTACCAAGTGCAGATAGTTATGCTTAAGAAGATGTGAGGGGCCGGCCCTGTGGCCGAGGGGTTAGTGCGCACGTTCTGCTTCAGCGGACCGGGGTTTCGCCGGTTTGGATGCCGGGTGTGGACGTGGCACCACTCGTCAGGCCCTGCTGGGGTGTCGTCCCACATAGCACAACCAGAGGCACTCACAGCTGGAATATACGACTATGTACTGGGGGGCTTTGGGGAGAAGAAATAAAGAAAAAAAAAAAAAGAAGATTGGCAACAGTTGTTAGCTCATAAAAACATAAATTTAAGATCTTCTGAAGGTGGTTTGTTTTTGTTTTTGTTTTATCTACACCATCATTTCCCAAATTGTCCTAGGCAATGTTAATAAAGTACAAGGAAAGGGTTCCATGGCCAAATAAGTTTGAGAGAGATTGGATATGATAACCTTCTTTAGCAGAGTCATGAGGTTCATTAACCCATTAAAGGCTCTGAAAAGTCCTACAAAAAGAAACCTATTACCTCCTCATAGAAGTAACCACTGTGTTGAATGAGGAGCATTATTCCTATGAATATCTTCAAATTTTTACTGCACATGCACCTACCCCTAAGCAATATACAGTAGAGTTTTGCATACCTTTAGACTATATAAATCATACCATAACTGCTCTGTGTTATTATGTGAGTATGCATATCATTGTTTACTTAGCCTTTGAAAAATAAAAAAGGTAGAAATCTGTTTAGCTTTGTATAATTTGTCATTTCCCAAACTTACTTCAGCACAGGATACTTTTTCCCTGGCACTCCCTTAGTCTGCTTATGGCAGTTTGGGAAACACTTCACTCAGCCTGGCAATCTGTTTCAGTCAGTAACAACAACAGATCTTTAGTGAAAAGACAGCTTAATTGTACTCTGTGTTATCCAAAACATCATTTTCAAAATTCTGTGTAGTTTTTTTCACTCATGGACTTTGTTCTAAACCAATGGTAACTAAAGATGTTGGTCATCCGGAATGTGAATCAGTACACTGCCTCCTTCGTTGAGAAAGTCTTGCCTGTGAAGGACAGTCAGCTGAACTCAATAGTGTGTTTGTTAACATAGTGTTTCGCTAGCTACTTGCTGCTCGACTTTTAAAAACCTTAATGTTTTGCCATATTTGCTTCAGTTCTTCTTTACGGGAAGCAAAACATTACAGATTTAGTGAAGTCTCCTGAGTGCTCTACCCTGATCCAGTTCCTCCCTCCCCTTCTCCAGAAGTAACCACTGTCCCGAAGGGAAGTGTAGGCTCGTCGGGTCTCAGCCTCACTAGCCGTTTCACATTGCTCTCCAATGGAGTTGCACCGATTGACACGCATACAGCACACATCTGTATCCTGAACCTTTTCCATATCTGCTTTTACCTTGGTAAAAATTTTTTTTTTTGCCTATTTGGTAGGCATTAAATGATATTTTATTTTAATTCCAAAGTAATTTCTGAGGACAATCTTACCTGGAGGCTTTTTCCTTTTCCTCTTATGTAACTCTTCTCATTTTACACCATTAGACTCTGTTTTGCCTTTCTTTTTTTTTGTTAGTTTGTTTGAGGAAGATTAGCCCTGAGCTAACTGCTGCCAATCCCCCTCTTTTTGCTGAGGAAGGCTGGCCCTGAGCTAACATCCATGCCCATCTTCCTCTACTTTACATGTGGGATGCCTACCACAGCATGGCTTTTGCCACGTGGTGCCATGTCCACACCCGGGATCCGAACCGGTGAACCCCAGGCTGCCAAGAATTGGAATATGTGAACTTAACTGCTGTACCACCGGGCCAGCCCCTGTTTTGCCTTTCTTTTCCTACAATTCTTGTCCATGGCCATAACTCTAGTGGTTAAATAGATTGTTCATTTAAACTTAGAATGAAATCTCATTTGTAAATTGTCCTGCTAACGTGGGAAAAGCCCTAGGAGAGGAGAGTTACCTGTGGAATAGTGGTAGTCAAAGGAGTAGTGACTTCCTTGAACCTCTACTGCAGTGGGGTTAGCATCTCCCACGAATGAGCTGAGAGTGTGCCTAGTGGCCTCAGTGATCACAATCTAATTAAAGAAAGGAAGATCCAAATCTCTCAAAATTCTGGTATTACTAGAATAATTGAAAAGTTGTAAGTCAGCAATTTTTAGAAAACTTGGAACCTTTTTAAAGTTTCTTGTGGGGCTAGCCTGGTGGCACAGCAGTTAAGTCTGCACGTTTTGCTTCGGCAACCCAGGATTTGCCAGTTTGGATCCCTGGTGCAGACCTGTGCATCACTTGTCAAGCCATTCTGTGGCAGGCGTCCCACATAGAAAGTAGAGGAAGATGGGCACGATGTTAACTCAGGGCCAGTCTTCCTCAGCAAAAAGAGGAGGATTGGTGGCAGATGTTAGCTCAGGGCTAATCTTCCTCAAAAAAATAAAAAAAAATAAAAATAAAAAAGTAAAATTTGTTTTTGTTCTTCAAGATAAATATAACATAGATGGCATAATATGTAGAAGTGAAATAAAGCATGATGGATGAGGATAAAATACAGATTATTTAATAGAAATAGTTTATTCATCCATTTTCCCATTCTTCTTCATTGAGTGCCTACCGTGTGCCAGGCACTGTGGTAAGTAAGCCTTGAAAGGTGGAGAGCAATGACAAATGCAAAGGGTTTGAGGTTATCACCTTCAGTTTCCTGCCCCAGACCCTGAAGGATCTGGGAGAGGGGACCCCTACCCTAACTGTTTTCTGTTCTTAGGGTGCCTAGGGTCAAGGAACAGATCTCTCTGGTTGCTTTTTCCTGGGCCTTTAGAGAAATAGAAAAACACAGAGAAAGAACGTGGACTTTTGAATGAGGCACACCTGGCTTTGCCACCCATGCCACTGTGTATCTGAACCTCTCTAAGTTTCCTCATTGGTGGTGTTTACGGGGTTTTTGGGTGAAGATTCAATGCCAGATTGAGTGTGAACAGACCCAATATAGTATGTGCATGGCAGCGGCTCAACACATGTTTGTTTCTGTCTTTGCCTTTTATCTGCTCCGAAGTCGCTGGGAAAGGATGAAGCAGATGTGGAAGGGGAGTGGGCCACCTAGAACAGCATTCCCGGTCTGTAGTTCTCACAGGTGGATTATGTTCATGAGTACAACAAGGACGATAAATTGTGATGTTTTGTTACCTTATTCTGTTTCTTTTCCACTGAAAAAATCATGGGAATGCAAGTGAGCAGAATAATGGTGTTATGAAAATGTGAATGTACCACAACTTTGATCATTTAACTATTATTTGTACCGCTTTATCTGTGATACACCTCACAGTTGACAGTGACTCAGCAGTGTTGCAACACTTTGCTTAAGAATAACTGATCTCAGATATCTCTGGAGATTTGGGAACTCTTGATATCAGCTCCCAACTCAGCCTCAGCTTCCCAGCCAGTCTCTAGTTCTGTGATATTCCAGATGAGGAAGGAAACGTGGCTGGGGCAGATGCCTAAGTGGCCCCATTGGAGTTCTCTGTGGAGCTAAGAGCTGACATGCTGTTAGGGAGGCTGAGTGTTATCTGTAAAATGTTCTCCCCACACGCTCATCTCCTCAGGCCGCTCCTGCATTCCTACTTCTTTTCTCTGGGTCCTCCCTGTGACACTATCTTATTCAAGATATCATTCAGCACAGACTTTCTTCTTACCTTCCCTGGGTACTACCCAGACTCTGTCCTCATTTTCTTAGGCTCTTACCCCAGCTTTTTCCCCTTCAATCAGTCAATCAAACTCCTCTCTTAGTCCATGTTCCCCATTGACCTTTCCTTGGGATCTTGGGGGATTTGTCAGGGTTGAGGGTAATGTCCTAGGCTTGGATGCAGCTTTGTAGGACCTCTGCTCCCTTCACTCTGCAGCTTTGCCTCAGTACAGGACCTCAGGACCCGCCAACGTCTCCCGTGCTGCAGCCACCTGTCCTGGAGCAGTACTGCATACCAGGCTTGGGCCCAAGAGGCTGGACCAAGTGGGGTCCCCCTGCCCCGGGAACGGCTGATACTTGTAGGGACACTAACAGACCTACCAGGGGATTTGGAACAAGAGTGCAGGAATGGAAACCTCTATGTGAGAGATAACACTGGTATTCTGGGCTGTGAGGTGAGTAGGAAGAGGGAGGTCAGATGCCTCAGCTCCTAACAAGAATGGTGTCTAGAGAGCAAGGCACTCAAGCCTCTGAGGGAACAAAGGTGGAGGGGTGGATTGGATGCTAGAGTCCTGGTTTTAACCCTTGCCTTTGGTCTTTTCTAGCTCATAGATCTGGACCTTTCTTGGTTGGGCCATCTCTTTCTGTTCCCCAGTTGGAGTTACCTCCCTCCTGCCAGGTGGAGTTCCTCAGGGGAAGGGCATTTGGAGCTCTGGGGTGTCCCCGTGCCAGTGTTTCCCTTGACCATCAGTCCTGGTCCTCTCACCCCTATCCCTGTTCTCTACCCAGAAACTGCTTCCTGCCTGCTCAGGCACAGGTAATTCTTCCCTCGGGGGGAGGAGGGAGCACTTTGAAACTGGTAGGATGATGGCAGGTCAGTGAAAGGAGGGAAAGAAAGCTATCAAGAGTAATATAGATGGAATGTTCCAACTCAAGGCAACGATAGGGCCTCTCAGAATGTTAAGAGCAGGAGTCTTCAAGGGAAATGTGCCTTATCTGAGGGCAAGAAGAGTTGAAAGGGGGTGTTTAGAATAATGGCTTTGGGCTACGGAAATTTTACATCACAGCTAGATTATTCTTTATAGTGTGAGGAAAGGCATTTGTAGGGAAAAATGACTTCTGAGTATCTCTTTACTTAGTGGATGGATGCTGCCTAATTCATGAATTGCTTAATATAGCTAGTTAGATCTTCAAATTAAAAAAAAGTCTTCTTCCTCTCCTCTTTCTACCTTTTTTAGAAGCAAGCTCGGAGTTGGACCAAAAAACCTGGCTGGGAAGCTCATTCGATTGAGTGCTCTGGTGAAAAGTCAAAAGAAAGCTTACTTCATCCTGACTCTTGGAGGATCATCCCCAGCTGGTGGCCAAGCTGGCAGCCATGTGTCTGTCATCGTACAGGTGAGGATTAGGGTCAATTCGGGGGTGTGGAGGTGTGGAATGGGTGTTAGAACTCTTTTTTTTTTTCTTTTAAGATTTTCTTTTTCCTTTTTCTCCCCAAAGCCCCGGGTACATAGTTGTGTATTTTTAGTTGTGTATTCTTCTAGTTGTGGCATGTGGGACGCCGCCTCAGCATGGCCTGATGAGCGGTGCCATGTCCACGCCCAGGATCCGAACCAGCGAAACCCAGGGCCGCCAAAACGGAGGGGGTGAACTCAACCACTCGGCTCCGGGGCTGGCCCCAGTGTTAGAACTCTTAATAGGAAAGATCACATTGGAACCATATAGGAAAGGACAGCTGGGGAGAGTTGTTTTCTGGAACAGTGCTGCTGAGGGGAGATTCCAGGTAACGTCTTTCCTACGTACAGGAGGTGGGGAATAGACTTTTCTGCTGTACAGTTACTTGAGTAGACAACTTTTTTGTGCCACATTTTGAAAAACTGCCCGAATCACTTGTTTTACCCTTCCATTAGAAGGATGACCAAGAAAACTATCTTAACACCATTGAAACATTGAATACATACACTTTTTAAAAAACTTGGTACTTACTGTTGATTCTTTTTACATCAACTGGTATGATTTTAAAAATCATTAGTTTTTACACTGGTTGTTATGTGACTTACACAGTTATCTGAATAATGTTTCAAAAGCATTCAAAACAATTAAAGGATGGAAAGGTTCTCTAACTGCATATCAGAAAAGGAAACTAGGGCCCGCCCGGTGACGCAGCGGTTAAGTTCGCACGTTCCGCTTCTTGGTGGCCCGGGGTTTGCTGGTTTGGATCCCGGGTGTGGACATGGCACCGCTTGGCACACCATGCTGTGGTAGGTGTCCCACATATTTAACAAAAAAAAAGAGAGAGAGAAAGATGGGCATGGATGTTAGCTCAGGGCCAGCCTTCCTCGGCAAAAAGAGGAGGATTGGCAGCAGTTAGCTCAGGGGTAATCTTCCTCAAAAAAAAAGAAAAGGAAACTATGAAATTTATTGGCACTCTAAGAATTCTTTCCTGTGTCTTTGTGAAACATGAGCTTGAATAACAGTGATTAGAGTGTAAAGGAATTAAAAATGCTTAGAAGCTGCCCAAATTTCTGATCCGGGTTTTTCTTCCTGGGTTAAAGAGGAGCTTGTGTATTTTCTTTCCATTAGAATGTTTTAAGTCTCCTAGAGACCAATTAAAAATTCTCTACAGAGTGGGGTTGGCTCACTCTTGTATTATATGTCAAGGGAGAGATCTCTGAAATGCACTTGAATTTCTGCAGGGTCACTAAAGTAGGGTAAGCCCTTTGGGTAGTTTATAATCTTATTGTAGGTTCTATATGGTACTTATTTATAAAACATAGAATAATAGAAAACAGTTTGTAACTGCTGTAGCAGGTCAGCTAGAGTTTATTATGTGGAGGGGAGCCTTACAAGGGAGTTTCTTAGGTCTGGGTCTTGAAGGATGGATGGAATTTGAATCACTAGAAGAGAAGGGAGGATATTCAGGACTGGAGAATCACCTCTACCAAGATTTGACCTTTACTGAGCATGTGCTGTATGCTAGGCACTTGGGTCAGTTCAGAGGCACAAAATTGAATAAGAGAATTGTCCTCTGGAAGCTCTCAGCCAGAGAAGTCAGTCAGCTATTACTGTTAAGGATCATAAGTACTGTGGTAGATACATGCACATGCACGAGGCACTGTGTGGGTGCAGAGGTGGGCTTTGGAATAAGCCTGGGAGGTCAGGGGAGGAGTGGTCTTGGTATGTTTATAGGCTGCTGAAGAGGCATTGGAGACATACTGTTGCTTGAGATGACTCCAGTGAATCTCTTCTATGATAGAGGAATGAGATCATCTCTTCAAAATGAAGGATTGGGCTCTGAAAAGAGGAGGAAAGGTTCCGGGTAATTGCTGTGCTAGATAGTTGGAGATAAGAGATTGCTAAGCAGTGACAGGGGCCGAGCTGGAGAGGGTCAGCATCAGTCTTTGGTACTGGGGTGGCCTGGGTCTGTCTGCTTCAGGTAGGGTTTTTGTCTTACAAAAGGGGTTGAGGAAACAGAGCTGTGGTGATACAGTATTGGTAGACTGAAGGGTGAAGTTGGGTAAAAAGGACAGGATTCAGGGGATTGGCATTCAGATCCCAGCATTTGGGATCTGAGGAAGGGAAGGACCTCAATGTCTGAAGGAAGAAGGGGCTGTGATATTGGGAGGTCCTAGTGAGAGGTTAGAGGAAGTCTGATGAGCATGAGGGGGTGGTCAGGGGAGAGCGGAAACACCAGTATTCATTCATATACTTGTTTGTTCAGTGAAACTATTATTAACTACTTTTTTTGCACAAGTAGTAAGCTAAAGTGGGGTCTCAGTAATCCCTTCTGATGAGTGGTCACGTGCAGCGTCTCATTGCTGATACTCAGCTGGTTTTAGACTAGAAATGGAAGTCTGCGAAGTTGAGCACGGAGGACTGTGCAGTTCAATTATGTTCAGTCACAGTGTGTTTTGAAGCTCCTGAGAATGGCAGCAGTGCTCTGTTATGCCTGTGGGAGGAACATGCCCTAGAAGATTGTTATATTTATGAACAACACGGGAAACTTTTTTCCTTGTGCTTAAATTTCTTTGACAGCCACCCTTCTCCAGTCCGTATGATACCCTGTTGTCAGATGTTTATTTTTATTTCCCCCCTTGGATATTTCTCATTTTCCTATAAAATAAAGTCATCAGCATGTCATTTCTGGGTTTTTTCCCCTCATCTTAGCTCTCCTGTCTTGTCTTCTGCAACTCCCAATAACATTCCTTCTCCATCCTGGCCAGTGTTTTCACTGCTATGCTCATTCTGAGTTCTGAACAAGTCTATGTTGTTGCCACCTACTTGAATCATCCTTCCCTCTCCTCTCCACGTCACCAAACCAGAGCTGTCCTTCAAGACCCTGTTCAAGTTTCACTTCTTTCACTAGGCCTTCCTGATCATTCCAACCCATCCTGACCTTCTCTTTCTTTCTCTGAAGCCTTATCGAATGTGTATTGTTTTTGCCACTTGATCATACATGGCTCCATATTATTACTTGGGTTTGTGTCTGTGTTCCCCAGTGGTTTGAAATATGTTGGATAAGAGAGAACAGTCTATTATATTTCCCTTAACATCTATCCCAATATTGGATACATGGATATATGGATACATATAGCTAGTACATATAGATTAAATAAATGAAAGTTGTTTGTATAGTATGGGGTGGGGTAGGAGGAAAAAAAGGCATAATTTTCTGAATGGGATATTTATGTATTTTGGAGGAAGTTTTAGGGATGGATTGTATCTTGTGGGAGGGATTAGGAAATATTTGGCAGCTCCTATGAGAGGGGAGAGATCCTGAAATTTTGATGACTTAAGATTTAATTGGCAAACAGGGAAGAGGAAGAGGCAAAGAAAGGCTTATGAGGAGCAGGTCTTTGAAATCGAATGATGGAAAGGGACTCTGGCAGAGGGGCAGCATCGTGGGAAGTGTCTCATGTACCATGTTGCCTGCCTCTGCACAAGCCAGGTCCCTGCCCAGCTGGTGTGGCACCGAGCCCTTTGGCCTAGTAGGGCCTATGTACTGACAGAGCTGCGAGTATCCAAGATCCGTGGTCATCGTTACTATGTTTGGACGACCAGTCCCTCCTCCCATCTCTTGCCACTGAAACCAGAGTGTGTGCGAGAGCTGGAACTGGAGCTGGAGCTGGATGGACCCCTCTTAGAGGCTGACCGCTCCAAGAGTGACCCCAAGCCACTCCCCAGGCCCAGCAACTCCCAAGACAAGAAGGATCAAAAAGGTCTTGTCCGGGACTCCAGACTCTTATCATACACGGTGAGCATAAGGGAGAGATCCTAGAACTCGAGGGGCAGCAAGTGGGGCTCTCCAAAGAGGAAGGAAATAGGGATCAACTGGACCTTTGGCTTCTTTGCAGGGAACGGTCACTGGCGTGCTGAATCAGTCTGCTGGCCTCTATGAGCTGGATGGGCAGCTGGGGCTCTGCTTCGCCTACCAGCAATTCCATGGCCTTAGGCAGGTGGTGCGACCAGGAGTCAGTCTGGAGGTATGTGAGGGTTCAAGACTGGTGACAAAAAGAGGCCCTCTCAGCAGCTTCTCTTACCTTTATGGGCTGGTCTTTTTTTGCAGCAGGGTAGAAATGTCTTCAGCAAAAATCTAAAAATAATAAGTGTGTGTGTGAGACTAGGGGGTGCTTTTGTTAAGAATGATATGGACGAGAGCTCAGATGAGAAGGGAGTAGAGTCTGGGGCACAGGGAAGAGGGGTTGGAGCCAGAGCATCTCCTTCACAGGAGGGCCTTCTAACTGGAGGAGGAGATGCTGGAGCTGAAGGGCAGGTGTAGGGCCAGGATGATCTCAGACAGCCTAGTGAGTAGCCAAAGCCTCACCAGCCAGGAGCCCCCTGGCTCACAGAAGACTGAGTGGAGCTTCTGGGAGATGAAGGCTTACTGAAGGGGGAGTGGGTTGTGATGGAAAGTGAAACGTGGAGGCTGGAAGGAAATAACCTGTAAAGGAGAAATTGTATTTCTCCTGGAACCCAGGCAGTGGAGAACTGCAGTTAACTCTACCTGGGCTCATTGAGTTGAGGGCTTCACCTCTGCTTTTTCACTTTTTCTGCTTTCCCCCAGCTCCAGGATGTTCACCTCCTCCAGTCTGTGGGAGGAGGGACAAGAAGGCCAGTGCTAGCCCCCTGCCTCCGTGGTGCTGTTCTCCTTCGGGGCTTTTCTCGTCAGAAGCCTGAGACTCAGTCTTCCCACCAAGCCCAGGGGGCCTCCCTGTATGAGCAGCTGGTATGGGAACATCAGTTAGGACTTCCAGTCTACCTGTGGGCTACCAAGGCCCTGGAGGACTTGGCCCGCAAGTGAGGAAGATGAGGGTCTGGGCTGGGGAGGCGGTGGGAGTAAGACATTTCCTCTGTAAGAGAAGCAGGGTTGTGGAAGAGTCAGGGTCTTTGGGGGAGTGACTCAGCTTCTTTCTGGCCCAGGCTGTGTCCCCATGTGCTCAGACACCACCAGTTCCTGCAGCGTTCCTCTCCTGGGAACCCCAGCCTAGGGCTACAACTCTTGACTCCTACCTTGGATGTTCTGGCTCCATCTTGCTGCCCCAGTCGGAATTCACACAATGAGATCCTTGAAGAGCCACATCACTGTCCACTCCAGCAGGTTTGAGGGTGGGGGGAAAGATGGGTGGCAGAGCTAATGCACTGGGGGACACCTGGAGCGCATGGGATGCACAATCTAATTTCTCTTCTCTCTGACAGTATGCTCGACTGCAGACTCCCTGCTGCTTCCCTACTCTGACCACCCTGAAAGAGGAAGGGCAGCACAGGGCCTGGGCCTCCTTTGACCCTAAGACCCTTCTACCCCTCCCAGAGGCTTCTCACTTGCCCAGTTGCCAGCTTAATCAGCGCCTGGCCTGGTCCTGGCTCTGTCTGCTGCCCTCTGCCTTCCACCCAGCCCCGGTAAGTGGGGCTCCAGCAGGGACCAGGGGACTTCCTCTTTGTGCCATCCTTGCTACCACTACCATAGTCATTTCTTGTCATCTTGACTGCACTAGCCTTTTAACTAGATTGTTCCATCTCTTCTTGGCTCCCTCTAATTCATTGTCCCTGCAGCAACTAAAAAGAGGTGGGATAAAGTATAACTTGGATTACAAAATTCTCTTGCGTTAAATCCTTGTTTCTCCCAATGCATATAAAATAAAACCCTAACTCTGTATTACGTCCTCTGAGGTCCTGCATGATCTCCTGCCTCTGACCTTGGTTTGTACACTTTCTCTCCTGCTCCTAAATTTGTGAATGCATGTTTTTTTTTCTCCCACATTTGTCTTCCCCACTTGAATATAAGTTTTTTGAGGTCAGAGACCGTGTCTTTTTTTATTCACTTTGTAGTCTAACATTTAACACAGTGCCTGACACATGGTAGACACTCAGTGTTTGTTTAGTAAATACCAGTCGGCTTCATCTCCTTGCAGGTTTTACTTGGGGTTCTGGTGGCTTCATCTCGTAAAGGTTGTCTGCAACTTCGAGACCAAAGTGGTTCCCTCCCCTGCCTCCTTCTGGCCAAGCACTCACAACCCCTCGCTGACCCCCAGCTCATAGGTTTGGAGTTCAGATGTGGAGGGAAGATGGTGGTGGGGTAGAGGTTTCAGAACAGGGGGCTTGGGAGGAAGCTTCTGCTGGGATTTGCTAGAGATGCTGAAGTGGCATGTGTTGATCAACAAGTTTTGGGAGTTTAGGAGACCAGTGTTGGCAGGTAGAGAAAAGGAGCAAGGGATTCCCTAGCCAGAACTGCAATTCCCAACATTCATTTCTCCCTCCATAGCTCCTGACAGGATGACAACTCACATTTCCTACATTCTTCCTTTGGAAGAATAATGGTCTTATTTGGGGTTATTGAGATTTTTAGACAAGGAAACCCTGGAGAGGATCTAAGCTCTAAGAGGTTCTTAGATCTAAGAACAGGTGTTTAAGAGATTTGTGACAAAGTAGAATTGAAGCCTTCCAGCATAGGAGGCCAGGGGTGGGACATGCAGACGGAACGATTTCTCCCTTGGAGGTAGCATCCCTCTAAGGTGGGGGTCAGGTCTGGACCTTCACACTGTGTTAGCGGAACAGCTCAGGCCTGGGTTGGGCAGTGAGACCTGCAGTGTGGTCTGCTTCACTGCATGTCCCACAGTTCTCTCCTCTTGCCAAAACAGAAAACTTTCTTCCTCTAGGCTGCCTGGTGCGGGTAGAGAGGTTCCAGTTGGTTGTAGAGAGGAATGTCAGAAGCACCTTCCCTTCCTGGAAGGAACTGAGCATGGCAGGCTTCATCCAGAAGCAGCAGGCCAGGTTAGCTCTGTGGGGTAGTGGCTGTGCTTGCAGTCTCTGAGGGGAGGGGAAGGGCCTGATGCAGGTGCTGGAATGCTGGGGCCCACAACACCCAATGCCTGCACCACTAAGAAACCTATTCCTTTTCTCTCCTCTCAGAGTCTATGTCCAGTTCTTTCTGGCCGATGCCCTGATCCTGCCTGTACCCAGACCCTTCCTTCACTCAGCCACCTCCTCAACACCTCCTAAGACAGTGCCTACCCTCCCAGGGGGTCCCCACGTGGAACAGAGCCGGCTATTCTTGTTGTCCCACAAGGAGGCACTGATGAAGAGGAACTTTTTTGTCCCCCCGGGTGCCAGTCTGGAAGTGCCCAAGCCCACCCTCAGTTTCCATGTATCAGGGAACTGGCTTGGGGGCACCCAGAGGAAGGAGGGGACTGGATGGGGCTCATTTGAGCCCAAGGGAAATGAGAACAAAGATCAGAAGGTAAACTGGAACTGCAGACCTAGGATCTGACCTCCTGTGCCCCTGGCTCCTGTCTGAATGCCCAGGACCCTGCTCTCCCTCCTCACAGGTTCTCCTCATCTTCCTTGGCTCCTCAGTTCGCTGGTTTGAGTTCTTGCACCCAGGGCAAGTGTACCGACTCGTGGCTTCTGGCCCTCCCGTGAGTGGCCCACTTCATACCCTTCCCCAAAAGACGTTTTTTGGCACGGGGTCTGGAGAGGAAGTTCCAGGGTCTGGTCATTTTCAGGTCTCCTAGAAGGGTGGATCTAGATCAAATAGAAGGCCTGTCTGTGTCTAGACTACTTCCTTCACCAGGCTTCAGAGATAAAACAAAATTGGGTCATAGTATTTTACGAACCTCCCTCTGGATCTGGACACGCTTAGAGACAGTTGTCTTCCCATTTTCTGGCAGACGCCAATGTTGTTTGAGGAGGGAGGTTCATCCTGCATATCGCAGCGTCCTCTGGAGTTGGCAGGCTATGCCTCCTGCCTCACTGTTCAGGATGAGTGGACCGTGGAACTTGCAAGCTCCCAGGACATCCCAGGTGTGCTGGACATCAACAAGGCGCTGCCTGAATCCTCGCTGACCGACCTACTCAGTGCCAAGTAAATGACCACCAGCTTCTCCAGCCAATTTGGCTGCTCTCTTTTCCTCTGCCATGCTTGGGGTGGGTGAATAATTTGTTCTCTGTTACAGCATGTGTTTCTTTAACATGATTTAGCACCTAGAGGAACAATGTCAGTGTAAGATGGAAGTTGCATTTCGTCCCCAGTTTTCTCCCAGCATGTTACTGTTTTGAAATGATCATGGGCAGCATTTCTCACAATTCAGGAAAAGCCTTAGCAATAAAAGGAAATATAAGGAACATAAAAGGGCTGGCCCTGTGGCTGAGTGGTTAAATTCTCGCGCTTGCTTTGGTGGCCCAGGGTTTTGCCAGTTCGGATCATGGGCGCGGACATGGCACTGCTCGTCAGGCCATGCTGAGGTGGTGTCCCACATGCCACAACTAGGAAGACCCACAACTAAAATATACAACTATGTACTGGGGGAATTTGGGGAGAAAAAGCAAAAAAAAAAAAAAAAAGAAAATATATAAGGACAAAAGTTGAAAATCTATAGAGAAGGGCCTTCAGTGCAAGAAGTGGCTGGCTTATAGCTTCAGGAACAACTATACTTTCCTCATGTAAGCTTTTTGGGGTGGCTGAAGAAGCCGTAGAGGTATTCCCCCCTGTAAAAGAAAAACAGACCAGACAAAAACCCTACTGCATTGTATGTGTAATTTTTATGAAACTGGTCTCTATTAGAAGTGAATGTTTTGAGGAGCTATGATTTGAAGGAGGGGGCGTGGGCCCCATCATATAAATCCGCAAATGATGGACTGACTGAGATTCTAGGTGTAAATGTAAGTGGAGTGTAAATGCTGGTGTACTTGGCAAAGCCTCTGGTTACAGAGGGGTATACGTTTTGACTGGTCTGCCACAACCCTGTTTTTCCCATAAGCCCTGTTACTTTTAGCATGTGATTTGACACAGTGCAAAGTTTTCCAGGACCTTGTAAATGATATTCTAGCAGATACTTTAGCTCTTTTTTCTATCTTTGGATCTGACTCTCTCCATTCTCTGCTTTCTTATGCCTCCCTTCTCACTGTATTTCTCTGACCCTCCAGCTTCACCGATTCCTTGGTGTCTTTCTCAGCTGAGATTTTGTCACGCACACCGTGTGAGCCACTTTCGGCCCTTCTCTGGACGAAGCCTGGTAATGACACCTCTTTTGGGGGAAGGTATAGAATGGAGTGGTGGGACCTTGTGGTCCTGACAGATACTCAGATACTACTGACCCCTCCCCTTTCCTTCTGTAGGGAGCACTGGGGCAGTGAGAGGGTGTGTGAAGCTAACCGTGGCTCTGGAGACTGCTGGCTATGAATTCCCCCCTCACTTGGACATATATATCGAAGACCCACACTTGCCTCCCCCACTAGGACTTCTTCCGGGAGCCCGAGTCTATTTTAACCAGCTAGAGAAACGGGTTTCCAGGTAAAGATCTATGTAGCTGGCCTTGCCTCCTCTCCCTGCTGATGCAGGTCTCTTAAATGCTCACCCCTACCTAACTACACTGCAACGACACCTCTTTGATGCTACGGTCTATATGTTACTCTGGCATTTATGCCCTCTACTCTCATGAGATGTTCCACACCAGTCCTCCCCTTATTCTTCCCTCTGCTTTGATAGAGCCAGCATCAGCACGCGTCCCTCAAGGCAAGTGGCCAGGCCTGTGATACGGTCCCAGCTCCGGCCTCAAAGTGACTTCTTTCTCATCATCACTCTTCCTCCACTTGCAGATCCCACAATGTTTATTGTTGTTTCCGGTCATCTACTTATGTGCAGGTCCTGAGTTTTCCCCCGGATACCACAATCAGGTCAGTGCCCCAGGCCCTGATCCCCAAACTTCACGGCCCTGCATCTGCATCCCACACTTGTTCTGCCTCTGGAGTTTTTCCCATAACTACAGTCTTCTCCAATCCTAGCAAAATGTGTTGTCAGAAGGATTTCTTCTACTCCGAATAAAAAACGTCCAATGCCTATCATTTTACCTGAAAGATTTAGTGTTCTAGGGTCTTAAAGGCTTTTCAGTCTAAAATATAAATACCTTTCTTGGCTTGAACGACATCTTGGTTGTTCAAGCCTGAGAAATAATTGATGATGATCAGAGATCAAGAATCAAAATGGGGGCTGTGGGTCTTCCAGGAGAGCACAGCAGGCACTACTGTCCCCATCCCTGTGCCTGCTGAGTCCTTCCAGACACACACCCTGCTTTCAGAGTCCCTTTGGCTATTTGTTGACTACCACCCCCTTCTTTCTCTTTAGTGCTCCCCTGCCCCACATCTACCTGGCTGAACTTCTTCAGGGTGGCCAGGCCCCATTCCGGGCCTCTGCTTCTTGCCATATCGTTTCTGTCTTCAGCCTTCAGCTCTTCTGGGTGTGTGCTCATTGTACCAGCCTCTGCCCCCAGGTATGGGAGGGGACAGGCTGAGCTGGGTACAGGGTGCCAGAGGGGTGTGATGGGACTGAGGATTTTCCCAAGCACTTTCTTCATCCCAGGGACGGTGTACTCGTCAGGGCCCCACTTGCTCCGCTCAGACATCTATAAGCCAGGCCAGTATCAGGTGAGAGCACAAGGCAGGTGCCCATCGCACCATTTACTTCCTTATTACATGACTTTGCTATCCCTGTGTTAGCATAATTCCTGGCTGTGGGAATTGCTAAATAAATATTTTTGAATGAATAAATGAAAGTGAGCTAAAGACTGGAAAAGATGGGGAGGGAGGCATATTGGATCCAGGTGACTGGCCACCTGGGTTTGCTGTGAGAGTTTGTTTCCTCTCCCCTCATCCCCCCACCCAGCTTCCTGGTGGAGGATGGGACTGCCGAAGCTGTGGTTGCCTGTAGGAATCATCAAGTGGCAGCAGCACTAGGGCTGTGTCCTAGTGAGTGGACCTCTCTCCTAGAGTTTGTCCAAGGACCAGGGAGAGTGGCTTTGCAATTTACAGGGCCTGGAGCCCACCTTGAGGTGAGATGTGGCTAGGAGGTGGGGGCTCAGATACCCAGATTCCTGGGGGGTTGGTAGAGGATTGAGGAGTTTGAGTTCTGATTAATCCTGAGTTTCCCTTTCAAGTCCTCAGCCAAGATTGATGAGCCCTTGACCCTCTTCCTCCGGACACTTTGTACCAGCCCCTCTGTCCTCCGCCCTATTGTGCTTTCTTTTGAGCTTGAGAGGAAACCCTCCAAGATCATCCCATTAGGTGAGAATAGAGGGGTAGGACTGTAGATCGATGGGACCCAGGAACATGAGGGATTGATAGGGGATTTTTGGAGTTGGAAAGGGGAATGGCGGATGGGACTAAAAACCACACGCATAGGACATGTGTTTTCCTCTCTTCCCATCTCAGAACCTCCTCAGCTACAGCGATTCCAGTGTGGGGAGCTCCCTTTCCTGACTCGTGTGAATCCCAGGATCCGACTGTCATGCCTCTCTATCCAGGAGCCTGAGCACCCCAGCTCCGTGGAGGCCTTTGTTTCCTCTTGCTAACCTGAAGTACAACAAGGACCTGAAAGGTCTCCCTGCCCTGCTGGAAACCTTGAAGCCTGGGCTCCAGCTCTTCCCCCTTGTCGTAGCCCTAACCGTATCTGTGATTGAACCAGGACGCCAGATCCCTGGATTCACAAACTACTACCCTATTATAATTTCTCCATATTCTGGTGCCTTGGGGAAATTGTGGAAACAGGCAAATCATGGTGCCATTGATATTCCCTCTCTGGTTGGGGTCAAGGCACCTGTACTCACAGGTGGTCCTGAGAATCTAGATTCTGCCTTTGTGGCAGGGGCCAGAGGAACAAAAGACTTGCCCCTTGTGGGGGTGCTTGTGCTAGGCCCCTTGGTCTGTAATAAAGCTCTGGTGATGTTTCTCACTTGTACTTATCTCTAGGGTCCCAGGCCCCCTGATCTCCTGGCACCCTGCCCGCGGTTTACCACCAGTGCCAAAACTGGTTTGGAGAACAGCTTCTGGTTCAGCAGAGGAAATGACACTAAAGTCAGGCCCTAAAGGGGGTTGGTCAGCTGGGGAGTGGCAGGCAGGGTAGACAACATCTTGATGATGGTCTCAGTCAGCAAGGTTGGGCCCAAAAGAAGTCAGTCCTAGAGTTGTTGGGAAGTACAGGATGGGTATGGGGGCAGGGAAGCACCAAGCATTAGGAGGGGCATGTGAGGAACCTGTACTATGGGAGCCCAGTCAGGGGGTCAGTGCTGTGGGTTTCCCATGGGCCAGGCCTAAGGCAGATCCTTGATCAACACCATGAGACCAGCAGGATTCCTAATTCAGAACCCACAGAATTAGGGGTTGCGGCAGCAATTATTTGGGGCGCTCAGGCATTTGGCTGGTGTTCTCCCATTTCTTTCCTGGGACCTGCTAGCTAGATGGAGAGAGAAAGCCTAGCCACACCTCTCGAAGCTGTTCAGAGGACATTCCTTCCTGTCCGTTAGGAACCATTTTCAGTTTATATTTGAGAGGTTTTGGGTGTCCTGGTTTGTTCTGAGAGAGAGGGTCTTGCCTATACTTTAGTGATACATATGTAAAGATTCGGAATAACCCACCTACCAACTTGGCCGGTTAGCTCAGTTGGTTAGAGCGTGGTGCTAATAACGCCAAGGTCGCGGGTTCGAGCCCCGTACGGGCCAGAGGTATTTTTTTCTTTTTCTTTTCCTTCCTTTCCCCCTCCACACCCACTATTACTCGGAAGGTTCTCTCCGGCGCCAGTTACCTTCTGATCGCACACCGGACCCACTTCTCAACACCTGAATCGCTAGCGCATTCCAATACGTGGAAGGGAGCTCCCTGGGCTAGGGCGGAGGGAATGTTCTTTGGTGACTGCTGCGTCTTCTCCTTTTTGGGAGCGTGTTGCTGGAGGCGGAAAGTGGAAGAATGGGGAAGATCCGGGATGAGGATCCCAGATAAGGCGGAGCGGGCGTGGGCCGGGGCCGCGACCGATTCCTATTCTGTCCTCTGGTGTTCGCACCGGCGGATCTCCTAGCCCTGGAACGGCAAAATCCCCAAATGGATGAAGTGTTTTCCGAGCAAGGAATCTAAGAAAGGCTCAAGTTGAGAAGTCTCCAGCAGCGGTGTAGTCGTGGCCGAGTGGTTAAGGCGATGGACTAGAAATCCATTGGGGTCTCCCCGCGCAGGTTCGAATCCTGCCGACTACGTGTGCTTTTTCTTCTCCGACGTGCGAAATATGTCCATTTCTGCCCGAGGTCAGACAGAAGATCGATCCTGTCCACAAGCCTGAAATTCCCCCCTCTCAGGAATCTTAAATTCTGGGGAGTTCCCCACCATACACTTCTGGCTGCAGTTGAGGTTTTTGATTTATTTCCTTCAACTTCTGGGGGAATCTCATGGATGGATGTCTGACGCCAAACGTGGCTGATGTGTCAAAATTAATTTTCTAGAACTTTGATGAAGATGTGGCCAGGCTCCGAGTGGTATATTCCTGAAGTGCAGCCGCAGAAGAGCACTTGCAAGTTGCGGCGCCGTGGCTTAGTTGGTTAAAGCGCCTGTCTAGTAAACAGGAGATCCTGGGTTCGAATCCCAGCGGTGCCTTTATTCAACACTGAAGAATTTGCTCCTCACGTTTTGCCGCTGCATCTGTACCCTCCGATGGATTTATCAATTGTTTTTATACTAGAGAACGCAAGGGTTCCAGATTTCCTGCTGAGCTGAGCTGCCTGTCCCAGGAGACCGCCGCTCTAAAAGCTCGCCCTGCAACCAGGGCGGAAATCCGGCGCAGGCCTACACCTTCCTCTCCCCAGCTTATGCCACACCCCTCTGGTGCTTGTGGGCCAGCCCTGGGGGCCACTCCGCCGCCCTCGCATCTTCCCCTACCCAGGACATCCCCTAGAACCTAAGTCGATTTGTTTTGTTTGATTCTTCACTGTATTTCTTTTGGTTTAGGGCCTCAAAATTATGTAAGTACATATAATATACTATATTTTTAATATTTTTTATTAAAAAATTTGAGGAATGGGGGGTGTCTTCTATGTGCAGTTCCTGTACCAGGCCCCTTATGTATAGTTATCTTCATTTGTCTCCACAAACTGGCAGTCAGGGTTAGGAGTTATCAGGAGATATGGTTGTCCTGGCGCCATCTGGTATCCTGCTAGAGAGTAGGGAAGCACTGGGACCGTGTCGATAGGGTGGGAGTAGAAGAGAGCACATTCTCAGTGGGGTCTCCAGAGAGCCTGGTGTGGAAGGCCAGGGCACATTTCCAGAGCACTGAAGCCAGGCTGGTGAGAGTAGAAGTAAATGCTGTGGAGAAGGAGGCAAGAGGTAGGGTCAGCGGGCCGTTGGAGGGCCTAAACCTCCTTGGAAGATAGGCGGAAAGGTCTAGACTCTATCCTTTGGCAGGGAAACCACTGTAAGAAGTCTGAGCAAAAGTGTTGGTTTGAAGGAATTGGTCTCTTGAGGTGACAAGTCAAATAAGTGATGCACCACCACTGGGACCAGGTTTCTGCCAAGCGCTCGGCTGCACGCTGTGCATAACCAAATGAATAAGGCACAGCACCTTTTCTCAAAGAGCTCATAGGAAGGAAGATGAGATCACAACACAATGCCCTGATGGCAGGGCTAGGGTGCTGGGTGAACACGGAGAAGAGAAATGGCATCTCATCCCGCCTGAGAGTGGAGAGTGGTCAGAGGAGGCTTTCTGGAGGAGGTGAGCCAAAGACCATGGGGAAATTCGCCATATGTTCTATTAAACAACTACGACGTAACAACCATTGTTCTAGGCCCTGGGAGTACAGCAGGGAACAATAAGCACAACAAAAATATTTTTAAAATTAAATTATATAATATGCTAGATAAATGCTACATAGAAGAATAACACAAGAGATTAGAGAGTATGTGTGACAGGGCTTGGTTATAAGAAATGTCAAAAACTTGCACCACAGCGGTTGTAGGAGAGATGGAGAGGAGGGGATGAATTCAAGACATGTTTAGTATGAAAAAAAAAAAATAGGTCTCAGCAACTTACAGCATGTGGAGTCTAAAGGGGAAGAAGAAACTCAGGAAGATGCCAGGATTCTGTTTTAGGGAAGGGCTGAGGGGGAGGGGGGTTGCTACCACTGTAAACAAATTCACCAAAAGTGTCTTTTCACTCTTTCCCACTCAATCTCTTTCAAACAACTGTGACTGCCCAGAGGTATACCTTAGAATTCAATCTTTCCATGTAAAGCTTTAACTCCTGTTAAAATACTTGTACCAAAGTTTAAACCATGATCAGTTGTCTACATCTTAGTTCTTGTATTCTAAAAGTGGGGTCCATGAATGGGGCTTCAGAGTACCTGTGAATTCTCTGATATTGTCAGGATTTTTCTAGGGAAAGGAACTATAGCCTTCATCATGTTCTATAAGGGATGTAGGCCTCCACCTCTGTGCAGATTAAGTGCCTGAGACGAGGTAAGAGAGAAGTGCCTAGAGACCTGGGAGAAAGCTGGGGCCCAAGAGAAGGGAGAGAGGAAATGGAAAAAGATAGGGGGAGGGTGATGCCAGAAGATCAGCCCTGAGTGCTTCTTCACTCACCTGAAAGGCTTGGGAGCTAAGAGGAAAGGATGGGCTGTTCTCTGCTGCCCTCCCCCACTGTCCGGCCAGGACACCTGGGAAAGATAAAGTGAAGGGCCAAACCCTTCACTGAAGTACCCTTCACCAAAGTATCTGTGAGGTGGGCGTTAGTAAGGGGCTGGCCCCACAAAGCACACAGCCAGGGTGCAGAACAAGATGGTTCAGCCCATAGATGCTGCCAAGGGGTCGAGGGCCGAGGCAGATCAGAACCCTCCGAAGACCACCCAGAGCAGGTACTGAGCCTGCAACTTGACCCCACCAGGTCCTGCCAGGACCCTTGGCAGCCCGCAACGTGAGAGCATGGCCAAGTGTTAAAAGCAGAGGCTCACAGAGCAGCCCAGGAGACTCTGCAAGTTCCCAGGGCCGGGTCTACTGGCCTTGGACTTTACTCGTGCAGGCGCTTGCCTCAGAGCCCCTTACCTTTTGGGGGTCTTAGGCGGCAGGTAAGAGGGTCTCCTTCCCGGACATCCTAGGAGGTAACTGGAGAGCAGAAGCTAGACGAGAGGGTAGGGGTAACCTGTTCTTAAAGGCAGGAAGTCCTGGGACCAGCGCTGGCAGGTGTTTTAGGCGTCAGGGACGGCCCTGGTCGCATTGCCTGGCGCGTCGCAGCACTCAGGCAGGTTGGAAAGACGGTCCCCCTACCCCACCCCTCCAGCCACTCCTCTCAGTGATGCCTCCTCCGTGAGTCTTCTTGGCCTCAGGAATTGCTCCCTTGCCTGGGAACTACCACGCGGTCTAGAGAGACCGTGGGCTATCGAAGAGTCTGGCCCGGGGTTGGCCCTGCCCGTCACTCCAGGAGGATGGACAGATGCAGGGACAGAAAGAGGGACTGGAGTTCACCTAGAGGTTTCTTATTAACTGTCCCCAACCAGCTAATTCCACCGCTTGTCTTCAAAGCTCTCTGCGCCGGGAGGCTGAGTCCGAGGACGGCGGGCGGAGGCGGGAAGAGTCGAGACCCCAGGTTATGGAACGGCGCGGAGACAGTGGCCACAGGGAGCGGGAACTCGGGTGCTGAAAGCAGTCCTGGAGGGCTGCGCGGGGGCGAGGCCGAGACCACTCCCTCCTACTTCCCCGACGTTATTTCCTGGGAGGAGTCGGAGCTGGCGGCCAGCGAGCAGAGAGATTCCCGGATCCCTCCTCCAGAGTATGCAGCACGGGGGCGAGTGGTCCCTGAGCGCGCGCCAGGACCGTTTGGCCTTGAATCAAGGCGCTAGGGCTGCGGAAAGTCTAGTACGACCTCTAAGGGCGTCCGCGATGGCCGTCGCATGTCGGCTCGTTGGTCTAGGGGTATGATTCTCGCTTCGGGTGCGAGAGGTCCCGGGTTCAAATCCCGGACGAGCCCTACTTTGGTTTTTGCGGAGACGAGAGCGTGCCCTAAGGTGCTTGTTATTGGAACGGCGCTGCGGAGGCTCGACTGGGAAGTGATAAGAGCGAACCGAGCGCTTCAAGGAGGAGGGCAGTAAGGTCTCTTGTTTTGAGTGGATACCCCGGTGGCAGGAAGAGGCTCACAGTGCACGGTCCTTCCTAGTGTGCCAGGAAGAACGCAGGCACCTCCAGACTTGGCCAAGACATTCACTTTCTGCTCCCCTCCTTCCTGCTGGGTGCTTCTCCTGTGCCACCAGAGCCTGGTTTCGGTTTGATTGATGCCTGTCAACCTATAGTAGTGGATGACAGGTCGTGAAATGAAGTGAGACCTCTTCAGGGTGGTGTTTGTGAGACCCCAGGGACTTTCAGGACTCAGGTCTTTGCAGCCTTGCAGCCCGTCTGTCTCTCGGTCACTCCCGCTCGTTACTACCCTTCTGGGGACTCACGCTCAGGTAGGGTCTAGAACGCGCATGGTTTTCGGGACAGCATTTCGTAGCGCTCGGAAGGACAGAATCCTCAGGAACCTTGCCGGTAGCGCGCTGAGTGAAGGTATCAGATCTAGCGTTTGGGGAGGTGCTTCGCTAGCTCAGTCCTCGTTAGTATAGTGGTGAGTATCCCCGCCTGTCACGCGGGAGACCGGGGTTCGATTCCCCGACGGGGAGTAGCACAGTGTTTGTTTTTCTTCGATGTTTCTGATTGAAATCCGTTAACTCTTGCTTCACAAAGTACCATTCCTGAGCCCTGGGATGGAGATAAAAAGAACACGGGAAGGAAAAGGAAGAGAGGAGAGGGATTTGCCCTGACTCTCAAGCTCACATCCTAACTTTCAAGTTTATGTTTTACTTCAAGTAACTTGAATTTTAAATGTGTGCTTAACCTATTATTCTCTCCATTCAGTAGGTTGATTAGCCATTACTCTCATCGTTCAATATGCTTACTAGAAGTGTTCGTTGACAATAACTTGAAAAACACAGATGGGCAAACAGCACAAAACCAACGGCCCGAGTAATCCCGCCTTCAGACTTTACCTCCGGCGCGGCGCTCGCTTTCGCCCGCAGCCGCGCGGAGACCCGGGCCCGCGCCCCGCTCCGCACAGGGCGCCAAGCCTGGGTTTTGTTTCCCTTGGCCTCCTCTCTTCTGCGTCTGTGGATTGGCGCGGCCATCCCAGGCGGAGGGTCCAGCGCGCTGTTTTCGATGAGAGGGGTGTGAGGAGTAAACCCGGCCGGGGTCGCGGGGAGCTGGCGCCTCACACAACCCTGGACTAGGCCCAGGGAAAGGGGGAAAAATTTTTTTTAAAAGCACGGTTGCGTTGGCCGGGAATCGAACCCGGGTCAACTGCTTGGAAGGCAGCTATGCTCACCACTATACCACCAACGCCGGCTAACAATACCCCTTCCTGGGATTCTTTAGGACTTAGATACGTCGGCAGAGTCGTGGCCTGGGAGATGTAACTTGGGGTCTGAACCAGAGCCCAGCAAGGGGTAAACGCGAGGAAGGCCGAGACACAACGGCTGCGGTCTGCGGGGCACGCACGTGTGAGCGGCGCTCGGCTCCCATCACCGCCGGTGCGCTCCAGTCACCCCACGAGAGACTGTGTGATTCTACCCAGTCGACAGAGGGGGAAACCAAGGTCCAGAGAAGTTAAGTGAAGGGGTTTTCTGGCAGAGCTGGGATTCAACCGTAAGATTTTCTAGGGGCCCAGATCTGCATCGACATAATGGCTCTATCATCCCCCAAAATAAATCCCGAACACATAAAATCGCTTCTCTGTTGCGTGACCTCAGTGTGTCCCAAGATTAAAGAATCGGGCCTTAAACCAAGTGCGCCCAAGCCCAATTTGTCCAGAGGAGGATGTTTAATTCCCTTGTGCGCGCGCATCTAGTCTGCTAGCCGCTCTGAGAAACACGTGGACAAAAATCTTCGGGGCAAGGTCTGAGAATCAAACTCCGCCCCTATTGCTGAAGATGTGTCTGTTCACGAGACCCGTCAAGCGGCGGCCTCCAGAAGGCCTCGTGGCGCAACGGTAGCGCGTCTGACTCCAGATCAGAAGGTTGCGTGTTCAAATCACGTCGGGGTCAAAAGGTCATTTGTTTTCCGTATCTGGATAGACTGACTCGCTGTAAGATATTTCAATAAAGAAAAAAGCACCTGCTTTTACTATATGAGGAAAAATGTGAACCTGAGTGTTTCTGTGTTTTTTTTCCTAAAGTTACATGAATTTTCCCCTAAAACAAAAATTTTAGAACTTTTCACCTTACTGTTTCCGTAAAATCAATTAAAATACTAATACCTTTCATCTCATGGATGTTTTAGGTATGCTAACACAGAAATTGTTTCTAAACAGCCCCCAATTCTTGTTCCTAAAATGTATGTGGAGCAATAAGTGTTCCGTATTGGAAAGAATGTAGCAATAATGAATAATTTTAAAGTAATAATAGTAATTTATAGTCTGTATCCTAAACCACTGTTTTAATTTTTGGCAATTTAACTTCCAATTGTGAGTGGTGTCCATAACTTTGTACTTCATTGTTTTCACTTATTGTAATAGAAATATGATTCTATAGTCCTTAGAATTATTTTAATGATTATTCAAGTTCGAGGATAATTTTGTAAATTATTAAACAGTTCTTCTAAAGGTAGACATTTTGGTTGTCTAGTTATCTGCACTTTCTTTCTTATTATTTAAAATGTTACCATGAGCATCTTTGTGCATCCTTTTTTCTATGCCTCTCTTGAATTAGGTCTATGACATAAATTCGGGAAACTCCAGGTCTGCAGTTAAAGGTTCTTTTTAGCTGTACCGCTAACTGTACTGCTGTCCAAAAGGCTTTTTCAAGCAAAAGTGATCTTTCTTTTTTTCTTTCGTTTCCTTTCCTCTTCTCTTTTGTCAATCAATTTCTGCTTTCATTATTCTTGTATTCAGAATTTCGGTCCAAAAATTTTTTTTAATGCTTTTAATCATCGCTGATGTTCTATCCATGTCAACCTGAAGGAGAACACAAGGGCATTAAATACAAATATTCTCCGACTTCTTTGCCCGGAGACCAGAAGTGACTCAGCCCGGTGTCACTAGAAGCCCGGAGCCACGTGATTTTTCCTGCTTCCATTACATTGGAAAAAACAAAGAAATCCAGGCCAGCCACCACATAGGCCGTCTTTCCAGGTGGAAGATTTCTTCCTTGATATCTCTTTCCTTAACTAACAGTGCCTTGGTTAGTGTAACAGGTTTGGACTGCTGGCGGGAAATTCAGGCCATCTCCCCGCCGGGCACCCTGCAGACGCCCGTCAAGGCTGGAATCTGTGCCTCGCCCTCCGTGGCCGCTGCCTCGCCTTCTGCCAGCACGGTCACTGCGTCACGTGTGCCAAGACCGAGGCAGACAATCCGCCAGCCTTTGCTGCAGAAGCGGTATGTGCTGGAATTCAGAACTGCCGATGATTTAACAAGGCGTCTGGCGACCTACCGCGGAAGGCTGAGGCTGGCTGTCTGCAGTCCTGCACGCCCTCGCTGCCCCCCCAAACCAGAGCACGTTTAAGGTGATACAAAATAGTAATTTTCTAAATCTATCTTTCCTTCTGCATTTATTAGTTGACATTAGTTCACAGAGAAGATCCTTCTCCCATCCTCTGAGGCCGGGTGATTTATTACTCGTAATAACAGCTAACACGGAAGGCTTACTGTGCACGAGGCACTGTGCTGAGTGCTTCGGCGATCTCACTTCGTTTAATCCCACTTCGTTTAATCCTGACTGCAGCGCTGCAGGGCAACGTAACCATGACCATTTTAGAGCTGACACTCAGAAGGATTGAGCATTTTGCCAAGCAACACATTGCAGGTGGCAGGCCCAGAAGTAAACCTGTAACTCCCAAGCTCATGGTCTTTCTGCTACATCCTGCGGGATGGTGTTTCCTAAAAGCTCACCTAGTGAGGAACTAGGTAAAGTCAGTGGCCCTCTGGAGGGAAGGATACCTGTAAAGTATGGTTTCAGGTCCAGAAGAGCCCTGGGTGTACTAGGGGTTGAATATTGCTAGTCTACAGACCAAATCCAGCCCACACACTTGTTTGGTGACTTACTTGACAACACTTACAACTCAGTAAATCTAGATTTATAGCTGCTCTTTAAAAATTGAAAGTTTGTCCATACTCAGGCTGTACTTCCACAAAGTGAAAATCAACTAGAGCTGAGTGTTGCCTTGCCCATTCAGGCGTGTACTCGCCCTTTGCCACACTCCCCTCTGCTCCCTGTCATTTTCCCGATGCTAAGCTGACCTCCAGTTATTTTACTCATACTTCACCACTTTATTCATACACCACCCTAGCATGCGTTCCAGAAACCTGGTGTTCAAAAAACTCTGGATTTTTGGTAGAGACAGCACAGTATGTTCCCACCCTGGCCCCTTTTGCTTCAAATACATACCACTAATAGACAAAATATTAAAAACCGTGAACTGAAAGGCCTAACCAGTCCTAGAATCAATTCAAAGCTTTGATGGGAGCTGATGGTACATGTCCACAGGGCTCAGGGCCTGCAGGTGGGCAGCAGCAGCAGGGGGTTAAGGTCCTATAGGGAAATAGGGACTGATTAGGGACAGGGAGCTGGAGCCAGAGCCGCAATGGGATCCCTATATCAGAAAAGGAGGTTGTAAGACCCGGCAGCTCCCTGCCTGGGGCTACAGGCCCAAAAAGGCAGGCAGCCTCAGATGTAGCCTCAAGACCAGAAAGAGGACCAACTTGCCCCCTCCTCAGTGACGTCATTTGAGATACCCTCAATATCACAGTGGGGCAGGAGCCCAAAAATACCATAACAGGACTTGATCATTAACTGGGAGCAAGAAGGTGGGTAGCAGCCATGTCCAAATTGTAGGTCAGGGAGAGGCAAACACGAAGAAGGAGAGAGAACACAAATAAAACAAAAAGATCTCCCACCCAAGATGGAGTTACAAACCAAGATCCCAAAACACACGAAGACGTTTCATGATTAGCACACAATAAATGAAACAGAGACAATGATTGGAACGTGGATTCACTCTAGATGAAAATAAGTTTATGGAGCAGTCTGACAAAGAATTTACAGTAAGTATGATTAAGATACATAAAAAGATAAATGAAGGAATACTTTCACTTAAAAATTAAATCATGAAAGAAAAATAGACAGAAATTAAATAAAATCACATGGATATGTAAATGACTAGTTATAAATCTTACACATGAGTGACAGATGTAATAAAATAAGCCTATTTTATTCTAAACTGGGCACAATCTGAGAAAGATTTAGCTATTTCAAAAATAGAACTCAAGAATTACCCAAAACACAGAACAGAGAGACAAGAGATTTAAAAAACATGAGAAAGAAAACATTGACAGTATGCTCTTTGACATCGCTCTTAGCAGCATATTTTCAAGTCCCATGTCTGACCAGGCAAGGGAAACAAAAGAAAACATGAACAAATGGGACAACATCAAACTAAAAAGCTTCTGCACAGCAAAGGAAATCATCAACAAAACAAAAAGACAACCTAACCATTCGGAGAAGATATTTGCAAACCATATGTCAGACAAGGGGTTAATATCCAAAATATACAAAAAACTCATACATCTCAACAACAAAAAAACCAACAACCCAATTAAAAAATGGGCAAAAGATCTGAACAGAGATTTCTCCAAAGAAGATATATGGATGGCCAACAGGCATATGAAAAGATGCTCAACATCATTAGCTATCAGGGAAATGCAAATCAAAACTACAATGAGATATCACCTCACTCCGGTCAGAATGGCTATAATTAACAAGACAGGAAACAACAAATGTTGGAGAGGATGTGGAGAGAAGAGAACCCTTATGCACTGCTGGTGGGAGTGCAAACTGGTGCAGCCACTATGGAAAGCAGTACGGAGTATCCTCAGAAAATTAAGGATAGATCTACCATATGATCCAGCTATCCCACTGCTGGGTATTTATCCAAAGAACTTGAAAACGCAAAGGCGTAAAGATACCTGCACCCCTATGTTCATTGCAGCATTATACACAATAGCCAAGACTTGGAAGCAACCTAGGTGCCCATCGAGGGACAAATGGATAAAGAAGATGCAGTATATTACACAATGGAATACTATTCAGCCATAAGAAATGATGAAATCTGGCCATTTGTAACAACATGCATGGTCCTTGAGGGTATTATGCTGAGTGAAATAAGTCAGAGGGAGAGAGTCAAATATCATATGATCTCACTCATAAGTAGAAGATAAAAACAACGACAAACAAACACATAGCAACAGAGATTGGATTGGTGGTTACCATGGGGGAAGGGGAGGGAGCAAAAGGGGTGATTAAGCTCACATGTTAGAGGATGGACTATAATTAGTTTTTGGGTGGGGAACATGATGTAATCTACACAGAATTCGAAATATATTACGATGTACATTTTGAAAGCTTATCATCTGAAAGTTATATCTGGAAGTTATAATCCAATGTTACTACAATTAATTAAAAAATTAAAAATTGAAAAATTAAAAACTTGAAAAGTCAACTAAAAGATGTGGAGGATAGAACTAGAAGCTATGATATACCCCTAAGAGGAGTTTCAGAAAAAAAGACAATGGAGGAAAATGATGGAGAAACAGTACACATAGACTTAATTCTTAAAATTTTACACTGGAGCTTCACCTGTGTGTCTTTTATTTCATTAAAAAAATCAGGAGCAAATATGGCAAATTACATTAAGATTTGAATAATTGAGTAGTAGTTACACAAGTGCTTTTAAACAGTATTCTTGATATTTGAGCTATCTCATAATTTTTTGAGGCAAAATACACTTAACATAAAATTTACCATTTCAACCATTTTAAAGTGTACAATTCAGAGGTTTTTAGTATTTTCACACAGTTGTGCATCAATCACCACTATTTAATTCCAGAACATTTTCATCACTCCGTAAAGAAACCCTGCACTCACTGGCAGTCCCTCCCCACGCTCCCTCATCCTTGGAAATCAGTACATAATCTTTCTCTATGGATTTGCTTATCCTGGATATTTCATATAAATGGAATCGTACAATATGTGACCTTTTGTGTTTGGCTTCTTTTACTTGGCACAATGTTTTCAAGGTTCATCCACGTTGGCTGTAGCATGATCAGTACTTCATTTCTTTTTATAGCTGAATAATATTCCATTGTATGGATTTACCTCATTTTGTTTATTTATTCATCAGTTGATGGACACTGCCCATCTCTGTCTATTCCCCCTTCCCTATACAATGGAATCCATATGGCAACAAAAATGAATGAGGTATATTTGACTGTGTTAATGTGGGAAAATGTCCAAGCTAAATTGATAGATTAAAAATGGGATAACCATGCATGCATTATTCCATTTACACAATTTTTTATTGAGGTATAATCTACATATAACATTATATTAGTTTCAAGGTACAACATAATGATTCAATATTTGTATATATTGCTGCACAATTTTTAAAGGACAGACATTGACTAATATGTCCATAGGAAAGTTCTGGAAGGGTATAAGAGAAAATGTTAGCAGGAGTTACCTCTGGTTAACTGCTCTGGTTGGAACTGGGGACTTTCAATTTCCTCTTTACAGTCACTCTGAATTTTTTGTTTGTTTGTTTGTCTGCATGAATCATTTTGATAACAAAATACACACACACACACACACACACACACACACACACACGGAAGGATTCTGAAGTGACACGTAAGAACCTAATGAGAGTAGTTGTTTCTGGGGTTGGGAGCAGAGGACAAGGCAATTAGAGTTGGTAGAGAGACTTTTAACTAACCTGTGTAAATTTTATCATGTTCATGTATATTTAAGAATCAGTACATCAACAATAAGGATAAGTCTCACAAACAATGTGGAATGGGAGAAGTCAGACAGAAGAATATATACTGTATTATTACATTTGTATAAAGGTCAAAGCAGGCAAACTAGTATATGGGTTAGAAGTCCGGATAGCAGTTACTCTCGGGAAAGGTAGTGACTGGAAAAGGAGGGTGAGGGGCCTCGTGAAGTCCTGGAAGCGTTCTGTTTCTTGATCTGGGTGCTGGTTACACAGGGGTGTTTGGTTACAAAAATTCATCCAGCTATACCTTTTCTGTTTGTAGACTTCAATAAAAAGTTGGGGTTTTTTTACCCCAGGACCAGATGGCTTTCCTGGGGAATTCTACCAAACTTTCAGAGAGGATTTAATACCTATCCTTTTCAAGCTATTCTAAAAAATTAGGGAAGATGGAACACTTCCTAACACATTCTATGAGGCCAACATCACGCTGATACCAAAACCTGACAAGGACACCACGAAAAAAGAGAACTACAAGCCAATATCACTGATGAACATAGACGCAAAAATTCTAAACAAAATTTTGGCAACCAGAATTCAGCAATTCATCAAAAGAATCATACATCATGATCAGGTGGGATTCATACCAGGGACACAGGGATGGTTCAACATCCGCAAATCAATCAACGTGATACACCACATCAACAAACTGAGGAATAAAAACCACATGATCATCTCAATAGATGCAGAGAAGGCATTTGACAAGATCCAACAGCCATTTATGATAAAAACTCTGAACAAAATGGGCATAGAAGGAAACTACCTCAACATAATAAAGGCCATATACGACAAACCCATAGCCAACATCATACTCAATGGGCAAAAACTGAACCCCATCCCCCTGAAAACAGGATCGAGACAAGGATGCCCTCTATCACCACTCTTATTTAACATAGTACTGGAGGTCCTGGCCAGAGCAATCAGGCAAGAAAAAGGAATAAAAGGAATCCAAATAGGGAGGGAAGAAGTGAAACTCTCGCTGTTTGCAGACGACATGATCTTATATATAGAAAACCCCAAAGAATCCATTGGAAAACTGTTAGAAGTAATCAACAACTACAGCAAAGTTGCAGGGTATAAAATCAATTTGCATAAATCAGTAGCATTTCTATACTCCAGTAATGAACCAACAGAAGAAGAACTCAAGAACACAATACCATTCACAATCGCAACAAAAAGAATAAAATACCTTGGGGTAAATTTAACTAAGGAAGTGAAGGACCTATATAATGAAAATTACAAGGCCTTTCTGAGAGAATTGGATGACGATATAAGGAGATGGAAAGACATTCCATGTACGTGGATTGGAAGAATAAACATAGTTAAAATGTCCGTTCTACCTAAAGCAATCTACAGATTCAACGCCATCCCAATCAGAATCCCAATGACATTCTTTACAGAATTAGAACAAGGAATCCTAAAATTCATATGGGGCAACGAAAGACCCCGAATTTCTAAAGCAATCCTGAGAAAAAAGAACAAAACGGGAGGCATCACAATCCCTGACTTCAAAACATACTACAAAGCTACAGTAATCAAAACAGCATGATACTGGTACAAAAACAGGTGCACAGATCAATGGAACAGAATTGAAAGCCCAGAAATAAAACCACACATCTATGGACAGCTTATCTTCGACAAAGGAGCTGAGGGCATACAATGGAGAAAAGAAAGTCTTTTCAACAAATGGTGCTGGGAAAACTGCAAAGCCACATGTAAAAGAATGAAAATTGACCATTCTTTTTCACCATTCACCAAAATAAACTCAAAATGGATCAAGGACCTAAAGGTGAGACCTGAAACCATAAGGCTTCTGGAAGAAAACGTAGGCAGTACACTCTTTGACATCAGTGTTAAAAATATCTTTGCGGACACCATGGCTTCTCAGAGAAGGGAAACAATAGAAAGAATAAACAAATGGGACGTCATCAGATTAAAGAGCTTCTTCAAGGCAAATGAAAACAGGATTGAAACAAAAAAACAACCCACTAACTGGGAAAAAATATTTGCAAGTCATATATCTGACAAAGGCTTAATATCCATAATATATAAAGAACTCTCGCAACTCAACAACAAAACATCAAACAACCCAATCAAAAAATGGGCTGGAGACATGAACAGACATTTCTCCAAAGAAGATATACTGATGGCCAATAGGCACATGAAAAGATGCTCATCATTGCTGATCATCAGGGAAATGCAAATCAAAACTACACTAAGATATCACCTTACACTCGTTAGAATGACAAAAATATCTAAAACTAATAGCAACAAATGTTGGAGAGGTTGCAGAGAAAAAGGAACCCTCATACACTGCTGGTGGGAATGCAAACTGGTGCAGCCACTATGGAAAACAGTATGGAGATTCCTCAAAAAATTAAAAATAGAACTACCATATGATCCAGCCATCCCACTACTGGGTATTTATCCAAAGAGCTTGAAGTCAGCAATCCCAAAAGTCCTATGCACCCCAATGTTTATTGCAGCACTGTTTACAATAGTCAAGACCTGGCAGCAACCTAAGTGTCCAGCAACAGACGAATGGATAAAGAAGATGTGGTACATATATACAATGGAATACTACTCAGCTGCAAAACAGAACAAAATCATTCCATTTGCAATAACATGGATGGACCTTGAGAGAATTATGTTAAGTGAAATAAGCCAGCGAGAGAAGGATAATCTGTGTATGACTCCACTCATATGAGGAATTTAAAATTATGGACTAAGAACAGTTTAGTGGATACCAGGGGAAAGGTGGGGTGGGGGGTAGGCACAAAGGGTGAAGTGGTGCACCTACAACACGAATGACAAACATTAATGTACAACTGAAATTTCACAAGATTGTAACCTATCAATAACTCAATAAAAAAAAAAAGCTGGGGGGCTGGCCCCGTGGCCGAGTGGTTAAGTTCGCGCGCTCCGCTGCAGGCGGCCCAGTGTTTCGTCGTTCGAATCCTGGGCGCGGACATGGCACTGCTCGTCAGACCACGCTGAGGCAGCGTCCCACATGCCACAACTAGAGGAACCCACAACGAAGAATACACAACTATGTACCGGGGGGCTTTGGGGAGAAAAAGGAAAAAATAAAATCTTTAAAAAAAAAAAAAAGTTGGGTTTTTTTTTTAAAGATTGGCACCACAGCTAACAACTGCTGCCGATCTTTTTTTATTTTTTCTGCTTTTTTCTCCCCAAATACCCCCAGTACATAGTTGTATATTTTAGTTGTGGATCCTTCTAGTTGTGGCATGTGGGACGCCACCTCAGAGTGGCCTGACGAGCGGTGCCATGTCCGCACCCAGGATCCAAACCAGCGAAACCCTGGGCCACTGAAGCAGAGCGCATGAACTTAACTACTTGGCCACAGGGCCGGCCCCCAATAAAAAGTTTAAAAAATGCATCAAAGGTGTAGTGTACAGGTTTGTTGTCTGGTCACCTGGGGAGGGGCACTGTCCTTGCTGATCCAATCTGTGAGGACACATAAAGGGACCTGGACAGGGCCTCAGGCCTCAGTCATTGTGGCAGGAACGCATTTGGTCCAGGCCTGTGGTTTGTACCAATGAGCAGCACTTGGGCCCTGTTTGCCAAGAACAAAGGTCAGCAATGATGTTTGACCTGGGGATGCTCGGGGAAGTCTGGAGGGAGGGCAGCCTTGTCTTGCTGCACCTACTTAATTCAGCAGCATTGCCTCAGGTTTACCTTAAGGAGAACAACTTAGTGGGAAGATGTGGGGGGTATTGGCCAGGCTTCCCTAACAAGCCCCTTCCAGACCCTTCTGAGTCTACTCCTCACTCCTGGAAGGGGCATATTGGCTGACGATGAGAATGCTTGTCTTGAAATTTCTTCTTCGGAGATTAAAGAGGCTGACGTCTGTGCCTCACAAACATTATAGTATCCTAGCCATCCTGCCTGACCTTTGGAACAAGAACCATTCTGACCTTTCCCAGTCGCGGCAGGAGAACAGTGACAGTCGCCCCTCACTGACACCTCTCGTTAGTTGGCCAAGTAGCCAGAATCCACATCTATCATGAAGTGGGAAGCAAAACGCAAAGCAAGAGGAAAGAAAAGAATTACATTCAGAGGAAATTGCTAATTCCCATCATTATAAACTCGGGGCATATCTGCAAGAGAGTGGGTTTTGAGCGTGCCTGACCAAGGAGAGCAATGCATAATTTTGGGCGGGGCTGCATTTATGGCTACCGATATAGATTGGTGGTATTCAAAGTGTGGTCCACAGACTCGTGCCATTTCATGAACTGTTTCTTACAAGTCTGGGATGAGTACAGAATTTGAGAGTAAGCATTTAAAAGCTCTTACAGCATTTGTCAGAGTATATGACAAATATACTTTTATATATGTTGATTATAACAAAAAATGCGGGATTGTAATTTTTATATTTTTTAGTTTTCGTTTTTCATGGAATTCATTTTTATTTATTTAATAATAGTATTGATCTGTGATAGGTTGAAAATAATCAAGACTGGCCCTTGGGCTGGCCCCCTGGTGGAGTGGTTAAGCTTGTGGGCTCTACTTCAGAGGCCCAGGGTTTGCTGGTTCGGATCCTAGGTGGGGACCTACACACCACTCATCAAGCCATACTGAGGTGGCATCCCATATAGAAGATCTAGAATGACTTGCAACTAGGATATACAACTATGTGCTGGGGCTTTGGGGAGGAAAGAAAAAAGAGGAAGATTGGCAACAGATGTTAGCTCAGGACCAATCTTGCTCACACACACACACACACACACACACACACACACAGACTGGTGCTTCCCCACAGATTGTTTGAGAAGCACTGGGTAAACAACAGAGGTTTTGTTCACTGACCTGAACAGACAGCTGATAGTTGCCTAGCTGATAGAACAGATAGTTTTTGTTTTGCTTTGCTGTTCATGAATAATACAAATCCAGATTTTACACTGGCCCATCAAATATTCCTGGAAGGCCAAATATCTTCTAACATAACGTGCAAGCGAGAATTTAAAGACTCCAGAGGCCAGAGATACTGTATTGGCTCTATCAGGCATATCCCACCCATGCACTATATCCCCTTAAAGGTTCCAGAAAAGTCTCCTTTCACTAGATCTTGAGGAATAAAGTGTACTGCAAGTGATAGAATTTTTATAAAGCTCTTCATTGGCTGGTCCCTCTATGCCAACGATGTGGATAAAGGTGCCACAATTGAAACGGGCTGCCTGACCTTGGGAAGTGGGGTTAAGCTCACCCTAAGGGAAGACAGTGTACCTCCAGAAGCAAAATAATTTTCACAAAAGGAAGCAGGATGGCCATGATCATCAAATCTCTGAGGATCCCTCATCATGCACAGATCTCTGACTTTTTAAACTAACATGGGCTCCGCAGAATGAAATTGTAAGCCATTGTGGCACACACCTATTTCTACCGCCACACTCCCTTGCAGCTTAACTGTAGCGGCTGGAAGAGATATTCACTTTACCAGCCTCCTTTGCAGTAGTCATGTGACACAGTTCTGGCCAATGAGAAATCTATTGGGTGCTTGCAGAAAGGCTTCTACTTTTCCTTATAAAAGAGACAGAGACAGTTGGCAGCCATCTTGCAGTCATAAGGGAAATGCCAAGAGAATCACAGAGAGCCCAATCCAGATCTCTAACACTGGTCACTAATGAACTACCTACTTTCTGATTTCTTGTTACAGAAGAGAAAATAGGTTCCTATTGTTTATGCCATTCTTAACTGACTTTTCTGTTACTTGCAGCCGAAAGCATTATGAACTGATCTAGAAACCCATAAGGACTTATTTGATCTATATTTGGTTGAATCATACGAAGTTGGTATCTTTTGTAGGTCAAAATAATTGACTATCAGCAGTTTTGCATCATTCAACCTAAATAACTAAGAACACTCTAGGTCTGTAGGTGTGTGTCAGTTAGCATGGTGAAAATTAATAAAGGGAAACCTCATTTAAATTAGAGTCTGGGGGCTGGCGCAGTGGCCTAGTGGTTAAGTTTGGTGGGCTCCACCTTGGCAGCCTGGGTGGGTTCTGGGAGTGGACCTACACACTCCTCCATGGCCATGCTGTGGCAGCGACCCACATACAACATAGAGGAAGACTGGCATGGATGTTAGCTCAAGGCAAATCTTCCTCAAGCAAAAAGAGGAAGATTGGGGCCAGCCTCGTGGCTGAGTGGTTAATTTCGCGTGCTCCGCTTTGGCGGCCCAGGGTTTTGCCAGTTCCAATCCTGGGCACGGACATGGCACCGCTCATCAGGCCATGCTGAGGCAGCATCCCACATGCCACAACTGGAAGGACCCACAACTAAGAATATACAACTATGTACTGGGGAGCTTTGGGGAGAAAAAGGAGAAAAATAAAATCTTAAAAAAAAAGAAGAAGAAGAAGATTGGCAACAGATGTTAGCTCAGGGTGGATCTTCCTCAGCAAAAAAAAATAAATTAAATTAAATTAAATAGTCTGGAGGCCAGAATATAGTCTTGGGAGCTCTCGCAGTACCATTCAAGGTCAATTACAAGTACAGGAAAGATTGTCAATTGCAGACCCCAACAGAAAGAAGTCTTCCACAGGAAGAATCATCAATCACAAACCCCAGCAGGAAGAAATGAACATTTCACCTGAAACAGAAATTGACTACCCCAGCAACTCAGCCAATGAGAGAAACTACTCAGAACTGTTGCTTTTCTCTAAGGGACTTTCATTTAAAACAACCCCTCCCAATTTCCTCCTTTTTCCCTATAAAATAGTGTTCCTCTTCTCTGATTGTTGCACTTGCCTATGGTTTTTGCTATAGCTTGCTTGTCCCAACTTGCAATGCTTTGCTGTTCCCAAATAAACCCATTTTGCTGGTAAAATAACTGGCTGTGTTATTTTTTAGTTTAATAGTATGCTTTGGACAGCAAATAACAGAACTCTTAATGCGTTAGGGAAGGAAAACTCTTGGCTCATTTAAGGAAAGTGCTGAAATAGGCATCCAGAGGCCCACAGTGTCATCAAGGTCTCCGGTTCTTCCCAGGCCTCTCTTCTGCCCTCTGCAGGGTCAGCTTCATTCTCAGCTGCTCCCTTCAGGACCGCCAGCAGCACTGAGGGCTGCGTGCTTCATTGTCCACTTCCAGCAGGAGAAAAGGAGTTTCTGCCCAGCATTCTGGACATGAATCCTAAAATTCCCACTAACTGGCGCACTTGAGTTACATGTGTATCCCCAAACCAGTGACCATCATTCTGGAATAAAAGGTCCTGACTGCTGTAAATCAAACAAGATCCACTCCTGGGCCTGGGATGGGGTCAGCTCCCTCTCAGACCCGCAAAACTCTAGGTGCTTTCAGGAAGTGGGAATCACTTGGAGAAGGGACGCTGACTACATAACCACAATGTCCAGTACAATAGGTCTCCATCAAGATAGGGATTTGGGGCCAGCAGCAACAGAAACCAACAACACAGAATGGGGAGACAGGTGGTTCCCCAAAGCAAAGTTAGGATGTTATTATTCAAAGGAATAGGAAGGGTACTGGACGCGCAATACTTGCAAATATCCACTAGTTATTTCATAGAAGGTCCCAAAATGGATTCATTTAACCCAATAGTAAAATTTGGGGTCAGAAAGAGCAGAGAAGAAGGGAGCATGGCAGGAAGGAGAAATGTGACAGTCAGTCCAAACAATGTGGCCTTGGTCCGCTGGTGGAAAACTCCTACTAGAGATGTGAGTGAAAGACTTTATAGAACAAAATAGTAATGACACAAGAATAAGCACACATGCAAACAAACAGTGTAACAGAATAGAGAGTCCGGAAATAGATCCAACTATCTACGATGATTTATTATATCAAAGGTAGCATTTAAATTCCGCTGGGAATGGTAGTTTGTTTAACAAATGGTGCTGGCATAACTGGCTGTCCATCTGAAAGAAAACAAGTTATATCCTAGTCCATATACATAAGGATAAATTCCAGGTATGTTAAAATTTTAAATTTTTAATAAAAAAAAAAGATATGAGAATCACGGGATAAGGTGAACTCTCCTAATCCGGAACCCAAGCGTGCCCCGGCTGGCATTCCGCCTCTTCGATTGGGCCCTTCGAGGGCTAGGTCATTGGACATCCAGCCAATGAGGATTGGGCATGTGCGGCCCGCTCAGCCAATGGGACCAGGGCGGGAGATTTGAAAAGAACTCGGCTGGGGCGCGGCTGGGCAGGGCCATTCGTTTTCCAGCGGCCAGCAGGGTGGCTGCGCCACCGGCTCCAGGTGAGCTGCCCTCCTTTCGCGGGCCTTGCTCCGAGAGAACAAGTCATCGGGCAGGTCGGGGGTCCGTTGGGCGAGCCCGCGCGCACTCCGCCAGCTGCCGGGCGCTCAAGGGTGGAGAGAGGGTCCTGGAAAGGGGTGGGGCCGGTGGCAAGGCGGGGGCAGCGAGGCAAGCACCCGGGTGCGCCCTGATGTGGCCAGCTTGTAGATTTGCTCCCTTTCACCAGCCCCAGGCAAGCGCTTCCGGCTAGATCGATCCGACCCCTCCCGCTCTCGCTCCCTCATTTTTCTGCTTCTTATGGCTCTGTTTCCTTTCTCTGCCCAGCTTTCCTCCCCCTTTCCCTCTAAGGATGACCCAGAAGGAGAACGCCTACCCCTGGCCCTACGGTCGGCAGACGGTAAGGGCATTCCCACTTACCCTCCACCCCCACACGCTTGGCGACTTCCTGCTTGGAGATTCGAGGTCCTGCAGAGGGCGATCCTCTAAGCATTTTCGTCCCGTTTATGCTCCACTATATGGGCCCCAAGAGTTTGCTGGCAGAACCCACTCTGGTCATATCCAGCCACATCCTGTCGGGTGCTGTGAGGAGCTCTGCAGGGCTGAGCCTACTTGTCACATACAAATGATATCTGGGACTGAGCAGGCAGGGTCTGGCCTTCAGGCCATGATTCCCAACCTTTGCCCTGAAAAATATACACTAAGCAGTAAATAGAAATAGACTCATGAAGGATTGAGATAAAGTTTATAAGTTTAAAAGTTCCAGGACCAGTCTAAATAATTTGGAATTTATTTTAATGACTGGTATGAGGTAAGGATCTAAATGGGTTTATTTTCCAGTTGTCTCAACACCTTTCACTGAAGAGTCTACCCTCTGATTTGAAATGTCACCTTTTATGTATATTAAATTCTCACATATATGTGGGTCTGTTTCTGGACTCTGTTTTGTTCAACTTGCTTATTTGTAAATTCTGTACTAATATCACAGTTTGGGAACAGGTTGGAAGGGGCACTGAGGCTTTCTTCCTCTCCTGGCTAAAGAAGAAGGAAGGGGCCCTGCACAGGCTTTGCTCCCCGTTGGTGGGGCTTGGATATCCTGGAGGGTCCATCTGTCCCCCTGTCCCCCAGCTCCCTCCCTTGTGGAGCACTGAGTGGGGCTGTCCAGAATGGAGGCTGAATGAAAAACCATTGTCACTTCTACATTGGTCACTCTCAAAAGAAAGTTATGTATATTACTCAGAAGTTGAAGGTGAGAAGTGGTCCAGGGCCATCACAATAGCCCTCAGTGTCTGTCCCTAAAGCCTGATGTTGCAAAGGGGTAGATACTGGTATTTGCTGCAACATTCAAGGCCTCAAGGACCTTATGTTAGCCTTAATAGGCTGAGCTTTTGAGGGGCTATGAGAATGCCTCTGTGCTAAAATTCATTGAATTGTGGGTGTTCATTACTGCAGCCCTCTACTGCCCCCTGGGGTCGGGGGCTGGGTGAATGAGTGGTGTTACAGACAGGACTTGAGAGGTTGGACAGTTTCTTGCCTGAGAATGTGATGTGGGCCAGGGCCAAAGAGGTGAAATGTTAGGTGTTGGGTTAAGTCCTTTGCTCCACTTGGGTTGTCTATTTAGCACCCATTTTGATATGGGCTCCGAGCAGAGTCTTGGAGCTGAGTAGCAAAACTGTGGTCTCAGTGTTCCTCTTTGAATCGGGGATGGGTGGGTGGGTGACTCTATAGTAAGTACTGAAATGCTGCTTGCAGCACATTCCAACCCGGTCACTGAGACAAAGGCACCCTCAGAACTCCCTCCTGCTCCTTCTCAGGCTCAATCTGGCCTGAACACCCTGCCCCAGAGAGTCCTCCGGAAGGAGCCTGCCACCCCATCTGCACTTGTCCTCATGAGCCGCTCCAATGCTCAGCCCACAGGTAACTGGGATGGGGGAAAGGACAACCTGAGAGGACTAGAGTCTACGAGGAGGGTGCATGGATGAAAATGTCAAAGGAGGGCCTCAACTTACCTGTTCTTTCCTTAGTTGCCCTTGGCCAGAAGGTGATGGAGAACAGCAGTGTGACACCCAACTTGTTAATGTAAGTGCCCAAGCCTTGGGGTGACAAGAGAGGAGGGAGACAGTGAACACTTAGGAGACGGGGGAGGTAGAAGCTAAGGGCCGGAGGAGTGGGGGCGGGGGTAAGAGAGCCTGATCCATCCTCAACTGCCCCAAAGTGAAATGGGGCTGACATGCAGGGGGAAAGCAACCTCAGATGACTGACAAACCAGTGCTCAGCTGCCTTCCCCCACGACTCTCTAATCAGGCGGTCCTTCACAATTGATGACTTTGAGATTGGGCGTCCTCTGGGCAAAGGCAAGTTTGGAAACGTGTACTTGGCTCGGGAGAAGAAGAGCCATTTCATCGTGGCGCTCAAGGTCCTCTTCAAGTCTCAGATAGAGAAGGAGGGCGTGGAGCACCAGCTGCGCAGGGAGATCGAAATCCAGGCCCATCTGCAGTACGGGTCAACGCCCTCTGAGCCCCAGCCCCTCTGCTCCCTCCCCCCACCCCAGCAATTCTTTCAGCCCCACCACATCTAGGCTTTTCTCTATAGTTGTGGCCACTTAGCCACATTGAGCTCTCAATCCAGAAAGCTGCCTCCAGTTCCCACTGGCCACTGCCAGCCGTGGTGTTGCCGGCCTGGTCCAAGTCGGTCCCCAGTTTACCCCATTTGGGACCTGTCATCTTTCCCATTTCCTTATGCCAGGATGCAGCCCGAGTCCTCCTGTCTCTCTTCTCCCAGGCATCCCAACATCTTGCGTCTCTACAACTATTTCTATGACCGGCGAAGGATCTACTTGATTCTGGAGTATGCCCCCCGGGGGGAGCTCTACAAGGAGCTGCAGAAGAGCCGCACTTTTGATGAGCAGCGGACAGCCACGGTCGGGGCGGGTGGGCACCTGGAGCGCCGGTGGGGGGGGGGGGGCCTGAGGCTAGGGGTACGCTGCTCGCAGCTGGCGATGCGTCCTCATCTGACTGCCTGTCATTGGCTCTCCCAGATCATGGAGGAGCTGGCAGATGCCCTGATGTACTGCCACGGGAAGAAGGTGATTCACAGAGACATAAAGCCAGAGAATCTGCTCTTGGGGCTCCAGGGAGAGCTGAAGATTGCCGACTTTGGCTGGTCGGTGCACGCGCCCTCCCTGAGGTACGGTGGGACAGGAGGGCAGTCCTGGATGTGAGGCTGGGACACTCAAAATAAAACTGCTCCAGATGTTTTTACCCAGAGACATTTGGGTTTGTCCTCATGTAAACACAGACACAGTAATATCTTTGCAAAAATAGGAAACGCAATTTTGTTGCCCAGATTTCTTACTCTATATTTGGGAGCCCCTTGCCATATCACTGAGAATACTCCCACATCATCTTTAGTGGCTTCATAGTGCTGCATAGTAGAGATGTGACCTGATTTATTTAAGCAGGACACGCTTGGTGGACATTCGAGATGTCCCCAGTTTTTCCTTTCCTTCTAAGGCAAACATTGCCCTCGTGTCTGATTGTTTGAAGAGCCATCCCTCAGTGCGGAAACACTGAGGCAGTGTGTAAGCCATCCTCTGGGGCTTTCGTTTATATCTTCACCCCATCCCTATCCCAAAGGCCCTGTCAGAGCCTGGCTGGAACACTCCCCTGGGGCATCCTGGGGTCCCTTGGCTCCCTGTCAGGCAGCAGGGAAAGGAGAGGCTGTCTGTCTCTGGGACCCCTGCCCACTCACCCCACCCCACCCAGGAGGAAGACGATGTGTGGCACCCTGGACTACCTGCCCCCTGAGATGATTGAGGGCCGCACGCACAATGAGAAGGTGGATCTGTGGTGCATCGGAGTACTCTGCTATGAGCTGCTGGTGGGAAACCCGCCCTTTGAGAGTGCTTCACACAACGAGACGTATCGGCGCATCGTCAAGGTGGGAGGGCCGGCCTGGCTGCCTGGCTGGGGCTTGGTGCTGGCTGCAGAGGCCAGGGGCTGGGAGTTGCAGGGCCCTCTGTAACTCTCCAAATTGAATGGGCAGTCAGGGAGAAAACAACCAGGCCGAATCTGAAGGAACCCTTCCTTCGCCTTTCTCTACTTCTGCAGGTAGACCTGAAGATCCCCCATTCTGTGCCCGCGGGAGCCCAGGACCTCATCTCCAAGCTGCTCAGGCATAACCCCTCAGAACGGCTGCCCCTGGCCCAGGTCTCAGCCCACCCTTGGGTCCGGGCCCATTCTCGGAGGGTGCTGCCTCCCTCTGCCCTTCAGTCTGTCCCCTGAATTGTCCCGGTTGTGTCTGTGTTTGTGTGTCTGTATATGTGTAGTTGGAAGGAGGGGTCTCTGGCCTGTTCCCTTATCTGTCTTCTACCTCCTTTTTATTTAATAAAAGCTGAAGCCTTTTATACTGATGAGTGTAGACGTTTACAGGTGGAGACTTTGCTGTGGCGGCGGATGTCTCCCATGGGGAGGAGGCTAGGGAGTTGCCCATGCTGGGTGCCGGGATGAATGTTGCGTCACTGCCCCAGGAGTGCCCACCTTCAGCTTGGATGCCCACCCCGTCAGCTCCCAGCCGCCTGCTCCCCCGCGTCTTGTCTTTCCCCTGCTCTGACTTCCAGGGTCTGGGGGAGCTGGGACCGTGCTCCACTCTGCTCCGCCTGAACACCAGGGCGTCTAGCCCACCTTCTCTTACTTCCCGCTCAATTGTCTGACCTCTAGTCTTTCTCCTGGTTCAGTCCTGTCAACCCAGGAGCAACTGAACATTGCTGTACCCTAAAAGTTGTCCTTTTTTCGCTTGTTTGACAGCTCTGGTCAGGATCTAATACAAGAGTAAATAGGAGCAGTACTGATGGTGTCTTGTTCCTGACCTAAGGTTTCAGTGCTAAGTAGGATGCTTGCTATAGGTTTACCCCCATTTTACAGATAAGGAAACTGAGACACAACGGGGTTACATAATCTGCCATGAGTCACACCGCTAATAAATGAGGGAGCCCAATTTTAAACTCAAAGTCCATAGTCTTTAATACCATGCTAGAGTGGTATAATGATGCCTTTCCACAGCACACACATTTATTTTATATATCACAGAATTGGAACAGGAACTACAGTTTTTACTGTTACTATGTATAGTCTTTAAAAAAAGTCCTTTATCAGGTTAAAGAAAGCCTGTTCTCTTCCCAGTTGGCAAAGGGCCGGTTTTTTCATACCATGAATAGGTGCTGACCTTCATCAGATGCTTTTCTGTATCTGTCATTTGCTCTTCTGATCAATGTGGTGAAGTACATCAATAAATTTTCTTATTTTTATTTTATCTCAGTTATTCACGCTGTATTTGATTCCTAGAGCAGCTATAACAAATTACTACAAATTTGGTGGTTTCAAACAACAGAAACTTACTTTATGACAGTTCTGGAAGTTCAGAATCAAGGTGTCTGCAGTGCCATACTCCCTTCAAAGGCTCTAGGACAAAATCCTTTCTTGTCTCTTCCAGCTTCCGGTGGCTCCAGGCATTTCTTGGCTTGTCTGCATAACTCCAATTTCTGCTTCCATCTTCACATGGCCTTCTCTTCTCTCTCTGTCTCTCTCTGTCTTATAAGAACACTAGTCATTTGATTTAGGGCCCACCCAGATAATCCAGGATGATCTTATCTCAAGATCCTTAATTACATTCGTAAAGACCTTTTTCCAAAAAACCTCACATTCATAAATTCCAGAGGTTAGGACATAGACATATCTTTTGGGGCTAGCATGCAGTCCACAATACGTACCCAGAGATTAAAACAACTGAACAATGTTATATGGCTTTTTTTTAAAAGCTAACTGTTCCTTTCTCTCTTGCCAGAGATATCCAGTTCCAAATCTTTTTGCTGTTTTGTTTTGCTTTTAGTATTTACCATCTATTTCTAAATCACATGCTTCTGTTGCTACTTCATAAATCTTCCATTTTAGGCATTACCTATTATTTTCCTATTTCTATTTCCTATTGCTATAAAATTTAAGGATGTCCCTCTTTCACCCCACTGCCACCATACAGATGTACATTTTTATGTCCTAGCATCCTTCTGATGTAGTTATGTCATAATTCTGGTTAGGTTTATTCGACAATAGTTGTTAAGAGCCTTTGACATTCCAGGCACTGCTCTAGAGGCTGGAGGACAGCAGTGAATGAAAGAGCAAAAATTCTCTGCTCATGGACCGTGCGAATCTGGAGGATCAGTGCCCAGTGTTTATATTGTGACCATGAAACGGTCATACGCTGACTCATGTAGCATTCCATTATTTTCTTTTCTTTACAACTTTTAATTATCTCTGAAGTCAATAGTCGTGCCATTTGCTCAGTCTCCAACCTACAGATCACTAATCCACCCCCAAATTCTCCCCAAGTCTGAGCACTTAACAGCTGTCAACATCCATCAAAGTGTCACTTCATTGCATCACACGGGCCTGAGATGGAGTATATTTTATTATTATTCAGGTCTCAGTGTTCTCTAATTACCATTATGATTTCTTCTCTGACCCAGGAGTATTTCGAAGGTGCTTTAAAAATTCCGAATGCAGGGGCTGTGCCCTAGAAGCACTCTGCCCACATTTCCCCACTCACCGCCAAACCTCTTAGGCACATGCTTCTGACTCCTAATCCTCATGCCCCAGGCTCCACTTCCCCAGGGCTTGAGTTTGAGCCCTGTGTTGTCTCTTAAAAAAATGTTTTAATTTACACAAATTAAATGAGTTAATGCACTTATAAATAATATGAATAAGGTGAAATTCCACTTTTCCAATTATACTAATATCAGATACGAATATCAGTTTGGTAACATATCTTTCTAGTCCTCTTTCTTTGTATTTACGTTCATATCTGTATACTTCTAGAAAACAGCATTGTCTTTAGCATGTGGACATTTCTTTAACGTAAGCTGTATTGCACTGTATGTGTTGTTCTCTCACTTCCTTTTTGCACGACGCCTGAGAAGGCTCTCGATGACAATTTGGAGAGATACGCTTTGTTTTTTAAAACTGCTGCACTATAATCCTTACTATGGATATTCCTAGGTTCTTTCAAAGCCATTCTGTTGATGGACATGTAGACTATTTCCGGTGCCTTGTACTGGGGCCATGTCTTTGGCGTGCCTCCTTGTGCTCCTGTGTGAGGGCTTCTCTGGGGAGGATCTAGAGAGGGACATGGCAATGCTGGGTCATAGGGTACGCCCAGGAAACCTTTGATAGGATGCCCAATTGCTCTCACAGTGGTGGGACAGCTCCCGCTCCCACCAGCGGTAAAGGAGGGCACCCATTTTCCTGCAGCCGTAATGCCGACTAACACCCTCATTAAGTCGCCCCACGTGTTGGCTTTGCCACTCCCCAAGCCACCAAATCTCCCCACATGCCTCCACCCTCACGACCTCCCTTTGCAGTTGTTGGAGAAATAGCAGAATCAGACAGGGCTCTTTTATAATCCGACCACCCACTCTCCCAAGCTACTCTCTTCACGGGTCAGCTGCCTCCCCACTCCCACCCTCCAATGGAAGAAGTGCCCTGGTCCCTAGGAGGCAGCCCCTCCAGGTGTGCTCTGGCCCCCCCTCCTCTTTCCATTCAACAACTTCACTCCAGCAATTGTCCCTTTTCAATTCTCTTTTTGAACATTAATATGTTCCTTTTTTGCTGGATAATTCTCATCACTATACGAACAACCAGTAGCTTGACCCCACCTCTTGTGACTCCCAATTTGCTCTCATAGCAAAATTTTTTTTGAGCACATTGTCTACACTCACCATCTGCACTGACTTCCTCATCTCTGTGCCATGACATTTGTCAGTGACCTGTGCTTGACCCCTTAGAGACTTTTTTAAGAGGCATCCTGGTCTGTGTCCCTCCCCCAACCCCGCCCTTCAGCAGCTGAAACTGCTCCAGCCAAATCCAATGGGCCCTTCTCTGACCCCACCTCGAAGCCACATTCAACAGGGGTGACCTTTCTCGTCTAGAAATATCCCCCTCCCCTCCTTCCACCTCCAGAACCGCACTAGCTTCTTTTCCTCCTGGCCTAGCTAAGCCCCTCGAGCTGGGCCCTCCTCTGAGCCCTGATGGGGGACCTGGAGGGACTCTCTGCTGGGTGCTCTTTTCTTCCCCATCTACACTCTAATCACACTCCATCCCATGGCTTTAAACATGACTCCCACATCAATATCTCTCACCTCAACCTCCCCATCAAGTCTAAGACTCATATATCCTTGGCATCTCCACTTACTGTATCAAATAGTCTTCTCAAAGTTAACACGCTAAAACAGTACTCTCAATTCACCACCCCGCCACCACAAAAAAACCCCATATTTCCCCCACTCAGTTCATGGTGCCATCATTCACCCAGTTGCCGAAGCCAAAAATCTAGGAATCACCCCTGGTTTCTCTCTTTTCTTCTCCACCAGCCCCGCCTTCCTGCCGTCAGTCAAATCCACTGAGTCCCAGCCCCGCCTTCCTTCCACGCAGACTCCATTGCTCTCAAGCTAGTTCAAGGCCCCATCCCTTCTGGCTTGGATGATGGCTAGAAGCGTCCACACTGTCCTCCCCGCATCCATTTTGGGCCCTACAGCCCATTCCCCACACAGCGGAAGTTAGAGCTCCTCATTCCCAGGGTCAAAACCCTCCTTCGCTTTTTCAGTGCAGTTACTTAGAAGAAAATCCAAACGCCTTACCACGGTAGGGGTCCTCCATCGGTTTTCAACTCTGGCTACCCATCAGAATCAGCTGGAGGGCTTTAAAAGAAAATAGAACTCAGACCTCACTCTAAGAAATTCAGACTTGACTGGTCTGGGTTGAGACCCGGGGCATTCGTATGTTTTAAAACTCCCCAGGAGACTCTGAGTAAAAAATCCCCACCCAAGGAGATCCTGTTCCTTTCTACCTCTCCAAGCTCATCTCTAACTTCTCGTCCTTTTCCATCACTAAAGCACTGGCCTCCTTGCTGTCCTTTGAACATGCCAAATTTGTTTCCACCTCAGGGCCTTTGCACCTGCTTTTCTAGCTAGAATGCCACTCCCCAGCCTATTGTGAGTAATGGGAAGAATAGTGATCTGTGCCATGACCTTTCTCATTGACTTGTGCCTGACCCCTCAGAGACCTTTTTAAGAGGCATCATCTCACTCATGAAAATTCTGAGTATCCACAGGCCAGCCTGGTAGCATAGCGGTTGAATTCATGCTCTTTGCTTCAGGGTCCGGGGTTCACTGGTTCAGATGCCTGGTGCGGACCTAGCACTGCTCCTTGGACCATGCCGAGACAGTGTCCCACATAGCACAACTGGAATGACCTATAACTCGAATATACAGCTAGGTACTGGGGGCTTTGGGGAGAAGAAGAAGAAAAAAGAAGATTGGCAACAGCTCTGGTGCCCATTTTTAACAAAAGAAAATTCCAAGCATCCAGAGGAAGAGCCACCCCCCTAATATAATGTAAAAATGTGATATAATTCTACTTGCCACCCCACATCCCACTCAACAAACATCCTGCTCAACAAACCCCACAAAGAACATGAGGGCCGGTGCTCTGGGGCGTGCAGAGAAAACTGTCCTAGTTGACATTCTTCTGAGTAAAGATATCAAAGTGATGAGTCCAACTGACTGGGACATTTGCTTACTTTGAGCACTTGATGATCACCTTACCTTCCCACTGAATGGATGATGACAGAAATAGGAGAAATGAAAAGCCGCTTCTCTTCTTCCCTGGGTATCTGTTCACGTCCTCCTGAAATGGTAGCAGACACTTCTCTCTGGAAAGACAGTCTGCATTTCCGTGAAGTGGAAGACAGCCTGCATTTCCGCGCAGGGGTGTAGGCACCGACCAGAGTGGGTGGAGTGATCTGTCCCACCCCACATCGTGGCACTGGCGGGTAGGGGGCTCTGTGGAGGAGCGAGCTTTCACTTCCTGTCAGCTTGCCTTGGTTCTAGTTCCTTTTCCACGGCTTATTAGCCATGTGACGTTGACTAAGTTGTTTAATTTTTTTGAGCTGTTAAGATGGAAATAATCTTTCCTTTCCCACAACATGGTCTCTTCTCTAGTGCAGTAATGTACCTGGATCTAAGTAGCATTTAAAAATATAGTCCTGAGCCAGCCCTGCTAGCCAAGCGGTTAAAGCTCACTCCACTTTGGCAGCCGGGGTTCAGTTCCTGAGCGCGGAACTACACCGTACTTGTCTGTCACTAGCCATGCTGTGGCTCACAGAGAAGAACTAGAAGGACTTACAACGAGGATATACAACCATGCACTGGGGCTTTAGGGAGGAACCAGGAAGAAAAAGAGGAGAAAATTGGCAACAGATGTTAGCTTCGGGCGAACCTTCCCTTGCAATATATATATATATATATATATATATAGTCTTAATCTAGAAAGGATTTCAAGTAGTTTACAAGATATGTAAAGCAGAAAATGACATAAAAGTGGGACTACATTCCCCAAAGAACATACATAGATATCAAATAAACACAGGAAAAGATGTTCAACATCATTAAATTAAAGCCATAATGAGATATTGCCACTTATTAGAATGCCTACAAAAAGCAAGACAGACAGGACAGACCTAAAGGGTTCGACTGTAGGTTTTCCAAAGGAATGGAAAATGGAATTCCTAAGAAGAAAAACTCCCACACATGGGCTGCACTTCAAGCAAAGAGCTTTCGAAATTTAGAATAGGTTAAAAGGAGAGATGGTGAGGCAGCCTTTTGGAGAAAGCCACATTCTCCCAGTGCCCCTGTATCTACTGAGCTTTGCAGTGTTACAAACCCTCTCTGGTCTTGTTGGTGGCATGATTCTTTTTTAATAGAAGTCTTCTATTTTGGGTACCTCATTGATTATGTGAATGAATGAGTCTAACAACTGGAACAGTTGTACTAGTTTTACAGACTGTCTCCTAATGGTGTGGCTTGAAACAAAACTGGGTGATTTGACTGAGTGACCTAGTGACCTCTAATACCACAGTGAAACTAGTTCAAATCTTCCTGAGATAACTGGATGTGTGGCAGCCATTTTGTGCCCATGAGGAGAGATGGGGTGAAGACAACTCTGCAGACTGAGGGCGACAGAGCATAAAGATGGAAAGAGCCTGGGTACTTGATGATTTTGCTGAGCTGCTGAATTAACCAACCCTGAAGTCCTTGGCCATTTTTCTAATATATGTGTCTTTTGCTAATTTACTTGTAAGGTCAAGGGATATTAACAGTTTGTCATATACTTTGCCAGTGTTTTTTTCCTTTCTGCAATTTGTCTTTTAGCACAGGGCAGTTTTTCTACGTTGAAGTTTTCAAGTTCTACATTGTCCAGTCTATCATCTCTTTCCTTTATGATGTCTGACTTCTGGCCTTACTTTAAACAACCTTCATCACCCCATGCTCATAAAAAAACATGCACCTCTGTTTTCTTGCAGTACTTTTCTGCTTTTTCATTTAAAATTGTGGCCAAAATGGAATTTTTTTTGGTGTAAGGAATGAAATAATGTTTTTGTTTTAGTCCAAATAGCCGGTCTCTTATTCCATTTATATAAATTGATTCAAGATGCCATCATTTTCTTCATATATGAAATTCCAATTTACAGGAATTGCATAGTGTGCAACAAAAAAATGTGTATTCATGGGGCAGCAGAGAAAACACGGGCTTTTAACAAGACACTTGTCCCTAATTGCAGTAAAACATCCCTCTCTAGCTCCCTGCCCTGTGTAATACAGGCATCTTTTTCCAAAAAATGTTTTTATAAAATATTGACAAAAGGATTCCAAAGCCGCATGAACGGAGTGTGCATATGTCTGAAAGAGTCACATGTGACCACCAGAAGTGACTGACAGTTGCTGACAATGACAGGCAAGCAGGAGAATTGAGCCCTTCCTGTGTGTGTGTGTGTGTGGGGGGGTGCTCCCACTTCCCAACAGCCTAAAGTGGGGGAGACCTGCAGTGCAAGAGGTGGTAAACTTTATCTGTAAAAGTCCAGGAAGTAAATAATTAAGGCTTTGCCAGCCATATGGCCTCTGTTGAAACTACTTAACTCTGCTGCTATAGCCGAAAAGCAACCACAGACAGTATACAAATGACTGAATGTGGCTGTATTCCAATAAAACTTTATGGACATTGAAATTTAGAGTTCATGTAATTACATGAATTTTCATATTCTTTAGATTATTTTTCTTTTTAAGATTTTATTTTTCCTTTTTCTCCCCAAAGCGCCCCCAGTACAGAGTTGTATATTTTTAGTTGTGGGTCCTTCTAGTTGTGGCATGTGGGGACGCTGCCTCAGCATGGCTTCATGAGCAGTGCCATGTCCACGCCCAGGATCCGAACCAGCAAAATCCTGGGCTACCCAAGAGGAGTGTCGGAACTTAACCACTTGGCCATGGGGCCGGCCCCTTTAGATTATTTTTCAACCATTTAAAAATGTAAAAACCATTCTTAGGTCACAGGCCATATAAAAACGGGTGGAGAGCTGGATTCGGCCTGTAGCCCATACTTTGCTGACCCCTAATGTCGTGGACACTGTGGTCCCTCCCCCACAGGCCCTCCTCCCTGCCCCATTATGTTCCAGGAGGAGCATAACGTTTTAACCTAATCAGTTAATTCTTATCACCTTGCCAGGGTGATTGCTTCCGGATGCTCTGTCCGAAGTCAGTCAGACATGTATTACCTTGGCCAAAGTGATTAAATTGGGCATGTGAATCAGGTTAGGCCAATGAGATGTAAACAGAAATTGACGGGAGCTTTTGGGAAAGATGCATCTTTGTTTTTCTGCGAGGTAAAATGGAAGCTATTCCTTTCTCCCCTTCTGGAAGGTGTGGGAATATATCAGCCAGGGTTCCTAACTGTGTGCAACAGAAAACAATTTGGGCTCCCTTACACAGAAAAAGGACCTTATAATAAGTATCCTGGGTAAGTCACAGCATCTCTAGGAGTGCCAGGAATCTCTAGGAGGACCAGGCTTGGAGTCCACACTGCCAGGAAAAACTCCACTGCAGAAGTGGTCCCGTACATCATGGTGGAGCCTGAGCCACGTGCCGGGGAAGCTGGGAAAGGGACTGCTTGGCATTCCAGCTTTTGTAGTGGAAGATGGGCTCTGCCTGATGAGGCGGGACAGGTCTCAAACGTTGGGATTCAGACCCTGAGAGGCCAAAAAGGATGACGAATGATCCCGGGACTGAATGTTTTTGTCTCTTGCAAAATTCCTATGTTGAAGCCTTACCTGCCAGTGTGATGGTATTTGGAACTGAGGCCTTTTGCGATAATTAGGTTTAGATGAAGTTATGAGGGCGGGGTCTTCATGATGGGATTAGTGTCCTCACAAGAAGAGGCCAGAGAGCTAGCTCTCTCTCTCCACCATGTGAAGACACATCAAGAAGATGGCTATCTGCAAGCTGGGAAGAGGGGCCTCACCAGGAACTGAGCCAGCTGGCACCTTGGACTTCCCATCCTCCAGAAATGGGAGAAATAAATGTCTGTTGTTTAAGGCACCCAATTTGGGGCCAACCTGGTGGCATAGTGGTTAAGTTCACACGCTCTGTTTTGGCAGCCTGGGGTTTGCCAGTTCAGATCCCGGGTGTGGACATGGCACCGCTTGGCACACCATGCTGCGGCAGGCATCCCACATATAAAGTAGAGGAAGATGGGCACGGATGTTAGCTCCGGGCCAGTCTTCCTCAGCAAAAAAGAGGAAGATTGGTGGCAGATGTTAGCTCAGGGCGAATGTTCCTCAAAAAAAAAAAGCCCAGTTTATGGTATTTTGTAATAGCAGCCTGAGCCGACCAATATAACCCCCAAAGAATGATACATGACATAGCCGTGTTGCCCCCATGAGGAAGCCTCCTTGAGATAAAGCTGCCCCCACAGACAGCAATCAGGTCTTTCAAGACAGCATTAGGGCACTGAACACAGGCTTCTCTGATGTGCACTCTGTCTTGAGACCATTATTGCATGACAATAAATTCCCCTAGGTTTTTTTTGTTGTTGGTTTAACTTGTGTTTTCTGTCACTTGCTGAATAAAGAGCAACTGCCTACTGAGGGGTAAAAGGAAGACAACGGGGGTGTCAGTCCTAGAGAGAGATGGAAAAGCTGAGTAGACCATTGGCCTCATGGTGTATTAGTCAGGACTCTGGGTACAAGTGACAGAAACACATCTTGAATGAGTTCAAGCCAAAAAGAGGAAATTAACGGCTTGGGGTTATTTACTTCATAAATATTTATTGAGCACCTTCTGTATGTTAGGCACTGTTCTAAGCACTGGGGATACAGATGAGAACAAAACAGATAAAAAGCCTTACCCTTATGGAGGTTACATGAGCAAGGAGCAAAATATATGCTATGGAGAAAAGGCAGGGAGGGAAGATCTGGAATTGCTGGGGAAAGCGGCTGCAATTTTAAACAGGTTGTAAGGGGGGCTTCACTGAAAAGGTAATATTTGAATAAGGACCTGAAGGAGAGAAAGGAAGGAGAAAGCCCAACCTGAACATTTTTCTTGGTAGACTCAGCTTCAAAAAAAAAGGGCAAGAGCAAGTGTAAGTCCCTGAGGCGGGAGCATGTCTGTCTTGTCAGAGGAACAATGAGGAGGCCAGTGGGGCTCCCTCAAGACCAGTGAGGGGAATAGAAGGAAGAGACGAGATCAGAACAGTACTAGGGCTCTGATCTTCATGAAGGGCCATTCATTTATTGGATATTTTACCTAGTGGCAAAATCACACATCATCCTCCAAGGGAAGAAACTCTCAAACCTGAGCGGGCAGGAGACAGAGAACAGATGGCAAAAGCATTGGAAGGCCCTTAAGCCGGCTTCGCTGTCCACTGTGAGTCCCTCTGGGCAGCTCATGCGCTAGGTCTGTTAGTCAGGACGCTGGAACCAACCATTCATGCTGAGAATCCTGGTTTCGTCCTTCCTGACCACTAGATGCGGTTGAATCGCAACGGTCCAAGCAGGATATACTATTTCCATCCCAAGAACCTCTCTTAGGAACCGCAAGTCTGGTCCCCACTGGGTGTGTCTGCTGAGCAACAATTGTGGGCGGAAACAGTCTGAGCCCCGCCCCAGAGGACGCCGGTATTTCAGGACCTTCATCTTTAAGCTCTACCCCCTCAACTTTTTGAAAGGGCGGGGCGACGAGGGCAGCTGTCACTGTCTTCTCTCCACCCCGCTGGCTCTCACGTGTGGCCGGCTGTTCAATAACAGCTCTTCTTCCGGGACTTCCTGGTCGCTGCGACCAATCAGAGTGTTCTCCCCGTCCTTACCATTGTCAGCCGCTGCCAATCGGCGCGTCTCTACCAACGCCCCTTAAAGGAGCCGCCGACGCCTCTGGAGCCGGGACCGACCAATTCCTCGGTTCCTGCCTCCAACTGCAGTATGGAGTCGCCCCGGGGGCGGCCTGGGCCCGAGGCGGACCTTCTGGCTGCGGGGGAACAGCAAGCCGCAATTTTAGGTGGCGGGCCGAGCCGAACGCCCTCTGAGCCGCCCTCAGGCCTCCGGTTATCCGAGGAGGAAGAGGCCGAGAACGTTGGGGGCACGAGCCCCCACCCCAGGGCGTCCCCGAAGACTTCGAGCTGCAGCGTCGTCCACCCGCCGGAGCGGGAGGCTCGGGAGGACGGGCCTGGCCGCGGAGGCACGCCGTCTGGGGCGGGGAGCTGCCGGGGGGTGCCGGCTCCCGAGCACGACCCGCATGGGTCCTCCCGGCGCAAGGACCCTGAGCCGCCGGAGGACAAGCCTGCATCCGAGAGGGCGTGCCGTCGAGGGAGCCCGGGAGGTGGCGGGATGGATGCTGAGCAGGAGGAGGAAGACGACGAGGAGGTGGCGGCAGCCGGCAGGGTTGGCCGCTCGTTCTCCAGCCGCCTTCAGGACAGCCGCAGCCTGGACGGGCTGAGCGGGGCGTGCGGCGGCGTTGGGTCCGCAGCGGGTGCCGAGTCTGGTGCGGGCGGCGGGCGTCGCGCCACTATCTCCAGCCCCCTGGAGCTCGAAGGCACAGTGAGCCGCCACGGCGACCTCACTCACTTCGTCGCCAACAACCTGCAACTCAAGATCCGTCTGAGCGGTGCTCCTCAACCCCCGCCTCCTGCCCCTGCGCGGCCCTGTTCAATGCCCGCACCCACTCCGGCCATCCCCCCCATCGACCCCGACGTGCTGCGGGACCTGGAGCGTCTGAGTCGGGAGCTGGGCGGCAGAGTGGACCGTCTGCTTCGCGGGCTGGGTGGCGCCGTGCAGGAGCTGACAGCGCTGAGCGTGGGCTGCATCCAGACCTACCGCGACGCAGTGGACTCCCTAGGCGAAGCCGTGGACATGAGCATCAAGGGCATGTACACCCTGCTGGCACGCTGCGAGGAGCTGGAACGGGCTCTGCAGCCGGTTCAGGGGCTGGCGCGCCAAGTCCGGGATATTCGACGCACGCTGGAGGTGTTTGAGGCCCTGTGCAAGTGACCAGGAGAGCAGGAGAGGCCAGGCCAGGCCAGGCTATGCCAGGGCCCAGCAGGATCCTAAGGACTCTTCAAGGAGCCCTGGTGGGAACTGCCTGCTGAGCCTAGGCCTATATATTGGAGGCTCTTCCAGATGCATTTAGCAAGCCTGAAACCGTTTGCTGGGCCTTATGTGGTTGTATATGGGGAAGTTCTAAAGGCTCTCCTGGTGGGAGGGGATGATGCTCTGCTTCTATTCAGTTGGCCATCTGTAGCTACCTTGTTCTCCCCAACTCTCTTCCCTAGCTAGAGTACCATCCCTGGGAACCCAGGGCTTTAGGTCTCAGGGTGGGAGACATGACTGCCACATGTGATCAAGAAAGTAAAACAAAGGAGGCCCCAGCCCCCACTGTGGCCACCCTAACTCCAGTGGCTATATCTCAGGTGCCAGGGACTGTGGGAGCTTGAGTGGTCCTTGGCGACACACCATGCAGACAAGGATGCACACCTGCAGATGGATAACCTCCTGCTTCTGCCTGCTGACCCCCTACCTTCCCACTTCCCCAGCCAGAACCGCAGTGGAGCTAGAAGGAATGCATTGCATGGTAGAGGGGGTGAGTTGGGAGGGGTCTCACTGCTCTCAGGGTTCAGGCAGAATTGTTGCTGGTTTTGAAGCCCACTTTTGTGGCGTGTTCTAATCAGTTTTGGCTTTCCGAATGTTTGTGGAATTAAAGTGCTGCTGCTGCTAAGGCTGAGGCTGCATCTGTGTGGGATTACAGGGATTGGTGAGCCAAAGGAATGGCAATGAGGGTCGGTCTTTTTCGTGGAGCTCCCTTGGGGCTGGTGCTGGGAGTGGGGTGGAGGTCCCAGGCTACATGGGGAGGAATATGGTTCCTGCTCTTAGGCAGCAGATCTGAGAGGAAATGCAAGACACAGATATGGGCTCAGAAATCTGGTAAAAGCAGAAATGGAAGCAAGGTGCTCCAGATGAGAAAGGTAACGGGTCATCTTCTCAGATCGGGAAGTAGACAGTTAGGGGCTGGGCAAATTGGACATCTTGGCTCTGGAGGAAGACCGGAAACACTTGTTAGCTCCCTGGCCCCATTTCTCACACTCTCCTGATCAGTGCCATATGTATGGTTTGAGACACTCTTTGTTCCAACCCCTGGCAGCCTTCTGTTTACAGGTCACATAGTAAGTTCCGGCAGCCCATGTTATAGTCGGAAGATTTAGAATGAGAGATCACAAAAAGAGCTCCAGATTCGTTAAGGCTTCCTCCTCCCACTCAAGACACTACCACTTTGGAATGAGTTTCAACGCGTTTCTCTTTTGGGTGTGAAACACTCGAGGACTGGGAATGTTGTCCTGGAAGTCTTCTCGAGTTAACAAAAAATTCCCAGTATGAAGTGCGAAAACAAGCGGCTGGCCCGTACGGGGATCGAACCCGCGACCTTGGCGTTATTAGCACCACGCTCTAACCAACTGAGCTAACCGGCCTCCTCGCCCCATTCTCCAAATATGAGCCTATGTAGAATTCACATTACTGCTCAGCGCTGCTGAGGAAAACTTAAAAATCGGTAGAATTGCTTTGGAAGGCATGAAAACAGAATACAAAAAATGGATCGCTGAGCATTTCGAGAATAGCCCAGCTGCAATACTGACAAGCACAGAAGGTGCGACCCTGGTGCTTGGCGGATGTAGAGCAGAAGACTGACAGCGCGCACGCTGCGTCCACGCACACAACCAGAAGTGGAAAACGCCACCTGATAGCTCCCGGAGAATTCCCGGAGAGGATGGATGAACCTGTGGGAAATTCTATAAGCCGAACGCCCAGGGACTCAGCGACTTTCCCCCCGCCCCTCGAAGGGTCTGCAAAAGCTATAACAGACTCTCGAAGGCACCGCTGGGATTCGAACCCAGGATCTCCTGTTTACTAGACAGGCGCTTTAACCAACTAAGCCACGGCGCCCACCGCAGACACCCTTGCACCTGTTTCCCTGGGCAGGTCAGCTCCAACGCAGGTGAGTGAATGCCTAGGTGCCCCAAATATCCAACCTTTGCCCAGACTGGAAAACGAAAACCGTGGCCAGGGGCGAGAGACAGTGAAGCGGTGACACGGAAATTGAATCTAGGCAGACGGAAAGCAACAAGAAAAATCCTTGGTTTGGGATCACAAAAATTAACTCTAGACCGCGTCAACCGCAGGCCGACGAGGATGGGATTCGAACCCACGCGTGCAGAGCACAATGGATTAGCAGTCCATCGCCTTAACCACTCGGCCACCTCGTCTACGAGAGTGCAGCTTAGCATCTTCTCTCTGGGGTCTGAGCTCTTACTTCTCAGTGGACCTACCCATGTCGTGAGGGAGTGCGGTCTGCGGGATCCTGCCCAGCGTGGCAAAAACGAATCGCCGGGTATTGACCGAGCGAGAGACCCTCTCGCTTGCCCCAGCGCCCGACCCTCCTCCCTCTGGGCCGAGCGATCTCGAGCGTGCGCCAGTCCTCAGGAGCTCGGCGATCGACCCGGACCTACGGAACCCGCAAAAAACACCGCGAGAGCGTTGGGCCCCCCCGACGGGGCGGCACGGGACTTCGCGCCAGGAGCCCTCCCCTTCCTGCCTCTACGAGGTCTTCTTCTCGGACCCGGGAGCTGGGGCTCGAACATAGTTGAAAATGAGGGGAATAAATATAAAAGTGACGGAAGCAATAGGGCTGGGACTGACCCCGACGTGATTTGAACACGCAACCTTCTGATCTGGAGTCAGACGCGCTACCGTTGCGCCACGAGGTCGGCCGGCCATGGGGGTGGACAGGTTCCCTCATGACCACTTGTCGGCCAGGCGGTAAGGGTCCCGGCTCTCGGGACAGAGAGCCGAGGGCCTTCCTGAACTCCTAAAATCCTGCGGCGTGGTGCGTGCGCTCTCTCGCCGGCCTCGTGGGACAAGCAGGGCCCGCCGCACCCCTCAGGGCAGCGGCTTTGTGGGCTCCGGGTTCAGCCGTCCCTCCCCCTCCCGCCCCCCGGCGTCCTGCCCACCACCACCGGCCCTGAGCTGGTTACCTGGGGGACCCAGGGCTCCCTGCGGGGACAGACTTGCGCCGAAACTGATGGAACGACGGACAGCAGGCCGAATGTGAGGGAGTCGTGCCAGAGCCCAGGACACCTGAAGGGGTTAGAGATTAGCTGCTCCAGTGGTGCGTCTCCGTGCTGGCGGCACGTTGCAGTCGTCTGCAGAACCTTCCAGATAGCCACGCACGAGCCCCAGTGTCGGAGATTCTGATTTAGAAGCCCAGGGTAGAGTCCTGGCGTCCCTAATTTCTCACTTTTTTACAATTTTGAGGAATAAATTACATACAATGAAATGCACGAATAAGTATATATTTTGATGAGTTTTGACAAATGCAACCCACAACCCTTTCAAGATATAGGACATTTCCTTCACTCCGGAAAGTTCTTTCCTTTCCCTTCCCAATCGATCCCCGCCCCTCCCTTTGCAGAGACAACTACTGTTCTGATTTTGATTACCATAAACATCAGTATTTTTTAAAGCTCTCCAGCTGAGATAGAGCTGGGGACTTCTAAAGAGGGATACCAGAAGCTGGCAGAGACCCCCGTTTGCTTCTTGCAGGATGAGAGGCGTTCAACAGGCCAATAGGGCAAAAGAAGTCATGGTGTAGCTCACTCCTTCCCTTCCAAGCCAAATGTCAGCACATTCTGCACAGTGGCTCTCCGGAAAGTTATCAAGAACCACAGATACGTCAAAGCCCACAGATGTTTCTCAGGCCTGGCCTTAATTGACTCAGGGCAACATATTCTTTAAGAGCCTTCTTTCTCTCTTGGTTGTCATGACACTCATCTGCTGCCCTTCCCCCAGCTCTCCACCCAAATCCCCCCGGTCTATTTTTCTGTCCCTTTCCCTCACAGTTCTGCCTTCTCTGTTCACCCTACGCACCTTCCCTGGAGTCAGCCATCACCTGTGTGCTCAGAGCTCCTGAATCCCTCTCCCACCTCTGGGTTCACACCCCAGTGCCTACTGGACACATCCACTGTCAATAAGTGATCAGAGATTATAACGAGGACCAGTGAGATATAAGAGACTGTGGTGGTGAAGAGCTCAGATTCTCAAGTCAGGCTGGATTTGAAACCTGGTGTCATCAGTTACAAGTTGTGTGATCTCAGGCAGGTAATATACTCTGTGCCTCAGTTTCCTTGTCTGTGTCTAAATACCACTTTACAAAAGTTAATTTACGTTGTGTAAATTTCACATAGAAAAGAAAAGAAACAACTCAGGGGTCAACTTGAAGATGTTCCCACCAGCCCAAACTGAGACTGTTTGAGCATCAAAAAAGAATAACTGCGATGGACTGAAACACACAAAAGATGTTGAAGTCTACAAGTTCACGGTGACACTAAAAACAACTAATTAGTCACTTTTGGAGGAAGCAAGGGAATCAACTCATTCTGAAAGCTGGTGGATAATGGGGGGAAAAAATCACACATTTATCCAGCCTTTCCTGTATGACCTGTATCTCATGGTAAACAGGTTGATGAGGACACATCCTTATTTATAGAAGAATCCCAAGTGATAAATGCAGAAGGAATTATAGAATTAGGACATCCTATTGTGCAACCTCTCATGAAATAATGGAGCTGGGTAGTGATGATCAATTAAAGCAGGAGGTGAAAAATTGGTGGGGAACTTATATAATGGTTGCCTCAGTCTGACTACACCTGAATCTACTGCTCAGATTTAACACCAGAAAAATAGAGACAAGCAGGCATTATGTACCTCCTGATTTGATGGAGTAAGAAGTGCCAGGCACCACCCATGATGTATTTTTACCAGAAAATTGAATGCGAGGCTGATCAACCACTATATCTAACAACCAGTTTACAGGAAATACTGGGCACAGGGCAACATGTTAAATGACATGACCAGTATACAGCCCACAAATGTGCCACTGTCTTCAACAGATAAATTGCAAGAAAACAAGGAATGGGGAGGGATAAACAGTGAAAAAAATAATATGTATGAGATTGGGCAATTTGAACTCTTTGGTGATGTCTGAGATTTGCTTCAAAATAACCTAATGGGGCTGAGAGGGAGAGTATATCGGAAACAAGGTTGGCCTTGTGTTGGTAATTGTTGAAGTGGAATGGTAGGCTTCAAAGGGGTTCATTATACTATTTTCTTGATTTTTATGTATGTTTCAATTTTTCCATGATCAAAAATTTTTTTCTAAGTTAGGACATATGGGTTCCAGCCCTGAAGCCAGTGGCCCACTAGGGGACACGTGGTCACCAGCAGTACCTCCTGTGGCCACAGGGTGGCTCCAAAGCTCACTTTTGTGAGACCTCTGCAGAGCTGCTGGCTGCTGTGAACCAAGGTCAGGGAAAATGAGAGAACAGACCTAAATGCCTGCTCACTGTTTATGAACTCACAATGTGAAATGTGACCATCCAGTTCTCACTATCTAGTAGGCCTCTTACGCAGGAAGCCTATTATAAGCAGAATGCCCCAAACTTCCAGCTTCTGGAGTCCAGAATCTAACAGTTATCCTCGACCCTTCCCTTTTTCTCACCCACCCACAGCCCCATGTCCAGACCTTCTTATCCTCTAACTATCTCTTTTTTAAAAAAATAATAAATTTATACCCCCCTTCACCCATTTCTAACTATCTCTTGATTCCTTCCACTTTGCTCCTCCTTCTTGAGTCCATCCTGGCCCGATCTCATCCTGTCCTTCCTGGATAACTCTATGGCTTCTTTACTGGCCTTCTGCTTAAAATCTTAAAATCCATTCTCCATGTTGCAACCACACTCATCTTCTACAATACAATTCTGACCATGTCCCTGCCCATGGGTGCAAGATCCAATATGATCTGACCCTTGTCTACCCATCCCGCTCACCCTGATCTCTTCTTCTCCATCCATTACCAGGCTTCGGACACACTAGCTTCCTTTTTATTCAACAAACACATTGGGCTTGTTCCACCTAAGGACCTTTGCGCTTGCTGCTCCAATGCCTGGAATGCTCTGTCCCCAGATCTTCACATGACTGACTCCTTCTCTTCGTTCTGCTTGTTCCAGAGACCTCGGGAAGTCTTGCAAAAGCAAGGCCACGGGCTTTCCTCTATGCAAGCCCACGGGCTTTACTCTGACAGTGCTTCCTTCATCTGTGAACAGTTCAACTTGATAAACTGTCTGAAGACCTGGGCCTTCTATTCCCAGCAGAAAAGACATGTAAGTTATAGGCAAAGGGAAGAAAAGTATGAGGACTCTTCAGTCCTTGCATCTTGTCTATGTGCTCAGAATGTTTCCATGCTTGCTACTCTGTAATTTCCATGTTAGAGAGCACGGGAAGCCCACCTTTCGTCGTACTTTAGGTGTCATCACTGTCACTCATCACTGTCACATCATTAATAGTGATGAGGGTCACCTCAAGGGAGAGAAGCAGTTGGGTCCACTGTACTTCATGGGTTTGCCTGTCCCTCCTGAGATGGGGGAGGTTTGAAAGTATTTTCAGAACTTTGAAACAGTCCAGTTAAAGAGAGAACCTCCCAGGGCCAGCCTGGTGGCATTGTGGTTGAGTTTGCGCACTCTGCGTCGGTGACCCAGGATTCACAGACTTCAGTCACACACCGCTCATCAAGCTGTGCTGTGGCGGTGTCCCCATGGTGACATCCCACATACAAAAAGTGGAGGAAGGTTGGCACAGATGTTAGCTCAGTGACAATCTTCCTCAGGCAACAAGAGGAAGATTGGCAACAGATGTTAGCTCAGGGCCAATCTTCCTCGCCAAAAAAAGAGAGAGAGAGAGAGAGAGAACCTCCACTACACACCTGAGAGCTGAGAAACCTGTGTGGGTAATATTTGATTATAATCAAATATTTTTTCAGTAGAGAATAAAGAGACTTTGCTGAACCTCACTCTTTATAAAAATAATTCCTCTGAGAAGTGTAAATGATTGCAGTTTTTACTTTATGAGTTTTGGTGATCACATTGTCTCTATTATGAAGAAGCTGTGCTGCCCTCTAAAGAGGTGGTTTTATATGAAAATGTTATTACATAGTTTTAATATACAGGAGTTCAACATTTAGCGACTCTCAATCCTAGAAATCATTCCTTCTTCTTTAAGAAGCAATTTAATGTCTCGATGATAATATTGTATATGACCTGGAAGAAAAACTTAAAAAGGCTTATCTTTTAAAACTTTTTATTTTAAAATAATTTTATTTACAGAAAACTTGCAAAAATAATGCAAACAATTTCTGTGTGCCTTCACTGAGACTACGTTTGCTCTGTCAGTGTCTCTCTACCTCTACAGACACATATATATTTTTTCTAAACCATTTGAGAGTAAATTGCAGATGTAACGCCCCTTTGCCCCTAAATCCTTCAGTGTGTATTTTCTAACAAGGACATTCTCGTGCATAAAGGCAGTAGGGTTCTCAAAAATCAGGAAGGTAACACTCATACAATGCTGTTATCTAAGCTAGAGACCTTGTTCAAATTTTGCCAGTTGTTCTACTAATATCCTTTATAATAAAAGAAATAGGTTTTTTTCCTAATCCAAGATTCATTAGGATCATACATTAAATCTCTCATGTCAACTTTGTCACATCCTAGTCTCACTTAATCTGGAAGTTCTTCAGTCTTTGTCTTTCATGACCTTGAGGGAAACATCTTTTGACTCTCTCTTTGAATTCTGAATTTTTTCAGTCACTGGTTTATAAAAAGGAAATCCATATATTACATTGGGGGCCTGGAAGAGAGAAATGCGTTTCCTCTCAATTTTGACCACATTGCCTAAAACAAAGTTTAAGAGCAAATGACTCATTTTCAAATAGCCTTTTCTTGATCATATTATTCTAGTGTTTCCCTTTTAAAATTTTATTTATGGCACCTATCACCATGCGGACTTATTTGTTTGCATGTTTGTTGTCGATCTCCCCGGCTACAATATAAACTCTGGGAAGGTAGAGACTTTTGTCAAGAACGAGAGCCCAGCACAGTACCTGGCATTTACCAGTTGGTCAACGAATATCTGTTGAGTGAATGAATGAATGAATGAGAAATGTCCCTTGGGGTGGTGGTTTAGACCGACCTAAAAGCACTGGGATGGAGAGTAGGGAGAAGGATGATCTTCTGGTAAGTGGGCAGGGAGGGCCCCCGAGGATGGGAGTTGACTGTGAGCAATAAACGTGGGCGAGAACTTTCCGTTCTGCAGGGACGCCCTGTGAGGCCCAAAGGTCAGTTGTCTGGGGAGTAGGGTGGGCGGAATCAGATCAAGGAAGGTTCAGGTCTGAGGTCCTTGGACAACCAGAGGCTCCGTGACAATAAGTGACAGCCGGAGAATCTGGGGACATCCATCTCTCCACGCTTAGTTCCCTTTGTCCCACTGCCCTGGGCAGTGGGAAGATAAAGGGATGCAGTGAGAAAAGGAGCGAGTGTCCATGCCTTGGGCATGGAGATGCCCTAATCCCAGCGCGGCGGTGACAGCGTCTCTGGTGAGCAACTCTTACGCGGAGGGTCATTTTGGGCAACGTAGCGGGGGCCTGGGGCCCGGCCGCACCGGGCGTGGGCATCCGGGGAGGAAGGGGTGTAGCGGGCTAGGGCAGGGCGGGTTTCCTTTCGCTCGCCCTGCGGGGGCAGATTCGGCGGTGCGGGGCGGCGCCACACCGCACACTCCCAGGTGCACACGGCTCGGCTGCGCGCTGGGAGCTGGCCGGCGGTCCGCACCAGGCCGGGACCACTCGCAGGGCACCCGGGACCGGCAGCCTCCCGAAGACCGGCTGCGGCTCCCGAATTTACTGCTCTCGCGAGATTTTCGGAGATCCGGCCGCGAAGCCCGCCTACGCGGTTGCCAAGGCAACTGGGCGGTGCCAGCGCGAGCGGGAAGGAGGCGTCTGTCGAGTTTCTGTGTGCTGGCCTCGGAGACTTCAGGAGTGGCCATCCCTGAACTTCCAGCCCCTGAGACCACGGCCTCCGCTGCAGGCAGTGCCTCTGCCGCTGGAGGCCATGGGCCGGATCTCAGGACTCGTGCCTTCTCGCTTCCTGACGCTCCTGGCGCATCTGGTGGTCGTCATCACCTTATTCTGGTCCCGGGTAAGACCCAGGACCTCCCGCCCCCATTCCTGCCTCGGAGTGGCCCCAGCCCAACCCCGCTCCTTTCCCAGGGCCTCCCCTGGTCGGGTCCTCCCATCCCTCGCTGACCCCAGGCCTGCCCCGCAGCCCGCCCTTTTTTCACTTCTCTTCCTCTCTGCCCTGCTCCCCAGGACAGCAACATCCAGGCCTGCCTGCCTCTCACGTTCACCCCCGAGGAATATGAGAAGCAGGACATTCAGTGAGCACTTGCGGCGGGGTGGTCAGAATTAAGCAGTGGTGGGAGTGCAGGGGTCTTAGAAGAAGTCCAGAAGGCCTGAACTAACCCTCTTTCTTCTCTGCAGGCTGGTGGCCGCGCTCTCTGTCACCCTGGGCCTCTTTGCAGTGGAGCTGGCCGGTTTCTTCTCAGGAGTTTCCATGTTCAACAGCACCCAGAGCCTCATCTGTATCTTTTCTGGCTGCGCACCTTTCCCACACTGTCCATTTCCATCACAACTCCCTTTAGCTGCCTAACTGGGCCTTTCTGGCACAATGGTGTCTGCCTTAGCGGACAAACAGTCTCTCCAGTTGAGAGATCTCTTTAGGCAATGCGGAAGATTTAATACAATCTGCGATCATTTGCCCTGCTATGCAGCAGGCACTGGAGATCCAAAAGGGGAGGTAAAGCACAGTTTTATTTACACCTTGAGGAAGCGGCAGACACACGGACATCTGTAATTCAGTGTGATAAGCACTGTGCTGTAGGAGTGTGTAAAGGTATAAAGCCTTGTGGGAACTCAGAAGAAATAGAGGAAGTGAGAAAGATGGATCAGGGAAGGCTCTTGACATTGAATTGTGGACCAGGAGGACCAGAGTGCTGGAGGGTAATCCTGCAGAGTGTGTCAAGTCACTGCGAGCATTTCTGTGTGGCCTGCGGGAGAGAAGGAGCCTACTCCTACCTCACCTGAAGGGTGCAGGCTAGCCTATAGATATGGGGTGGGGGTAGCTTGGGTCCCAGCTGTGCAGGCTCACCCCTGGCCTCTACTCACATGGCTGTCCTAAAGCCTCAGGAGGCGGGCCTGCCAGCTCTGGCCTTTGCAGTGTGGGGAAGGAGCAAGAGGTGAACCTGAGGGCGGATGCCAGCTTCACCACCGGCCTTTTCTGGCCCATCACTTTCTACCATTCCATAAGCCTCCTTGACTCTGGTGCATTCTCAAGCCATTGGAGCTCACTGTAGTGCATCTGTGGCCCTCTCCTTTTTCATATTCGAGCGTTGGGAGTGCACTACATACTGGTACATTTTTGTCTTCTGCAGGTAGGTAGCGCCCAATGTTTGGAGATGGGCGTGGGAGGTTTACTCTAAATCGCAAAGTTTCCCCCACCCAGCCCTTTGCTCCGTGTGTGAAACTCAGATCCACTCAACATTCCTGTAGTCTTTTGAAATCCCGCCCCACCTACACTTTGGGGGTGGGGTCTCTGGTTTGGGGATTTGGGGATTTTTATTGGAAGGGGCCCTGAACCCACCACCTACCTTTGGCAGTGCCCTCCCAGCTGTCACCGAAATGGCATTATTCATCAGCGTTTTGGGGCTGAAAAAGAAACCTTTCTGACCACCTTTATGACGGGAACGTACAGATGAAGGCTGGAGGAGCGAGGGACCATTCACCGTTCCTGGAAGAAGGCTTCCGCGCTGCGACTGAAACTATTTGGTGGAAGATGTCAGCGTTAGTAGTGTTAGGGTAATTTTCTCTCGCGTCTAGGATTATCAACGTTTTATTTAGCCCTTTGTAATAAAATATATTTTAGAGTAAGATCAAGACTTGTAAAAATTTCAGGGGAGGATCGGGGTGGCCAAACTACTGGAGAAACGGAAGGTTGTTTTCCAGCTTTGCAAACTGTAAGGTAAGTATCGCTTTTATTTTGGTTATTACGGTAGCTGTCTGGCGAAGGGAGTGGGCGGAGATATGTAAATAAGCGGCTCCTACGGCTAGGACTCCAAGCTCGTGAGTGAGTGGAGCATTCTGGGAGGAATTAATTTATCCCTTTTGGTAGCCAAATGGAAACAAATATATTTTAGCTGATCTGCAAATAAATGTCGCAACATAAGTGGAGGAACCTAAATAACCATTTGCTCAGGCTAACGCGTTATATACTCGCCCTAGCTGTTAGTGGAATCTTTTTCACTGAGTACGGGATGCATTGACAATGCTAGATATCGTCAGGTAGGATAATCCTTACCTGTTTCCCCTTTAGGGGAGCAGATTGGAAAATGATGATTGGAGTGCGCATGATTCGTGATTAGCGTCTCTGCGTAATCAGGACTTGCAACACCCTGATTGCTCCTGTCTGATTCTTCCTGACGATCGTACTTCTTTATGCTGTTTTTCTGTTGAGAGTCAGAGTTGTAGTTTTTCGCTAGCAACCACATGCTGGTTAGTGGTGACCGCGCGGGTTATGTTGATAGTGTGGTTGTCATTTCGAACTTTTGTGTTAGTGATAGCTACCTGGGTTTGAAGTCTTCTGATACTTAATGATGAAGCAGGGTTGGATATCTTAATAGAGATGGGTTCTTTCTAGTAAGTCAGATTTGCCAGTAGGTTTTGTTTCTGAGAGTGTCGTCGCTAAGCGTCTAGTCTTGTGTGTGGTTTTAAACTCTGTAGTTGTAATGTCTATTGGTTTTCTGTTTTCAAAGCTTAAATGAGCAGAGCATGTTTGTGTGTGTCTGATTTCCTATAAAATGATCATTCATGCCGGTTGTACTTGCTGTCACAAATGGTTTATTGTCAAACCTTCCATCCCACCACGGCAGAAAGGGCCACTTTCTTGGCAGGACTCACCTGGTGATTAGAGCTGTACCCAGAAGCCTGGCAAAGCTCCCCTGTTGTTCAGTCAGTAGCTTGATGAGGACATCCCACTTCTGCCTGCTAGCACTGACAAGAATATGTTCAAAAGAAAGTTCTTAAAATATACTCAATTAGGCATTGTACAAACAAATTACAAGAGTCTAAAGTTCTACCTTGTCACGGAATGAATATGCTCAGGGTCGTGTTTCCTGGGAAGGTTCAGTGTATGTTGAGAAGATTCTCTGTACTTTCACTCGTAGATGGTGGAGCACAGGCCATTCCAAATAAGCAGAAGGCATCAGAGAAGGTGCTTTTTGGTGATGCCCCTCAGGTGATGCCTCACACACATGCAACCTTTCCCTAGCAGACTGTCCATTCCGGCAGCCCTTCATCCTGAGCATTCATTCAATGAATACTTACTGAGCACTTACCATGTGCGAAACATTGTAGTAGGTACTGAGAGAATAAATGTGACTATGACCCATACTCAACCTTGGCCATCACAGATAGTATGGTTCGTGGAGACAGACAAGAAACAAGTTCCTATATCCCAGAATAATTTAATAGCAAATTGTGATAAATGCTACAAAGGATGCTATGGGGTAGAGATTAATTTTCCCAACATGGCAGGAGTTTCGCCCTTACAGGAGCAGTTTGAGTGAGGTCCTGGAGTGTGGCTGAAGCAGAGAGTAGGGGAGCAGACTGTTGGGAAGGCAAGGAAGATGGACTTTGCTGGCCATGGTTAGAGGCTTGGTCAGAAAAGTCCCATCCCACTGTAGCCTGGTTCTCACTCCCACCTAGTGGTGTGCTCCACCGATTTGTGAAAGCTGACTGTTTTTCAGAAACATTGTGGACCGGGTTTTTGTTTTTTTTTTTAAAGATTGACACCTGAGTTAACACCTGTTGCTAATCTTTTTTTTTTTATTCTTTTCTTCTTCTTCTCCCTAAAGCCCCCCAGTACATAGTTGTATATTCTAGTTGTGAGTACCTCTGGTTGTGCTTTGTGGGACGCTGCCTCAGTGTGGCCTGACAAGTGGTGCCATGTCCGCACCCGGGATCCGAACCGGTGAACCCCTGGTGCACTTAACTGCTGCACCACTGGGCTGGCCCTGGACCAGGTTTTAAACACAGCTCTTATCAGAAATTAAATTGTGCAAACTTACAATTATATAAATTATATTTAAAAACAGAGGTAATAAATACCCCAAACTCATTACTTCCTGATTATTTTACTGCATTTTACTATTATATATGCTCTTGAGGTTATTGAAATTTATTGTATCTGTATGGTGGAAATACTATATAATGATGTACTACTGTGTATCTCTTCCCAACTCATTTAGTGACATCAAGTAGGTAGTTTGAAATTGGCCTTGGTCGGAGTATTTACAACAAAGAAATTGGCAAACACTACATATCAGGCTTTGTTGATTGTCTAGATTTAAGAAGGTAATGGAGAAAATGTTAATAATGCAAATTAAACTTAAAAGTGTCATATCTGGGGCCAGCCCCAGTGGCTTAGTGGTTAAGTTTGGCACAGGCTGCTTTGGTGGCCCAGCCCAGTTCCCTGGCACAGACCTATACCACTCGTCTGTCAGTGGCCATGCTTTGGTGGTGGCTCACATACAAAAAGAGGAAGATTGGCAGTGGATGTTAACTCAGGGTGAATCTCCCTCAGCTAAAAAAAAAGGAAAAAATAGGGGCCAGCCCCGTGGCCGAGTGGTTAAGTGCACCCACTCTGCTGCAGGTGGCCCAGTGTTTCAGTGGTTTGAATCCTGGGCGTGGACATGCCACTGCTCATCGAGCCACACTGAGGCGGCGTCCCACATGCCACAACTAGAAGGACCCACAACGAAGAATATACAACTATGTACCAGGGGGCTTAGGGGAGAAAAAGGAAAAAAATAAAATCTTTAAAAAAAAAAAAGAAAAAGAAAAAAATAGTGTCATGTCTGTAAGTGTTACATTGTGCATAGCAGAAAAAAAATTGAGGAAATATTCCCCCAGGAATTGAAAACTATTATCAGATTCAGCAAAGGAGTCACTCAAATCAGTGAGGAACCAGTAAAGTTTCAACATATCTTCATTGTTTCATTTTTGTATTACTCGAAAATGTAAATAAAAATATCAACCAACATTCATGTTGGAACTACACTTGTAGTTAGATTACAACTCCGCTTATGAAATCATGAATCCAAGAGTGGAATTTATAACAAGGAATATTGTATATTTTATGATTATTTGTAAATTCTGTTACACATCCTTTATATTAGTAAAATTTATAACAAACTTATGTAAGTACATAAATGGAGATGTTTTTGGAGAGTTGGTTGTTCACCATTCACCAGCACACGCCTGCCCTTACCATCTCAAGAAACTGCTCATCACCAATGACTTCCTTGTTGCTAAATCCAGAGGTCACTTCTCAGACTTTAGCTTGACCTCTTTTCAGCATATAATGTGTTGACCACTCCAATCTTTTAAAATTTTTTCACTTTGGCTTCTGAAAAATGGTTCCCCTGACTTACCTTCCACTGTTGTGGCTGCTCCTTCAGACTCATCCAGTGAATAGTGACTGAGAACCTACAGTGTGTCAGTTGCTGGGGACATACTACCGGGTCATCTCTTCCACTTGCCCCTTAAATATCGGTGATCACTACTCTTTGGGTGACTCCATCCACCTCTTGTCTTCAAACACCAACTAGATGCTGCTGGTTTCCAAGTCGTGGCTCTCTTATGTGAGCCCTCGTCCAGGGCAAAGACTCTGGAAGCAAGCTGTGGAACCAGTCTGCTGGCTTCAAAGTGCACCCTCTCCCCTTCTTGGCCATTTGATCAGCAACAGGTCACTTAACCTTTCTGTGCTTCAGTTCCCTCACCCACAATCCAGAAGTTGCTGCTACAAGCACTTCGATGATCCGTCTCTTAGTCAACACCGGTGGCTTTGCCAATTAGTATCAGAAATAGATTTTCATTTTATTGTGAAACTAATGGCTTGCTAATCAGCATAAGCCAGACACTAAAAAGAGAAATACTGCTTGATTCCACTTAGACGAGGTAGCTAGAGCAGTCAAATTCAGAGACAGGAAGCGGAATGGTGGTCTAGGGGGATGCTGGAGGAGGGAGGGATGGGGAGCTATGTGATGGGGACAGAGTTTCAGTTTTGCAAGATGAAAGAGTTCTGGAGGTTGGTTGCATAACAATATGAATGTACTTACTACTGAACTGTACATTTAAAAATGGTTAAGAGGGTAAATTTTATGTTATGTATTTTTTACCACAGTTTTAAAAATAAATAGATAATTAAAAATAAATAAAAACATGAGTATGGGAAAAAGGGATTAGTCGATAGACGTTATTAGAACAACTGAGTAGCCATCTGGAGAAACACATGGATCAATACCCTACACCAATATTACCAATAGGTCAAAGATTACAGTGTAAAAAATAAAACCATAAAGGTACTCATAGAAACTGCCATTTTTAACCTTGTTATTTTGAAGAATTTTAGACCTTCAGAAAAGCTGCAAAAATAGTACAAAGTTCCTGCATATCCTTTACCCAGCTTCTCCATATGTTAACATCTTGCGTAGCCACAGTATAACTATCGACACCAAGAAATTAGCATTGATACAATACTATTAACTAATCTACAGATCTTATTTGAATTTTGCCAGTTTTCCCACTAATGCCCTTTTTCTGATTCAGGATCCAATCCAGGATTTCACATTGCATTTATTTGTCATGTCTCCTTAGACTTTTCTGATCTGAGACAGTTCCTCAGTCTTTTTTCCCCTTTTCATGATCTTGACACATTTCAAGGGTCCCAGTGAGTTATTTTGCAGAATGTCCCCCAGTTTGGATTTGTCCAATGTTTTCTCATTCTAGATTGAGGTTATGCATTTTTGGCAAGAATACCACAGAAGTAAATAATTTGGAGTGGGGAAGACATTTCTTTCTTTCTTTCTTTCTTTTTTTTTTGAGGAAGATTAGCCCTGAGCTAACGACTGCCAATTCTCCTCTTTTTTGCTGAGGAAGACTGGCCCTGAGCTAACATCTGTGCCCATCTTCCTCTACTTTATATGTGGGACGCCTACCACAGCATGGTGTGCCAAGCGGTGCCATGTCCACACCTGGGATCCGAACCAGCAAACCCTGGGCCGCAGAGAAGCGGAACGTGTACACTTAACTGCTGCGCCACCAGGCCGGCCCCTGGGAAGACATTTCTAAGTATGAGAACAAAACACAGAAGTCATAAAAGAAAAGACACATTTAAATATATATATTAAAAATGTTAAGAGTACATATGCATGGTAAAAATCATAAGCAAACGTTAAAAGATAGATGACAATCTCCGGAAAATGTTTATAGTTTCTATGGCAGAGAAAGGGCTAATTTTGATACATAAAAATCTACAAATCTATAAGAAAAATACCAACAACACAATAACAAATGTACAAAAAATTTATACAGACATTTCACAGAATAGGAAATATTAAGAACTCTCAAGTATCTGAAAAGATGCCTAACCTCATTCACCATAAGAGAAATGCAGTCCATGTTTAACTTATATTTGTAATGACCAAAAAGTGTCCCAGAGAGTTGGAGAGGGTTTGGCTTTAAGTAAACAAGCCTTACTTGTTTGTTGGTGGGAATAAAAATTGGTAACATTCACAGAGAGCAATTTGGCAATATCCATCAAAATCAATAAAAACCACAAACACCCATATCCTTTGACCTCAAATTTTCACTTCTGGGAATTAGCCCTACATGTCTGCACATAGGTGAAAAGGGAACGTGTAGATTATTCTTTGCAGCTTTGCTTGTGTTGGCAAAAGATTGGAAACAACCTACATGTCAAGAGGGGATTGGTTAAATTATACTGCAGAGGGGCCGGCCCTGTGGCTGAGTGGGTTAAGTTCGTGTACTCTGCTTCAGCGGCCCAGGATTTCACCAGTTCAGATCCTGGGCATGGGCCTAGCACCGTTCATCAGGCCACGCTGAGGTGGCATCTCACATGCCACAACTAGAAGGACCCACAACTGAAAATATACAACTATGTACCAGGGGGCTTTGGGGAGAAGAAGGAAGAATAAAATCTTAAACAAAATTAAAAAACAAATTATGTTACAGAGTAATACTATTCAACCAGGAAAAAAGTAAATTTTTTTTCTTTTTTCAAGGTATGTATTTCTTCTTTTTTGGTAAGGAAGATTGGCCCAGAGCTAACATCTGTTGCCAATTTTCCTCCTTTTTTTTTCTGTTTTTTTTTTTTCCCCAAAGCCCCAGTACGTAGTTGTATATCCTAGTTGTAAGTCCTTCTAGCTCTTCTATGTGGGATGCTGCCACAGCATGGCTTGATGAGTGGTGTGTAGGTCTGTGCCCAGAATCTGAATCAGTGAACCACAGGCTGCCAAAGCAGAGAGTGTGAACTTAACCACTACGCCACTGGGCTGGCCCCCAAAAGTAAATTTTCTACACTGTTACGGAACAATCTCCAAGATACAAGGGACAAAAGCAAGGCGCAGCACAGTTCATATAGTTCACTTCTATTTGTGTAAAAAAGTGGAAAGTTAGGTGCACAGAACATCTCTGGAAAGAGGCACAGGGAACTGGGAGGTCTGGTTGTTGAGGGGCAGAAGCTGGGTGGCTGGGAGACAGGGTGAGAGAGAGACTTTCTCCATATGCCCTTTTGAACTTTCGAAACTTTGAACTCCATACATTAAAAAAAAAATACAAGACTATAACATTTTAAAAGAATGTGCGCCTGCAGGTGCTCATGTTCCCGTCTGGAAATAAAGCTAAATCAGAGGCCAGCAGAGCTAGAAACAGAGAAGATCCCTGATGACATCATGTGAGCACCTGCATCCGGCTGGTTTGTTGTGTTCCAGCTCTGTGAGGCCTCCGATTCTCCTTTTTGGTTTAAATGCGTTTGAGCTGTGTTGGCAAGTTCTCAATCATGACGTCCATCAAAGATCACGATGCGGTTTTTTTCCCCAGCTGTAGTGAGGATTAATTGACAAACGCGCTGTGTTTTAATGACCTCTTTGCTTGTGTATTATTGCAGCTCCTGGTGCCAGCACAGTGCCTGGCATTGTAGAATGAAAGAGGCCTCATTTACCAAGTGATGAAAATGAGGCCCAAGGAGCAAGCCATTCGCTTCAGGACATCCTGCAGGTAGGGAGAGCTGGGGCTGGAACCCAAGTCTCCTGGCTGTCAGGCCAAGACAGTTGACTCAATTCAACAAGTGTTTAGTGAGGACCTTCTTCCTGCCAGACTCTGGGCTTGGCATGTGATATGGAGGGAAATAAGGAAGATGTGGCTTCTTGCCAACCACACTATCTGGAGAAGGACTTTTTCCTCCCCGCTGCTTGTTCACCCCAGTCAATCAGTGATTCTCTAATAAATAGAGGGTTGCAGAGTGAGGATTTGGGACCAGGAGGCCTCCCAGGCTCCCAATCCCAGAAGACTCTGATCTGCCTATGTCTTGTCCTACCCACACAGGGCTCTGGCATGTGGCTCCCCCACCACCCTGCTTCCCAGGGGCCCTGAGGCCTGGGCCTGTCCTGCTGCAGTGACAGGAGCTGGCTCCCTCACGAAAGTGGCAGCAAGTGATCAGGGTATCACCAGGCCAAACAGGGCTGTCCTCACAGGAACAGTGGGCACACGGTCCTGCCCAAACCCATCCCCCCACACGATGCCTAGGAATTCAGCATTAGAAGCCATTTGTCTGCTGCGCTGGGCTCTCTTTTAAAACGCTCCTCACTGAGACCGTAGTTCACCCTCATTCATTATTCATTTGCCTGCCTTGTTTCTGGCACTGTGCTTGGTATTTGTGCAAGGAGAATTACACAGGTTAAAAAGATACCACTTTATGTATGTATATTGTGTTTTATACAAAAAAACTTTAAAAAGAGATATTTTATATGTGAAAAGAAAAGCAAAGTTGATTAGCCAATAAAAGAAGACCCCATCAGGGCATTTCTCTGAGCCAGGGTTTCCCCAAATGTAAAATCAAGACAATACCTACCTTGGAGGATGGTCATGAGGTTTGACTGATCACGGGAGGTGTTTACAACATTCCTGAGAGCCCTGTCCTGATAGCATAAAAACTGGAAACAACCTAAAGGCTGGTGCTTGAGGGACAAGTTACATAAACCATGGTAAGACTTCTGGTTAAACATGGAAGATTGGCCGCGAGCATTTGTCTTCTCTTCCTTCCAAAACTTAACTAAGTAACAGGAGAGGAGTCAAAGAGGCGTAGATCCACAAGGACTGAGAGACCCAAGAGAAGACAGCAGCGGACAAAAGATTTCAACAAGGCTTTGATTCCAACGCGGCTGGACAGCCGAAGGGTGGCCGAAGGGTGGTGACAGGACAGGCAGGGCAGAGGGAGTCAGGACCTGATGCCTGGAGATCCTGCAGGTCCCCAGACCCCGGGTCAGAGCCTGGCTGAACACAGGGATGCCTGAGAGTCTGTTCAAAGTGTTGAGCCCCTGGGGCTTCCTCACCTCTCGCACCTGAGCCCCACACGCCGCCCCTCTGCGCGCTCCTTTCAGGGAGGCTTTGGTCTTGGGGACACCTGGCCCAACAGAGGTGAGGCTTGAGCTAGAAACAGGAGCCGCGCCCTGCTCCAGATCCCCACACCCGCACTGAGGGCATGGTAGGGAGAATGGAAGAGATTCTTCTCTCAAAAAACGAAATGGCCCCGGAGAAAGCCTGCCACCTACCAGCATTTGGGAGTCCCATGAAAAGGCTTTCGCTGACCCACAGCAAAGCAGGCAGACAGTGAGTGCCTCCCCACCCCAGCTTCCAATCATCCTCTTGGTGTGCCTCTATTAAATATGAACAGAGAGCCAAGGCCCTGCAGACATTTAAGGAAAGTCTCCAAAATGAAAGAGAGAGGCTCCTCCCATTTATATATAAAAGCCAATCAGAGAAATTGGATGAGACAAAAATACTAGGGAGCACAAGAAAAAACAAACAAACCTACAATTGGAAAGTAAAAAAGAAGGGGGGCAACTCAATGCCTATAGTCTGTTAGCATTTCTATTTAAAAAAAAAAAGAAGTATCTATGTTTGTCTCTGCACCAACCATCCTGGAGGATTTACAAGACTGGAGCCAGCAGCTGTGTCGGGTGGGGGTCCGGCAGCTCAGAACAAGGGCTGACTGTACATTCTTTTGTACCCTTTGAATTTTGAAATTTGATTGTGTTACCTATAACCTACTTTAAAACCTAATATTGAATTTTTTAAATCTAATTATCACCGTTAGAGAGATGAGAGAAGATATTGCATAAATAGATAAATATAACAAAAAACTTTTTTTCCCCCCAAAAGGAGGATACACAAAACCTTCTAGAAAGTAAAACAAAAAGACAAATGAGTTGGGGGTGGCCAAGGGAACCTCAGCTTCATGTCTAATGTCTTAATATTTTGCGAGGAGAATGGAGTCACATTATTTGTGTAATTAAAAAACTGAGAGCAGGGGCTGGCCCTGTGGCCGCATGGTTAAGTTAGCGCTGCACTCTGGCGGCCCGGGGTTTCGCCAGTTCGAATCCTGGGCACAGACACGGTACAGCTCATCAAGCCATGCTGGGGCAGCATCCCAATGTCCTGGGGGGCTTTGGGGAGAAGAAGAAGAAGGAAAAAAAAGAAGATTGGTAACAGATGTTAGCTCAAGTGCCAATCTTTAAAAAAAAAAAACCTGACAGCATGTGGCAATCTGTGTAAAGTGTCAGACACACAGTAGGTCCCTGGTAGTTTCCCTTCCCTCCAGGAGCCCAGGGCTTGGCAGGCAGGCCCCTCCCTGATTCAGGACTGGAGGGCTCAGCCCCAGGTCACAGGGTTTGAGCAGCTGACTGTGATGGTTGGGGCTAGCCCCTCTGTCCCCATTCCAGGCAGCATCCCCAAGGGCATGCTTCTTCTGCTCCTAATTAAAGGCTTTTGATTTACAAGCCTCGTTGAGGGACACACAAGGTCTCTGAAACTAATTACTAGTTCCGTCAGGTTTGACTCATATGGATGGAGCAAGTTCATGAGTCAGTTCGGGAATGACCCAGCCCCCTTCCATCCCAACTTCTAAGTCAGTTGTTAGAAGAGGAAAAAACAATAAAAGAAAACCTTTATTAAAGGATTTCTCTGTGTTGCCTACATCAGAGTCACCAGAGATGCTTGTTACAGGTGAACTTGGATGCCCTCCCACATCCTTTCAATGAGCCTTGGGAGTGGGGCCCAGAGACTTGGCTGCCAACCCCCCAAGCAGGTAAATGTAGAAGCCACGATCTCAGTTATGTAAACACGCTACTTTGTCTTTAGTTAACTTACCTCTGTTTGGGTCTCCATTTTACTTGCTTGCAGAAAACATTCATTTCCAGGTGAACTCAGTGATCCCATCCCACCCGTTCTCCTGCCTCCACACTGGTCTAAATTGGGGGAGTTCCTTAGCACCACAGCACAGGTAGGGGGGCACAGTGAGAGCCCTCTCTCTGAGATAAATCCTCCTGGGTCCCCGCCTCCACAGATCACACCTGCCGTCATTTCTACCTTGCTCCTGCTGCCGCCAGGATCCAATAGCAATAGCATTGTGCCAGCCTTCCAAGCCACACCCCATGGCCTTGGCTCCCTACATATATTCTGGGTCTGTCTCTCACACGTCCCCCAGACTTGGCCATCAGGGAAAATGAGGATCACTCCTAACCAGCGTTGAACATCTTGTCTGGTCCTTCACTAGCTTCTCCTCTGCTAGTGCAGGGTGTTGGGGCAGAGGTGGGGGGCGGGGGAAGGGCTCTGCCTGTTTGTACCTCCTTCCAACCTTCCCTGTCTTAGACCCAGACACTGTGGCTTTTGAACTTAAAAGGCTGGAATTTGGCATCTTTGTTCTTTAGCTAGAAAGTAGCATAGTCTCAGGGCCATAAAGCAAGAGCTAGCACCCCACAGCACAACCTGAGGCCCTCATGGACCAGGCTCTTTTCGTCCTTTTCACATAGATTGAGCCACCTGACATTCTGTGTCAGTGCACAAGGACCAAGGACGTGGCTGCTCTTAGGGGGAGGAGGGAGCTAAGAGCATCTTATCTCTGCTGAGTCCCCACACCCAACACATAGTCCCTGCTCACTCACTTCCCTCAGACAGCTGGGAAACCAACACCTCTGGTGACAGAGCCAGTCCCCAGGCTTCTGCTGGGAGGGAGTGGGGCACTGCATGGGGGAGGTTATCACACCCAGAGGCCCTGGGAAGCCTGGGTGGGGGAGGGAAGAAGCTGGTTCCTGTTTGTCTCAGACCAAGGCCACGGGCCTCCCCTCCTCCCCTTCCAGGAAAGGAGTGAGCACCCTGACTCGGCCTCCCCTAGGCGCCTTCTTCTTCACTTTTGAGGCTTGCTTTGAGCCACCCCTCCGGACAGGCAGCTCACCTGGTCCCCTCTTCTCTTCCCCTCGGTGCCAGTTCTGCTGGGAATGAGTGAGGTGGGTGTGTGCAGCTGCCGGGTTGTTTAGAGGACCTAAAGAGAGACCAGTCAGGGACGGAAGGGGCCGTGGAGAATCTCCTCCTACCAGGTTCCAGATCAAGCCATTTAACAAACGTATATATTTAGTGCCTACGATGTAATATATTTTGGGTCCAGAGACAAGACAGGAACTGTCTAATTCACACCTATGAGGCTAATCTTTGTGTAAAGTAGTACCATGTAATCTGGGTACTGCAGGTGCCCCCTTGCCTACTGGCCTCCTTCCCCCTAAAACAAACAAATAAACAAACAAAAAACCTGTCCTGTGGGCCCGGGCCTCTGGGATCAAACGCGGAGCCCTCCTCCGCGCCCTTCTGCGGCTGGGGTAGCTGGCTCAACTCGGTCAGAGCTAGGTTTTGGCCGGTCTGCGGCCACCACGTGAGGCAGTCCCACGGGGCAGCGTCGTGCCCTCCTCCCTGGGGTCCTAAACTTGCCCCTACCTCAGTGGGGCCTGGCCTGCCAAGTACCCCTGGTCTGAACTCGTTGTGAGGAGGGGCAGCTTTCACACGCTGCAGTGACTTGGGTGAGGCGGGGCGGGGAGGCTGCTTCATCTTCATAGCCTCCTCCCCAGCGGCCAGAGGCCCCAGACAGCCCTTGAGACATCCACCTGCGGGGTGATGGGTTGGGGACCTACTCCCACCGCTCCACTCCACCTCAGCAGCAGGGTCCCAACCATCCATATTGCCCCGGGGACCTGATTTCCCGCTCCCATTCCATGTGCTGAAGGCCGTCACCAGGGCTTGGGACCTGGGTGCTGGCCGAGACCTTGGGCGGTGTGGGGTGGGGACTGGTTTGCGGTTTCACGGCGGACGGAGGCCGTGGTGTGGGGGCGGGGCGCCGTGAGGGCTGCGGCCAGGCAGGGCGGGCTGGCGGTGGGTGTGGGGAAGCCGCGGCAGTCAGGCTTGGGGCTCGCGGGGCCAGGATACGTGCAGGGACACCGCGGCTCCAGGCCCGCCTCGCCTCGCCCCGCCCCGCCCCCGCGGCCCGGCTCCCGAAGAGTCGCCCGCCGCGCCCCGCCCCCGCCCGCAGTGCCCGGATGTGGGTGACGTGCGGCCGCCATCTTCCCGTCCCGGGCAGCCAGCGCCAGTCGGAGCCAGCGCGAGCCGCCGCCGCCGCCGCCGCTGCCATCACTGCAGCTGCCAAGTCCTCCGCCCGCTGCCCACGCCATGTGAGTCGGCCGCCCGCGCTCACACCGGGCTTGCCTGCGTCGGCCGCCACCCTTGTGTGCGGGCCCGGGGAGTGCCCGGGGTTCGGCCCGCGCCCCCCGCGGGCCCCGCGCCCAGGCCGGCGCCCGTGACTGCGCGCGGGCAGCCGGAGCCCCGCGTCCCGAGCGGGCCGTGCGGGCGGTGGTCGCGGGAGGGAGCGGACCCGGCGCCCGCCCGCCCCTGTCATCGCTGCCGCCAGTCATTTCGGGTCGATCTCGAAACGTGTCTATGAGGTCGCTCTCATTTGACAGGCGGGGAAACTGAGGCCCGGAGGGGGGAGGAGGCCTCACTCAAGGTCATGCAGCTTATCGGCGGCGGGGCCCCACGAAGTCCAGGGCGCCCATCGGGTGGCCTTCTTCCAGGGAGGGAGAAAGTGGGGGACGGATGGATGGACAGGCAGATGGGCGGAGCCCTCGCTACCGGGTTGGAGGCTCCAGGCCCTGGGTCTTAATGGGTTCCTGCCCCTCAGGTCGGCTACCGCTGCCACCGCCCCCCCCGCCGCCCCAACTGGGGAGGGAGGCCCCCCTGCACCCCCTCCAAACCTCACCAGTAACAGGAGACTGCAGCAGACCCAGGCTCAGGTGGATGAGGTGAGTGTGGGGGGTGTCGAAGGCAGTGGGAAGGACCTTGAGAACCGGCAAACAGGGATGTGGGGCCCATCTGGGTTGAGGGTGATGGCAGTTCACGTTCATGAGTTTTGGGACAAAGACATACCATGCCCCATTCCTGTCAACCACTTGGAAGGGCCCTGGGGTGCTAGTCAGCCTTGCCAGCCTGGGGGTGTTTCAGCCTGGGCAGGTGTGCTCTGGTAATGGGCGGGCTGCTGGAGGCTTGATAAATAGAGGGTGCTGCTATGACATCTGAGATGTCTGGCTACCAGCATGCCCCTGATGTGTGTCCCTTGCATGTCCCCAGGTGTGCTAGGCATGTTCTGTGTGTGTCCTTGGCATGTTAGCCTGGCAGCATCGGGGTGCATGTTCCGTATGTGGGCGCATGGTCAAGAAGTGCCCTCGTTGAGGTGGGCCCCTCCCCCAGGTGGTAGACATCATGAGAGTGAACGTGGACAAGGTCCTGGAGAGGGACCAGAAGCTGTCGGAGCTGGACGATCGTGCAGACGCACTTCAGGCAGGGGCCTCCCAGTTTGAAACAAGTGCAGCCAAGCTCAAGCGCAAATACTGGTGGAAAAACCTCAAGGTAAGTGTGGAGGCAGGCGGGAGGGCAGATTGGAGGACTCGTGAGTGAATGGGGTATCACGGTCTGTCTCACTTACCCTCCCTCTCTCCCCCAGATGATGATCATCTTGGGAGTGATTTGCGCCATCATCCTCATCATCATCATCGGTGAGTGGGGCGGGAGTGGCTAGGGTCCTTTCTCTGGAGAGGTTTCCCCCTGCAAATTCTGGGTTTTGAAGGTCATTAACCTAGTTTTTACTGTTCGGCAAAAAGCATATATAGCTGCCATGGCAGTTCTGATTGACCTAGAGCCCAAAACCTTGATGTTTAGCCTGCACTTTGCCTGGTTCTGGGCAATTTCTGTTAAGATTTTTGGAAACAAGAAAGCTGGTAGATCCTTACTGTTCCGTTGAGGACCCTTTGGGTCTAAGAGCGCAGTCTGGGAACCCTGAAATTGGGGGATGGGCGAGCAGGAAAGGCCCAGGGGCTTGAGACATGGCTGGGAAGCCAACCACCTTGAGAGCTTGTGGTCTTGGAGGCCCAGAGGATTAGGGGTTGGTGGCCCCAAGGCCATACCATGGAGTTGAACAGACCTTGGAACCCACCTGTCCAGCCCCCTTGCATTACAGATGGAAAACCTGAGGCTGAGAGGGGAAGGGATGTCAGCCACCTGGGAAGTGGGGAGGATGGGAGCAGGGCCAGGCCTGACACACTGCTTTCTCTCTCTCTCTCTCTTCTCCCCTCTCCGTCTTCTTCCTTCTCTTTCCCTCTCTACAGTTTACTTCAGCTCTTAAACCCCTGAGGAGCCTGCCCTGCCCAGAGAAGGGCCTCTCCCCTCCATCCCCAGCCGCTCCTCCACCTCTCAGCCATATCTTCCAGCCCCCCCTCCCCTGGAACCGTGTGTGTGTGTCCGTGTGTGTTGCCCCCCTGTAAATAGCCAGCTGTTATTTATACATATATAATATTATATATATTTGGTCTGTTTGTAGTTTTATTACTAGAAGATTTTTCCGGTTGTCCTTAACACCCCTTCCTGAGGTTCCCATCACTCCCCTTCTCCTTCCCTCCTTCCCTTTCCCTCTCTCCCTAACCAGGCCCAAGTCCCTTCATTTGCATCTGCTATGCAATAGTCCCTCTTCCTCTTCTCCTTCCCTTGGATTTAGCTGATCCTTCCTTCCACCCTGGCCTTCCCCGTACCCCCACTCCCCTACAAAATAAAACAAAAAGCAACTGTCCAGGCCTCCTCAGGTGCATCTTCTTTGCATCGGTGGGAGGCTCTGAGACTAGCCCCACTTGGTCCTAAGAATCCCAGGGTCTTCTGGGAGCTCCCAGCATGTTAATTAGCAGTCATTTGCATACTGACATCCCTTTTGGTTTCCTTTTTTGTTCCATCACTCTTCTCTGTATTCTTTCAACCGGTGTTTCTTTTTTACTGAGGAGTTAGTCCCCATTGGTCCTTGTATCACACTTTCATTTGCATGACATCACTTACAGGTGGTGGGGAGCCTGGGCTTTCAGGGAGCCAGGCTGTTCTGGCCCCCAGAATCGCCCCCTCCTAGCCCCTCTAGTCTGGTTTGCCTCCCCTACCCCCATTTTCCAAACCTTTTGTCCCCTCCTCTCCCTCCCCCCAGCTGGTGTGTAAGTGTCTTGGAGTTCAGTGTGTTATGATGGACCAATAATTCTGCCACTTGGAGTCTCTCCCCACATTCCTGCTCCCCAGTTTTCATGTGGGGCACCCAACTGACATTCCCATGGGATCTCCTTCCCTCCCATCTGCCTGATCTGCCTCCTCCCCCTCCCACCAGGAGAGTTGGGGGTTGGCCACAATGTGATTTCTTTTGGGAGAGGTGGCTACCAGTGTGTGGGGGTCATCACTGCCTTGGGGAAGAGTAGGACAGGGCAGAGAATCCCCCCAGTTCCTGCCTGAAATCTCCTCGGGCCCCGCCCCTGCTGGGGGTTGGACTGAAAACCCTCCTCCCCAATTTGGGGGGTGTTGCCCCCATCACTGCCCAGCTCCTCTGACTGCCCCCCTGAATTCAGGGTGGGGTACTAGTCACTGCCAATGTGTACATGGACTTGCTGGAAGATGGGGATTCTCGCCCCTCTCTAAGGTGGTCGAACCCAAAGATAGAGCTGCCACCTCCTTTAGTGAAGTGATAGAGGAATGGTCTAATGTCTTTTTAAATGGCACAATTTTAGGGGTCTAAGAGTGCAGTCCCTTAACCTGCCACTGGAGGGGACCCCCCAAACTCTTCCCCCCACACTTAAAGTTTCTGTGTAGAGGGGGAGCAGGGAGATGTAAGCTGTGGTATGAAAGGGTAGGGAGAGATGCTGGGGGTGGGGGTGCTGTGTTCTAGACCCCCCCATATTATCCCAGTGTCCCCTGCCCCCCCTTCCCTCACCCCATGCCCCCAATTCTGTGGCGCATCCAGATTGTGAAAATGTACAATAAATGTGTAATGAGTAATCAGGCGGTGTCTGTTCCAAGATCTTTTTTTAATCAGTGGGAAGGGTATTGGATCTGCAGGTACAATAGGAAGGTTGAGAAGATGAATTGGGAAGGGACTGAGCTTTACCTGAGGGCCTGACCTTGAGCAGGGCAAAGTGTTATTCCCCAAGTGGCCACGGGGGGGCACCAGGAGTCGATAACAGGAAGTGTTGAAGATCCGGGTCCGGGCCTGGTGAGCCCTGCGGTCTGGGTTTCCCAACTCCCCTCCCCCTCCACCTTCTCTAGCTTGCGGGCATGCTTCTGCTGTTTGTTGGATTCCTTTCTACCCTTTGATTTAACTCCCAGATTTTCTGCAGTCTCTCCCATGGTCATTTACTCCTAGGCCTGAAGTAGGTGGCTAACTTTTGCAAAGCATCGCTTCCCCCTTGGTGCCTAGCACACTGCCAGCATCCAGAACGGATTAATAAGTACTTATTGAACGAATCTGCTCAAGAAGACCCAGCTGAGTGTGGTGTGGAGCTGGCCATAGATGGCCTGCTACCCTTGCCTGTGCTGTCCAACTGGTGACTAGATCCCACACTCAACTCCCTTAGCCTCATGATGCCCCTGATGTGGCACCTTAGCATTCCTGTCCCCAGGTGCTACAACAGTGAGTGCAGTGTGCTAGGTGAGCTGTGGAAGGCCAATGTCTGGCTGCAACATGAAGATTCAGCAGTGTAAGAGACCTAGATAGTTAGATAGTGTTTCCCAAACTTGTCGGCTCCTAAGAACTACTAGGGATGCTTTTAAAAATAGATTTTCTAAGGGGCCCAGGTGATTCTTCTAATTAGGTACATATTATAATGTCCACCATTCGTTGAGGGCTTACTATATTCTAGACATTGCTCATGGCTTTTTCGCGCTTCATCTGCTAAGTCCTTTACAGGTTTAGGGTTCCGTAGGCCCTAGAACTCGCCTTCTTTATAGTATCAGGGACCTGGGATCAAATCTTGACCCCGTTGCTGATTAGCATGTTAATCCGGACAGATCATGTTACCTGTCTGGGTCTCAGTCTCTTTTGTGAGGAGGTAGGTAGTAAGTGAGCCAGCCTCTGGGTTTGTAAGAAGCGCCTGGCCTGGTCCACAGAAAACAATCAAGAGGCAGCTATCATTGTCGCCATCATCATCACTCGGCGCTGACATTTAAGACTGCTTCGCCCTAACGTTTGAATCTTGCAGCTTCGCGAAACCTCAGAGACCCAGGGCCGGAGTCCTAGCGCGGGGGCCGCTCTTGTCACGCTCAAGACTTCTCGCCCAGGTCTTGCCACAAAGCGCCCCCACCAACGCCGCCGCAGCTCATGTCTGCGCCTGCGTGTAGGTCACACTCATGCGCCTGCGCACACTCTGCAGTCTTGGGTAACAGTGTCGTCAAGGAAAATCCCCAGCTTCTAGGTAAACAAGTTGCCGCGTGAGACCGCCGGCACGTGTATTCTACAGCTCCGAGACCTCTCAGCCTATGAGAAAGCTTGGAGGGCTGGACTGGCTCTTGCGTCACCGATCTAGGCAGCTCGGGGAATGTTGCCACAGCCAATAGGAACTTCGGAAGTGGATGGGGCGTGGGTTCCTGTCAGACTTCCAATCAGCGCGCAGGGGCGGTCTGTCTCGCACGTGGAGCTGTCACTGCCGGTTGGTAAACTGACCAATGAGAAGATAACGGCAGGCGGTGACGCCAATGGTGGTGGCGCGGGGGCCGGGCGGCCGCACGCGGCGCGGGGCATGGGTCGGCGCCCTTAGGCCAATAAGCTTGAGGGGCGTGGCAACTTGGCCGGTGGGCGGGCCTGGAGAAGCGAGTCAGAGTCGCTGTGGTCCTGGTTGGGAAGAAATTGGACTCTGCGTACACGCCGAACGGTGAGTGCCCGGGGGTAGGGGGAGACGAGCAGCGGTCGGTATAGATTTTTCAGGGTTGATGTGTTCTGTTAGGAGGGGTGTTAATGGGGGGCGGGAAGGGAATCATGCGAAGGCACGATCACCGCGATGGGAGTTCTGATGGTTGTGGGGAATAGGGATTGCGAACTCAGCTCTAGAGGGACGTGGCAGGGGTCAGTGACATCAGATCCCTCACCGCCCTGGGGCACCTGGACCCCTGACTGCCTGGGAGGAGGGGCTCGGAAGCCCTCAGCCACCCTCTGTTCCCAGGGAGATACGGGGACGGGACCCCTGAGAGTTACTGGGGGACGTTCCAGTGCATGGCTACTGTTTGCGTAGGTGCCTTAAGCACTTGGAAGAGGCAGGGGTTCTGAGGCTGGAGGGAGGCCCTGGCAGGGCAGGTGGGAGGGTATCAAAGGGTTGACATGGTGACTTGAGAAACAGTAGTGAGATGATTTGTGTGACCCTGAGCCAGTCACATCATGGCTCTGGATGTCTTTCTCATGTGTAAAAGGGAGAGGTTGGGCCTCGGAGCCGTCCTTGGGAGTAAAGGTGGGGCAGAAACTGTTAAGTCCTGAGAGGGAGGATGGGGTTGTGCAGATTGGCTGTGCACATGCCTTCCTGAGACCCTAGAGGTGAGGATGCACCAACGGGGTGCTCTGGTATCTGTCTGTACAACCAGGCCTGTGGTAAAGTGAATTGGGGGTAAGGTGGAGGAGTGAGGAGGTGGCGTTCCTAGGAAATCACTGGGGTTGGTGGCTGCTAGGGTGATGTCAAGGATTTTGTGAGCATGTGAAAACTGGGCTATGATGATTGGAAGTATGTGGGGGATGCAAACTGAATGTCTGGGATCCGGCCCAAAGGAGAGGAGGGGTTGACTGGAGTCTGTGTTCCAAGCACCAAACTTAGAATCAGCTGGATATTTGATAGGCCCAGGTTCCCCAATGCTGGGTAACACCTCACAATTTCCTGAAGGGTAAGAAGCCAGAATGATAAGCCATTATCAGAGCTCAGATTCAAACCCGGGGCTTCATTTGTTAAGAGCCTGAGAACTTATTATGAGGCAATTTAGGCAAGTTTAGTAACTTCTGAGCCTTCATTCGTTCTTGTGGAATGGGGATAATAATACCCATCTCACAGGGCTGTTCTGGGGATTAAATAAGATAATATATGTAAAGCGCTTAGCACAATGCCTGGGTCATGTTTTTAAATTTTTTTAGCTAAAAAATAATGGCTTTAGGATGACAAAACAACAGTGACAGGGTGAGAGATTTATGTGAATGCTGTGGTTGGGAACTATTCTCACATTCTCAAGGTTTTCTGCAAGTTTTGGTGACTCTCTCTCCATTTCCCTCTTCCTGCTACTTCTTGTCTTCATGCACCAGCCCCAAATCCTCATTCCACCCTTTTATCCCTCTCCCAGGCTCCAGGACCCAGGCTGGGCCACTTGCTCTGTCCCAGTTCGATTTCCTCATCCTAGACCCATTCTCCTCCCTGCACCTCCTCCGTGTCTCTGCTGCCATAATAACAAGAGATTCAGGCTCTGGAGGGGGCCTCTGAGAGAGCAAAGGTGTGTTTTCTCTCACAGAACCTGGGCCTCCAACTTCCGCACCCTGGTTCTTTGGGAATGAGCCAGCAGATGTGTACAGTTTGGGAGAGGAGGAAAGCCAGTGCCAGGAGCTGTAGAAACAAGCCGAGAGGAGGGTAGATGCGAGTCTTGAGAAGAGAGCCAGGCGTGGGGGCTGGGGCAGGGGACCCCTTCCTCCTAATCCTCTCTCCAGGAATCCCTGGCTTTGGGACAGACGGCTGCTGTTGGGTTGGAGGAGGCGCCCAGGCTGGGTGCATGTCCTGGGCCACCAGCCAAGAGAACATGATGTTCCCAAGTGCGCTGGCCGCCGCCCTCTCGGGCTGGCCGCCTCCCAAACCGCTGCCTCTCCAGCCTCCCTGCTCCACATTCCCCAGCTGCTTCGCCCCGCCCCCTTCCTCCGCTTTGACGTCACTGCTATCTCCCGCCCCCGCTCCTCCATTGACGGCAGCAGGGCCTGGTTACTGTGGGGACCATGAGACAGGACAACCAGGGCCTTGAGAACAAGTGGGGGCTGCTGGAGCGCTGGACTCTTTTGTCCAAGCAAAAGATAAATAAGGAGGTGGAGGTGGGAGAGCAAGGACTGCCTGTGTCAGGGGAGATCACACCTAAATCCCTGACGAGAGCTGGGGAGGAAAAAAAGGATGTTTCTGGAGAAGAGGTGTCTGAAAATGAGGCAAGGGAGTGGGCCACGGTATATGAGTTGCGGGGACATTTTCAAGGAGAGGAGATTGAGAATCTAGGCTCCTGAATGCTTTGTTTCTTGTTTTCTTGCTTTGGTTTTTCTGGGCTATATAATAAAATTCCTGTGTCCCAGCTTCTCCACAGAACCCTCCTCCTGGCCCCTCCCCCCCCCCCCCCCCCCCCCCCCCCCCCCCAACACGGTTGTTAAGGAAAGCTTAGGCCACGTGACAGTGAGTGCACTCCCAGCTGACTTTGTCGGCAGCAGCTTGGGGGCCTCTTCACTTGCCACCCACGTTTCCAGGAAGCCCTGAGAGGAACTACTTATTACAGCCTTGGACGCAGCTGGAGCTCTCCCCGGCCCAGCCTGGCACTTTATTCCCCCAAATTAGGACTCGGTGTTCTGCTCCCTACCTCTTTTAAAAAATTATAATTTCCAGCCCCTTCTCCATTGCTGAAGCCCCTCCCCTCCCCTATTTATCCTTGTTAACAACAAAATTACGGAGTTTATTGATCACCTACCATGTGTCAGGTTCTCTCCTGGGGCCTGAGGAATACAGTGAAGGAGACAGATGTGGTTCTTGGCTTTCTCTTTTCTTAGTGGTAGGTATCTGAAGCCCTTGCCACCTCACCTTTCTCTGTCTAGGGTTCTGGTTGGTCTCTTCTCTCAGCCTCTCCCTTTGTTCCCCTGTAGCCCTGGCTTCCTGGCCCCTACTTTTGGGACAGCCCTAACTGTGGGTGGCTGCATCCTCAGGAGAGAAGAAGCACTAGTCACCACGTAGGCTGCCCGGAGACCTTTTCTCTCATTGGCCACAGAAGCACCTGCCATTGTTTCCCTTCATGGCCCCTCTTGGCTCTGGCTGCCCCTTCTATTGTTTGCATCCTCCCCTGCCAACTCCACGGCCCCATCACACGTGGACCCTCAATTGCCCTCCTCCTGGCAGTCCACAAGATTTGAAGTGTCAGAGGAAGGGGTTGGGTAAAACAGCTTTATTATGATGACAAGGCCGGGGAGGAGCACCCAGGAAAGGCCAAGCCAGGTTTCTGTCTGTCCCCCACCTCAGGGACGAGCCATCTCATCCAGCTTGGCTCACCTCCCAGGGTCTGCATTCCCTTTCCCTACCCCTGGCAAGGCCGAGGTGTCCTGTTCCGCAAGGCTGGTCAGTTCAGGAAGTAGACATCTTGAGCACCTCCAGTGGCCCAGGCATTTTCTCCAAAGAGAGGCAGCTTACCTCCTCTTCCCTTCCTCCCATTATTCACTGTGCAAGGCGTCCTGCACCCATTGGCTGGGAGGTGGTGTCTGGGGCCCTCCAGCCCAGCGCCAGCACCCAGATCCACGTGCGCCCGTGTGTGTGACACAGCCCTGACCTCAGTGGGGGCCAGTAGCCAATCAGGCGCCGGAACGAGAGCCTCAGCCAATCGGGGGCGGGGCCTGCGGCTCCGCCGGCTGGAGGCCAATGAAGGGCAGTGCCTGGCATTATGCAACCCGCCTCCTGGCCCCGCGGAGCTTCCACTCGGTTGCTGGCTGCAACGGCGGCGGGCAGGCGGCCGGAGGGCGCTCGCGCGGCCAGGTAGGCATCTCCGAGGCCACCCGGGTGGTAGCTCTCCGGTCCCGAGCCGGACCGCCGCCACTTCCAGCCTGATGGGCCGCTTTCGGCCCAGGCGCTCAGGCGGCATACCAATAAAATCCGCCTTCCTTGCCGCTGTCCATCCCCTCTCTGCCCCTGGGGACCTAGGTGTTTCTCGCAAACCTGCACCAGGTGTCCGCACTCCTGACCCGCTTACCTTACCTCCAGCTTTGCCCTCCGCTCCTAGCTATCGCGGCCCCACACTCGACCCTCAGCAGGCATGCCCCCTGTCGCCTTTCTTATCACTTGGGGGTCCCATGTTTTTCCCCAGCACCAGGACCTCTTCAGGCTTTCCGCGCTCCCCACGCTCCCCCTCCAGTCCCTGGCCCCGCGCCGGCCGTGATGTCAGCCCGGTTCGGGCTGGAACATCCCGTTCCCGGCGCTAGTTCCTGCTGTTGGCCACAGCCTTCCCTTTTCTCCTGGCGCTCAGAAAATGCTCGCGGTGTTGGGGGTGTGGCTGGATGGGGAGTAGGGGAAGAACAGTCGGCTGGCTGTTGTGCGTCCCTTGCTCAGAGCTGCGTCTGTCTGCTTCGGATGGGGGTTGCGTAGGGGGTTGTCTAAAAAGTAGAGGACTGAGGCGAGAGGATTCCTGGGTCCCTGACGATGGCAGGTGCTGGTTTTAGCCCTGGGGATCTGGAGAGGGTGCAGGGGCCGGAGAAGGAAAGGCTGTGTCGTCTTAACCAGAATGACTGGGATCCAGGCGAACGCCAGGGTGGGGGCCTTTGCTCGGAGGGCGGTGGCAGTTGTGTTTTGCCCTGGGAAGCAAGGCCAGCCCCTGGAACCCCGATGGGCCGCCCATCTTCATACGGCCATCGGGCCCTCCGGGGTCTGGGGACATATTAGAGGTGGGCGACCTCTGGCCGCGCCCGCCAGCGTGGGAGTGGGTCGTTCCCCGACTTCCGCCGGGAAATGGGGGAGGGGTCGCCCCTCCCGCCCTCCTGTGGTCCCTCCAGCAACCGCTGAGCTCAGCTGCTGACGTCGGTTTCCCTGGCGACCGCGGCGGCGGCGGAAGCGCGTGTTGGGACCGCGCACGTCCGTGCGCATGTGCGGCGGGGGTGGCGCCGCCCCCGGTTAAAATTAGCCTGAAGGCCTAAATATAGAAGGAAAAAGGCTCATCCCCTGCTGAGAGGCCTGGGAGTCCCAGGCAGAGTAGGGGCTCGATGGGAATTCGAGGATGGGAAATGTCCAGGCTTTGGCCCACAGCCGTAGTTCTACTCGACTGCTCAGGTTCCACTTACCCGGGCCACCATGTAGGGGATGTGGGGCAAGGCCCACGAGAGGCTCATTCCCACCTGGAGCACCCCAGGGGGACAGGACAAGTTACCTAGGCTCCTATTGGAAGCCTGGGTCCCAGGAGCGTGGGGGCAGGCAGGGGAGGGTCTGAGCGAAGCCGACAGGCACTGTGAAGTTAACCATCCAGCTTTCTCCAAGCCCTCCATCCTGATCTCCCTCTCTAGGTACTGGCTGTGATCAAACTTCTCAATCTTCAGAGGCTTGGGTCTCCCACCTCACTCCTCTAGCCAGGCCTCCTGGCCCCCTTGTGCATCCATTGTGGCCTCTCCACCTTCCCTGTTCTCCTGCCCTCCCCATGGCCCAGACATGAGTAGCTCCCTAGAAGGGGCTGATGGGGGAGGGGACCCCAGGCCAGGGGAATCTTTTTGTCCTGGAGAGGCCCCATCCCCTGGCCCTCCACACCACCGGCCTTGCCCTGGCCCAAGCCTGGCTGATGACACGGATGCCAACAGCAATGGCTCCAGTGGCAATGAGTCCAACGGGCCCGAGTCCAGGGGTGCATCTCAGCGGAGCTCACATAGCTCCTCCTCCGGCAATGGCAAGGACTCAGCCCTGCTGGAGACCACTGAGAGCAGCAAGAGGTGTGTATGGATGTGTGTTGCAGGGTCTGGGAGTGGTCTTGTGAGCAGGCTGAGCTAGGACACAGGCCCATGCTGCTGGCCACTTTCCTCATCTTGGGCCTGTTGCTTCTCCCCTAGCACAAATTCTCAGAGCCCATCCCCACCCAGCAGTTCCATTGCCTACAGCCTCCTGAGTGCCAGCTCGGAGCAGGACAACCCATCTACCAGTGGCTGCAGGTTCATGGGGTGAGGGCTAGGGGAGAGGGCTGGAGGCTTGGGCCACGCTCTGGGGCTAATCCTATACCCCTTCCCTGTGGGCTTTGCAGCAGTGAACAGTCAGCTCGAGCAAGAACCCAGAAGGAACTCATGATGGCGCTGCGGGAGCTCAAGCTTCGGCTGCCACCAGAGTGCCGGGGCAAGGGCCGCTCTGGGACCCTTGCCACACTACAGTACGCGCTGGCTTGTGTCAAGCAGGTTCAGGGTGAGTGGTGCTTCCTGGGAAGGCATTGGCCAGGTCCAGGGCTAGTATGGTGGGGCAGTCTCCTTGCTAAATGCCCCACTGCCCTCGCTCTGCAGCCAACCAGGAATACTACCAGCAGTGGAGCCTGGAGGAGGGTGAGGCTTGTGCCATGGACATGTCCACCTACAGCCTGGAGGAGCTGGAGCACATTACGTCCGAGTACACGCTTCGCAACCAGGTCAGCCGCAGCTCAGCTTCTCCATTCTGATGCACCCCCCTCCCCACTCCCATAGCTCCTGAATCTGCTCTTGTTCTCACTTTCCTGCCTAGGATACCTTCTCCGTGGCTGTCTCTTTCCTGACAGGCCGCATCGTCTACATTTCGGAGCAGGCAGGTATCCTGCTGCACTGCAAGCGGGATGTGTTCCGGGGTGCCCGCTTCTCAGAGCTCTTGGCTCCCCAGGATGTGGGCGTCTTCTATGGTTCCACTGCCCCATCTCGCCTGCCCACCTGGGGCACTGGGGCCTCGGCAGGTGAGGTCCCCAAGAGCTTGGGGGGAGGGATGAGCAGTCCTAGAAAGCTCCTGCTGTGAGAAGCGAGGGTACCCAAGCTTTTTCTTGCTGGGTTCTTCTCAGCCCAGGAAGTGGGTAGGGGGCTGTGCTCACTACCCTCCTGGTCTTCCCCAGGTTCAGGCCTCAAGGATTTCACCCAGGAAAAGTCTGTCTTCTGCCGTATCAGGTAGGTGGGGGAAGTGGGAGCAGACCTCTCCCACCTTCCACACAACCGCCATCTTTGCTGTGTGGGCTGTGACCTCGAGGTGTGGGGTGGGTGACCCTCCACTGATGGTCCCTAATGCCCCTCTCTTCCTTGCTAGAGGAGGTCCTGACTGGGATCTAGGGCCTCGGTACCAGCCATTCCGCCTAACTCCATATGTGACCAAGATCCGGATCTCAGATGCGGCCCCCGTGCAGCCGTGCTGCCTGCTCATTGCAGAGCGCATCCACTCCGGTTACGAAGGTGGGCAGGCCAGGGGCCTGGCCTGGTGGGGGGTTGGAGGAAGGGCCCCCTCTCTAGGCTGTGGGTCAGGCAGGACATGAGTCTGGGGGGCATGACTCATCTCCTCAGAATTTTGGGACAGAGAAGGTATTATAAGGATGAGGGTTTGAGCCTGCCTTTCAAGGTAAAGGTGGAGAAGAGCCCTGTGCTAGGAGAGGGCGAAGAAGAGTGCCTTGGTTTTCAGTTTCATTACCAGTATGGGGTGCAAGAATGGTTCTGACCATCTTTGTAGGCCAGAGGGCCCAGGGCAGAGCAGTGGGGAGGACTGCCAGCCAGCCCAGGCCCCAGGCAGCATGGAGGGCTGAGGAGCTGGAACATTCTGGATGAAACCCAATAGCCACACTTTCTATGCCTCAGCTCCCCGGATCCCCCCTGACAAGAGGATCTTCACCACACGGCACACGCCCAGTTGCCTCTTCCAGGATGTGGATGAAAGGTGAGGCCAGGACCTGGAGGAAAAGGGGGTGGCCGAGACTGATGCCATGACCACTCTGATGCCTTTTCCCATTTCAGGGCTGCCCCACTGCTCGGCTACCTCCCTCAGGACCTCCTGGGGGCCCCAGTGCTCCTGTTCCTGCATCCTGAGGACCGACCCCTCATGCTGGCCATCCACAAGAAGAGTAAGTCCTCTCATCCTCCTCTCCCTTCCCAGCTGCCTGCAGGGCTTCTTAATGGCTTCTCTTGTGGTTGTCTCTCTTGGTGCCTTGGTCTCCTGGCTCTCCAGTGGGGTGGCGCTCCGCCTTACTTAGCTCTTCCTACTGCTGACTCTCACCTCATTTCCCACTCCCTTCAGTCCTGCAGCTGGCTGGCCAGCCCTTTGACCACTCTCCTATCCGCTTCTGCGCCCGTAATGGAGAGTATGTCACCATGGACACCAGCTGGGCTGGCTTCGTGCATCCCTGGAGCCGCAAGGTGGCCTTTGTGTTGGGCCGCCACAAAGTACGCACGTAAGTGGGTCATGCCCTGGAGTTGGCGTTAGGGGGTGGGACAGTGTGGGAAGGGGCAGGGCTCATCTCATCCTTCGCTACCCCTCAGGGCACCCCTGAATGAGGATGTGTTCACTCCCCCGGCCCCCAGCCCAGCTCTGTCCTTGGACTCTGATATCCAGGAGCTCTCTGAGCAGATCCACCGGCTGCTCTTACAGGTGAGAGTTGAAGGGAGGGGACTTGGGAGAAGAGGAAGGGGTGGGAAGCAGGCCTGTAGACGCTTAACCTGTCCCTCTCCTGCCTCAGCCTGTGCACAGCCCCAGCCCCTCGGGGCTTTGTGGAGTCGGCCCTGTGACCTCCCCTGGCCCTCTCCTCAGCCCTGGCTTCTCCAGTGATAGCAACGGGGGTGATGCTGAGGGGCCTGGGCCTCCTGTCCCGGTGAGTGACCCTCTCCCACTTCACCCCTCTAGTCTCCCATTTACCTGTCCTTCTCGGAGTCAGCATTGCCAGCCCGACAGGAGCTCAGCCTGGGCCCCTCTCCTTTTCCTTTTGTCCTGCTCTCATCGTGGCCTCCATGCCTCCCCACTGGTACCTTCTTGTTGCACTGGGCCCTGGGCGCCTGATACTGGCGAGGCGCCCCCAATGCTCTCCACTGCTCTGCTCTGTCCCACAGGTGACCTTCCAGCAGATCTGTAAGGATGTTCATCTGGTGAAGCATCAGGGGCAGCAGCTTTTTATTGAGTCCCGGGCCCGGCCTCCACCCCGGCCCCGCCTCCCTGGTAAGTGGGTAAAGCTGTGGGTGAGGGGTGAGACCTCGGAGTCCTCTGATCTTCACCCCCAGCCCAGAGGAGCTTTTCTCTCCTTTTTCTCTTCTCGGCCCAGCTACAGGCACATTCAAGGCTAAGACCCTTCCAAACCAGTCCCCAGACCCAGACCTGGAGGCAGCTCCTGCTCCAATCCAGGCCCCACTAGCCTTGATCCCTGAGGAGGCTGAGAGGAAAGAAGCCTCCACTTGTTCCTACCAGCAGATAAACTGCCTGGACAGCATCCTCAGGTAAGGCCAGCCTGGCGCCTTGTCCCACCTGGGCCCGGGCCTGGCCCAACTCCTGGCCCTGCTGTCATGTCCTCTGGTGCATCACCAGGTACCTGGAGAGCTGCAACATCCCCAGCACCACCAAGCGTAAATGTGCCTCCTCCTCTTCTTGCACCACCTCTTCAGCCTCTGACGATGATAAGCAGAGGACAGGTCCACTCTCTGTGGGGGCCAAGAAAGGTAAAGACCCAGGCCATGCCCTGCTCCTGCCCCATCCTGGCCCACTGACCCTGTGTCTCTACACGTCTGCCTTTGGGGCCCCCACCTCGCTCTGCCCTGTCCCCTTCCCAGCCTCCAGATCTCCAGGCTCCTCCTTACCGTCAGTCCCCTCCCTGCCCCACCCCCCCGGGATTTCCTCTCCTGACCTCTGGGTGGGGGCAGGGGTGGTAACTGGTGCCCTCTCTCCGCACAGATCCATCAGCAGTGCTGTCTGGGGAGGGGGCCACCCTGCAAAAGGAGCCGGTGGTGGGAGGCACCCTGAGCCCACTTGCCCTGGCCAATAAGGCGGAGAGCGTAGTATCCGTCACAAGTCAGTGTAGCTTCAGCTCCACAATCGTCCATGTGGGAGACAAGAAGCCCCCGGAGTCGGGTATGGGCATGGAGCAAGGGGGCAGTGCCTGGGACTCCACTTGGTCCCCCAGCCTCTTGGTCCTCCCGGATGCCTGCCTTTTCCCTCCTCCTCTGGCCTTCCTCCTATCTTGGGGCTGCCACTTCTTGCTCTCCACCCCCGCCAGCCTTTGCTGCTTTGCCTTTCCCCATGCTGCTTCCTGTATTTTCACTGTTAGTTCACACACAAAGTCTGGCTTGGGGAGTTCAACCCCGGGGTGCTGAGCACAGAGGGTCTGAAGGCAAGGAATGTTGAAACCCCTCTAAGGGTCTTTGGGCATCGACCTGGAAAATGTGTGAAGGAAGGAAAACGGGTGGGCTTCCCTTCCATCCAGAGTCATGGAGGTGTCATCCTAGGGAGTGCCACTGGAGGAGCTGAGTATCCTTTCTCATCCTGGGAGAGCTTTGTATGGAGAAGACAGCCCAGGGCCTGTCCTTGGGGGCGAGGAGGTGGCAAGGAGATGCATATGGGGTCCAGGCTTGATTGTGAGGCAGAGGCTGGGGGTTGGCTAAGCTGTTGGATTGGGAGGGTGTGGTGTGGATATGTTAACCCCTGAGGTGATTCTGATTACCTTTCCTCCCTCTCCCCTTCTTCAGACATCATCATGATGGAGGACCTGCCTGGCCTGGCTCCAGGCCCAGCTCCCAGCCCAGCCCCCAGCCCTACGGTAGCCCCTGACCCAGCCCCAGATGCTTACCGCCCGGTGGGCCTGACCAAGGCCGTGCTGTCCCTGCACACGCAGAAGGAGGAGCAAGCCTTCCTCAGCCGCTTCCGTGACCTCGGCAAGCTGCGTGGACTTGGCAGCTCCTTGGCCCCATCGGCCCCTGGCGAGCGAGGTAGTCACCTGGGACCTCCCTGAGTCTGCCCTCTACCCTGTCTAGGACCAGACTGTTGGGGGGAGGGTGGGTTCTTGAGGGAAATGTTCCTGCTCCAGGGACCCAGATTGGTGCTGCCTCCACCACCCGGGCCCTCCCTAGGGACAGGCCCATCGCTAGCCTCTCCCCACTAAGCTGGGGTTCCAGGCTATAGCCAGAGGAGGGCAGCCTGGGGGGCTGGCACTGAGACAAGGAGGCCGAGGTGCTCTGCTTCAGGTAAGCTACTTCAGGCGCAGCTTGGGGGTAAGGGCAGGAAGTATGCCCACTTAGGACTCAGCTGTCACTGATCAAGAGATCTGTGTAGACACTCTGGGCAAAGATAACTCCGGGTGGGGTCTGGGCTTCAAGGGCAGATGGCAGCCCTCCAGGTGCCTGAGGGAGGCCCCCGGCAGGCGCACGCAAGACTCAGGACGGGGCTTTCCTGCCCACCTTTTTGCTCCATCGGAGCTAGGCAGAGTGCAGCCTCGACTGGCAGGAGGAGCTCCCAGGCTGTCAGTGCCTGCAGGAATTTTGGCGGATGAACCAGAGGCGCCTGCCCATTCGTCCATGGACCCACCCTGCCTCCTTCCATCTGCCAGCGTGCCTCCATCTTCTCTGCGCCCCCAGCTCGACCCCTCATGTAACCTTTCCTTTCCCCAGCTCCTTTCTCAATAAATGCCCCTGTCCCTGCCTTCTGTGATTCTTCCCTGAAGGTTCCCCCAACTCCCCAGGGTCCCCTCTGTTCTGTGTGGGTCTGGAAGCCAAACTCTCTCTAGAGCCTTCACCTGCCCTCTTCCTGGTCAGAGCCGCATGGCAATGGGGGTGGCAGGGGTGCTAACCCCCAGGCTGAGGCCCTTGCTAACCCTAGTCTCTTCCCACAGGCTGCCACCATGGCCCCACACCCCCCGGCCGCCGACACCACTGCCGATCCAAAGCCAAGCGCTCACGCCACCACCAGACCCCCCGGGCTGAAGCCCCCTGCTATGTATCCCACCCCTCACCTGTGCCACCCTCTGCCCCCTGGCCCCCACCACCAGCCACTACTCCCTTCCCAGCTGTGGTCCAGCCCTACCCCCTCCCAGTATTCTCCCCACAAGGAAGCCCCCAGCCTCTTCCTCCTGCCCCCACATCAGTGCCTCCTGCAGCTTTCCCTGCCCCCCTGGTGACCCCAATGGTGGCCTTGGTGCTCCCTAACTATCTGTTCCCTACCCCATCCAGCTGTCCCTATGGGGTACCCCAGACCCCCGTCGAGGGGCCTCCTACCCCTGCCTCCTACTCCCCTTCTCTGTCCCTCCCTGCACTGGCCCCCAGCCCTCCCCACCGCCCAGACTCTCCACTATTCAACTCGAGATGCAGCTCCCCACTCCAGCTAAATTTGCTGCAGCTTGAGGAGCCCCTGCGTGTTGAGGGGGGTGCTGTTGCAGGGGGTCCTGGGAGCAGTGCTGGGCCCCCGCCTCCCAGTGAGGAGGCCGCTGAACCAGAGGCCAGACTGGTGAGCACTGACCCCCCCTGCAACTTCTTACCAGCCCCTGTGCAGCCGCTCTTCCCCCCTGCTGCTCCTTCGCCTTGCGCTTCTTCCTGCCCTCCGCTTGCCTGGCGTCTCAGTCTCCAGAAGGTGGTATTGTCGGGTGGGAGAACCCAGGTGAATTTCTGAAGGAGGCAGGAATCGGCTGCCTCATCTGTGAAGTGGGGACAGTCCTGTCTGTCTGACAGGTGGTGAGGACATCCCAGTAACTTCTGAGAGCGCATCTGCCACTTGGAAAGGGTCCAGCGTCACATCCCTACTCTTCGTCAGCTCTCTTCTCTCTCATCCTGGCCCCACAGTCACGGAGTGGGAACAGAGACCACTTGGGTTGGGTGTGCCCCCCCCACCAGTGGAAGCAGTTGAAGGGAGACCTAGGTGTTGATCCCTTAATCCCTCCCCGTCCCCTTCCTCCTCCCCATCCTCCAGGTGGAGGTAACTGAGTCCTCCAATCAGGACGCGCTTTCTGGCTCCAGTGACCTGCTAGAGTTGCTGCTGCAAGAGGACTCTCGCTCTGGCACAGGCTCTGCTGCCTCAGGCTCGTTGGGCTCTGGCTTGGGCTCTGGGTCTGGTTCAGGCTCCCATGAGGGGGGCAGCACCTCAGCCAGCATCACACGTGAGTGCCTACCCTCCAACACTTCCCAGGGTAGGACAGTGACTAGGGAGTTGGGAGGCCAGGCCCCACCTTGGCTGAACAGCCTGGGCCCATGCCCGGCTTCTAAGGCCAGTGGACTGGACATGTGGCCTTGCGGGAGGCCTTGTGAGGCCCTGGGGGTGGGAGTGCCGGCTGGGCTGACTCCGTTGGCTGGCCCCCACCCTCTTCACAGGCAGTAGTCAGAGCAGCCACACAAGCAAGTACTTCGGCAGCATCGACTCTTCCGAGGCTGAGGCTGGGGCTGCCCAGGCCAGGGCTGAGCCTGGGGACCAGGTCATTAAGTATGTGCTCCAGGATCCCATCTGGCTGCTGATGGCCAATGCTGACCAGCATGTCATGATGACTTACCAGGTGCCCTCCAGGTGAGGTGTTTGAGGCCTTCTCTGCCTCCCTTTCAGAGGGTTGGGGAGGCTGGCCCACCGTTACTCCCCAGCTAACTTTGTGGGTTTTTTTTTCTGAGGCTGGCTCTGCCCTGGAACTTCCTGTCCTAATTGCTGCCTGTTGGAGTCCCATCATTAGTTCCTCCCATACCGAGGGCAGCTTTTCTGGTCTTGGAAGCCCTCTCAGAGCACTGGTTCAGGGGAGGAGCATGAGACAGTGGGTGGGAAGTTGTGGTACAGGAATAATGTGCACCTTGTGGGGCCTGGCCCCGGCTCCCAGCCTCTGCCTTTTGAACCCCTTCCCTGGGCAGGGACATGGCCTCTGTGTTGAAGCAGGACCGGGAGCGGCTCCGGGCCATGCAGAAGCAGCAGCCTCGGTTCTCGGAGGACCAGCGGAGGGAACTGGGTGCTGTGCACTCCTGGGTCCGGAAGGGCCAGCTGCCTCGGGCCCTGGATGTGATGGTGAGAAGGAGAAGTCAGGGCCAGGAAGGAGAGGAAAGAATTGAGCTCAAGTTGAAGGGATAGAGACTAAGGGCTGACCCCCTCGTCTTTGGATCATTAATTTTGAAGAATGTTAATTCCACTAAGTTTGCTGCTGGGTTATAACCCACATGTAGTATTAAACCACATGAATCTTTGTAAACCTTTTCTGGGCCTATCCTATGCTAATATACATTGTGAATGTCCCACAGTTGGGTCTGGATTTAGGGTACAATGCATTTCCCCATCTTGTTGGCCCAGAGTGGACTAGTATTTCTTGGGAGTACATCTTGGGCTAGGGGACAAGGGGAGCTGGGGTGGCAGGTCAGCAGTGAGAACCCTGCTTGACTCATCCCCTTTCTCCCTCCAAGGCCTGTGTGGACTGCGGTAGTAGCACCCAAGACCCTGGCCACCCTGATGACTCACTCTTCTCGGAACTGGATGGACTAGGGCTGGAGCCCATGGAGGAGGGTGGTGGCGGTGGTGGCGATGGAGGCGAGGGCGAGGGTGGAGAGGGGGCCCGAGCCCAAGCTGGGGCCAGGGTCTCAAGCTCTCAGGACCTGGCCATGGAGGAGGAGGAACAAGGTGGGAACTCATCCAGTCTAGCCTTACCTGCCACAGAAAATGGCACCAGCTAGACTACATTTTGGGGCCACATCTGGGAGTGCATGAGAAGCTTCCTTCTCCCATGTCCCAACTCTCAGAACTCAGATGTGGCTGGACCAACCAATAGGAAACTGCCCCAGCTTCTACCGCTGTAGGGGGCTGGACCCCCATCACCAGCCCAGGATCCAGGGGCTGCCTCTGGCTTTTTAGGGAACAGAGGGTGGAACTCTTCAGCCCAGCCCAGAGAAGCCTCACCTCCCACCCCTGGTGAGGAGTCCTTCCTTCCCCTGGACAAAGTTGCTGACAAGCTGCTGAAGTGGTCTCTCCAAATCCCAGCTGAGCCCAGGCCCTGGTCCCCGAGGGTTGGGGCTGCAATTATTTATTGGAGGGGACAGCCCTCTCTCCCACCTCTTCTCCAGATGGGAGGAGGAGGTCTTGAGGCCCAAGCAGGACCCAGCGGTCCAAACCCCTAGCTGCTCCAGGGTAGGGGAGGTTGGTGGACCATGGAGTCCCTGGTGCTGCCCCTCAGGTGGGACCCAGGTGTTCTCAGCTGTACCCTCTACCAATGGCATTTGTGTTTTTGATATTGTGTCTGTTATTATTTTTTAATACAAAGAGAAAAAAAAAACCCAGAACTTTGTGGAATGAAGTTTGGGGGTGGTGAGGGGAGCTCTTTGTGGGAAGGTGTGGCCGAGCTTCCAGGAAGGTTGTAGTGAGAGTGGGCAATTGCCTCCCCTGGCAACTCCAGTCCCCATTCTCCCCCACACCCTTTCCAGCTGAAGGGCCTTGCTGAGCCCGCTAAATCTCCCCCGAACCCAAACTCTACTCTTTCTTCTAACATCACCTCAGCTGGATTTGTCCTGGGAAGGAGAGATGAGAGGCAACTTGTGGTTAAGGGCAAGCTCCAACGTGGGCCACGGGCGCCGGAGGGAGGGGGGAAGCCCACTTAACGCCAGTGGTGCTCTGAAGCAATGGAGGGTGTTTAGCTTCTTTGTCACCACGCAGGAGAGGGCCCTTCAGCAGATCAGTGTAGGAGGCTAAGGGATGGGGAGTCATGCACCCGTTCATGGTCGAGTTGGCCTCCGAAGGAGTGGGGGAATGGAGGGGCAGAGCGTTAACCCTTGGACTCAAATCCTGGGAAGGGAAGGGGGAACATTGGAGGGGATGAGACACCGAGGACCAGCTGCAGCCATCGTTTTGTAGGTGTTTCTCGCTCACTGGAGCACACTAACAGCTGATCTATATCTAGACGCGGTGCGGCTTCCGCCGGCGCCGTGGCTTAGCTGGTTAAAGCGCCTGTCTAGTAAACAGGAGATCCTGGGTTCGAATCCCAGCGGTGCCTGGGCCCTTTGAGAGTGGTATATTATTGCTGCCAGAAGAAGGCCTTTCTGCACCCCCAAAGGGCCTTTCTGCCGCACCTTTCCAGAGGCGATTCTTCTTACCAAGCCAAATCCCTCTTTGGGCATGTGTTCCCATGCACTTTAAGTATGCAGCCGGAGGCTGACTCCCATTTCGCTTTCGTGAACCAGAGTGAACCGGGCATCCCTTTGGCCGCCTTCAAGGTTACCGGGCGCTGGACTAGGATTTGGGTTCATTTTGTTGGGGTCGTACGGTAGCTCGGGGAAGGGAGGCAGACTAGGAAAGTTGCCGCTCCCGCAAAGCCGCTGCTGGCTGACGCAGGGAAGCCGGGGCGAGCACCGCCCAGCCGAGGCGCATGCGCACAGACATCTCAAGGCAGCAGGGCGGGGCCGGCGCGAGGCGGGCCTGTTGATAGGCAGCTATAGTTACGCAGGCCCGAGACCGCACGCGGCTGTGATGGCCGAGTGGTTAAGGCGTTGGACTCGAAATCCAATGGGGTCTCCCCGCGCAGGTTCGAATCCTGCTCACAGCGGCCCTGCTTTTGGTACTGGGTACTACCCCCTGCGGAGGAGAAAGCAATTCGTTTTTCTAGTGCTTTCTTTCCTTGGAAAAGATCTCGCCGTTTATTCTGAGATTCTCAGGGACTCAGCCACCTGGGACCAGTCCGCGAGCGCCCTCTTGCGGGCCTCAGACTTCTGCCTCCTCCGAAGGTTGGCTCCTGCAAAAGCCTTTTAACGGCCGATTTGAACACCTAAGTCCACCAAACTCAGTTGGTTCCTCAGTGCTATCAACAATCATGTTACTTTTCCCTAATCCATTCACCATGCAGCTCTCCTATACGACTATTTCATTCAGCCTTTCACCTCGAACTACGAATCTCTTCATCCTCCCTCAGCTTTACTTCCTATTTCACTCAGAAAATAAGGCATTCCGAAGAGGTTCCCCCATCGATACACGCAATCGCACCTTCGTACCTACCTGTGTCCACATACTCTTCCTTCCCCCATTACTTTAGATGAACCCTTTCGTCTAAGGTCAGCCCCTACACTTAGTAGACCTCCCATTCCCTCTGGCCCACAAGGGCTCAAGGACATTTGCTCTCTTTCCTATACCATCAGATTTTTCCTAACTGGATTATTCCCATCAGCCTACAAACATACTGAAATGTATTCCAGTTTAGAACAAGCAAGACAACAAAAGCTATCCTGATCCCACACACCTCCTCTGGCTACCACTCCATTTCTCTGTTCTCTTCCTCAGGAAAACAAGTTTTCTTATATCCACTGTCTCCAATTCCATCTTTCCATTCTCCTCTGAACCCTCTTGAATCAGGAGCTCACTCCTCATTCATCAAAGCTGCTCTTGTTAAGGTTATCAAATGACCATCACCTTGCTAAATCACATTGATCTCTGCTTAGCAGCAGTTGACACAGAGGCTTACTCTCTCCTCTTAGAAACACTGTCTTCACTTGCCTTCTAGGACACCACACTCTTCTGATGTGCCCTCGACATCATTAGCAGTTCATTTACAGACTCCTTTGCTGGTTCATTATCTTGTGGATTTCAAATGTAGGAATGTTTCCAGAGCTCAATTTTCCAACCTGCTCTCTATCTGTACTCACTCCGTTAGTGATCTCCAGTCTCAGGGCTTTAAATATCAATAATACATCAATACATCCAAAATTTCCATCTGTAGTACCAGAGTTCTTCCCTGAATTACAGATGTATATATCCTTTTGCCTACTTGTCATTTCCACTTGGATATCTAATAGGCAATCACATACTTAAAATGTCCAGACCTAACTCCTGCTCATCTCCCCAAAACCTGCTTCCCTGTAGTCTTTCCAGCTCAGTAAATGGAAATTCCGTTTCTTCAGTTGGTCAGACTAAAAACCTTAGGGTCACCCCTGATTCTTCTCTGTCTCTCACCCGCTGCACACCAGTCAGCAATTTCTTACTTAAAATATGTAAAAAATTTTACTTCTTGTCTCTGCTTCACCACTACGCCCTGGTCCAAACCACCCTCATCTTTCACCCAGATTATTGCAATAGCCCTTAAATTATTTCCTTGCTTCTGCTCTCATTCCTTGTTCCCTTACAATCTACTCTCAACACATTGGGCAAAGTAATCCTTTTAAAAAATAAATCAGATCTTGTCATTTCTCTCTGCAAAATCTTCCAATGGGATATCAACATGAATTCATGGTTTTTAATGTGTATGGATAGAGAAATAAATGTATGCACACACACAATGTATAAACATACATGTATTTCCTGGCTCTGTCCACTGAGACAGCCTAGAGAAAAATGACACATGAATAGTGATAAGCACACCAAGTGCCCAGATCTTGGTTACTGAATACCATTCTCTACTAAAATGAACCAGGGCTCCATGGAAAAAAGGCTGATTCTAGGCTGTGGTGATCATCTTGGACCATTTTGTTGCACCAGAAAGTAAAGAAGTGCTCAAAGAATATTGGGTATATATAAAAAAGACACAGCAGCTAGAGGCTGCAGCCAAAGGGGCACCTATTGGATCAATCTAGGACAATTTGAGCATTGAAATAATGATTGTGATAGATTATAATTCATTGAACCAAGTAAGAATCCAAAGTTGTACCAGTATAAATAAATGGGAGAAGGGAAAGCTCTTTTTACAGTAAACTGCCAACTATAAATATAGGACTGCCGGAGTTAGAAATTATCAATGGATACTAAATTAGTGAGTGACCTTTGATGAGAGTCTCCAAGTGGTTAAGTTCGCAGGCTCCCCTTCAGAGGCCCAGGGTTTCACTGGTTCGAATCCTGGGCGCCGACATGGCACCACTCATCAAGCCACGCTGAGGCGGTGTCCCACATGCCACAACTAGAAGGACCCACAACTAAAAATACACAACTATGTACCGGGGGGCTTTGGGAGAAAAAGGAAAAATAAAACCTTTAAAAAAAAAAAAGAGTCTCAAAGTATCTTCCCACAGATTCCATATTAATTACTACAAAGGGGAAACAACTTTACAGTGGAGAAACCTGGCGAACACCATCTTAACCACATGATCAAAGTCACGTGTCTCAGTATTGAGACAAACGGACCTGTGTCTTGTGATGTGATGCACTGAAAAGGACACAACAATTCTGTGGTGATGTTCTTGCCAGAAATGCATAACCTGAATAACTTGAATCTAACCCTTGAGAAACATCTGGCAAACCAAACTGAAGGACATTCTACAAAATAAAGTTCCTGAACTCTTCAAAACTCTTCAAAATCTTCTGTGAAGATCAAGAACAACCAAGATTCTTCTAGACTGAACGAGGCTGAAGAGACATAACAACTAAATGCAAGATGTGACCCTGGATTGGGGAAAAAGAGCTATAAAGGACATCATGGAAACGCTTGAGGAAATTTGAATATGGACAGGAGATTAAATAATAGTATTATATCAATTTTAATACCCTGATATTGATCATTGTACTGTTATGTAGTACTATGTCATGAATGTCCTTGTTCTTAGGAAATATACACTAAGTAACCAGAGGCAAAGAGCCTGATGTTTCCAATTTATCCCCAAATGGTTCAGAAAACAAATATTTTATAGTATATTTGGAGAGAAATGGTAAAACAAATGGGGCAAATGTAAACAATTAATGGACCTGGGAGAAGAGTATAGGGGAGTTCTTTGTCCTATTCTTGCAACTTTTCTGAAAGTTTGAAATGCTATAGGGGCTGGCCCGTGGCCTAGTGGTTAAGTTCCCACGCTCTGCTTCAGCGGCCCAGGGTTTCGCCAGTTCGGATCCTGGGAAATATAGAACTATAAACCGGGGGCATTCGGGGAGAAAAAGCAGAAAAAAAAAAAAGAAAGAAAAGAAGCATATTGATAACAGCTGTTAGCTCAGGTGCCAATCTTTAAAAATATATATATATATATATATAAAAATTAAGAGTGCCAAAAACAAAGCAAAAAAACCTAGTGGGAAACAAGCTCTCCAATGGCTTCTCAGCTCACTCAGAGATGAGTGAGTCCTTACAATGGTCTAGATGGTCCTGGAAGATCAGCCTTCCGCTTTACGGCTCTCATCTCCCCTCCTACAACTCCTGCGCTTGCTACCTCCACTCCAGCCGGGCCCAGGAGGGCCCCTTGCTGCTCTGTGCTCCCTTGACAAGCCAGGCAGGTTGCCCCTCAAGGGCAATGAGCCCTTAGGAGGAAGGACCTGGCCTCTGACTTCCGAAAACATTGGCCAAGAAAACCCTATGAACAGCTGTGGAGCATTGTCTGATATAGCGCAGGAAGGTGAGAGGATGGCGCAGAACATGGCAGGGTTCCGCTCCCCTGTCCACAGAGGAGCTAGGAGCCAGATTCCACTCCACGGCACTAAAAACGAGTCCTTCCCTGATATTACCATCTAAAATTAGTTCCCACTCTCCACTCTCCTGTTTCATTTTGCTCCATGGCACTTATCGCCATCCGACAAATGATAAGTTTTCCATAATGTTCATTTGATTGTTTCCCCCACAAGAAGTGTAAGACACACAAGGCCCGGGATTATGGTCGGCTTGGTTTTGGACTGCAAAGAGGTCCTCTATGCTGATTCTTCCCTCAACCCAGGGGCCTGGTCCTCCTCCTTCCCAACCCCCAACCCCCCAGGACCCCACCCTCCAGGAACTCCCCCTACTCAGGACCCAGGGGGTCCCAGGAAGCTAGCCTTCTCTTTGAAGAACAAAGAGGGAGGAGCTGAGCCTTGGAACCCAAGCCTGGAGAGACGTCACAGCGGGGGAGGGGAAGCTCAGACACTCGACCAGCTGTGCTGTCTCAGTTCCTTCCCCCGCCCCCCGCCTCCCTGGGGGCCCAGCGCGTGTGGGACACGAGTTCCCCTCCCCCAAGCCCTGAGGCAGCCCAGTGTTGAGAGAGCCGTCTGGAAAAGCCTGGAGGCCCAGACACCTATACACACACCATGTATGCAGACACAACCACAAACGGACATGCACACAGGCCCACGCTGACACAGAAGCATGCGATCCACTCAGAGGCCCCGATACCCTCAGAAACGCTAGGGGTGGGGCGGCGTTGGGGGGGGGGGTCGCGGCCCTCACAGCTGCATCTGCGCAGGAGCAATGGCTGGAGGAAATCACCCAGCCAGCCCAACGGGTCTCAGGTTTTGGGGGCAGAGCTTTTTAAGAAAATACAATATTATCTACAAAGAGTAATATTTGGAGTGAAACAAGAGAGAGATCACAACAACTTACAAATTGAAAAAGCTGAGAAATACCACAAATGTCACAAAGTCCAGAAAAATAACTTATTTGTATTAAATAACTGCCTGAGCACCTCTATAACACTTTCCACAGACTAGCTTCTGGCGTCTGTATATTTCATATCTTGTTTCTCCTCTACCATCCACGTACTTGTAGCGACAAGAGCCACTGGACACGTTCAGATCACATGTGCCCTCTGGCTTTGCACCTTCACAGCGCGGAAGCCCAATGAGTGGCAGCAGGTGACAGAAGTATTCCTGGAAGTCATCCCTACATCAGGACCGCTAGGCTAGCTTAACTATAGGTGGAAGTGACTGGAAACTGCATTAACATATCTCACAAAATCATAAATATTATGTCTCCCCAACTCACCCCATAACCAGATCCCCAAAATGCCCACAGCCATTCCCACACCAGGAGGAAAAGGTGACAGAGGGGAAGCTGGAGTGGAAAGACACAGTGGTCTTTACCATTCGCAGTTAAAATGTCTTATTTTTGCAAATATTACAGAAGTATATGGCCGTGTGAACACGTTGCTGGGGCCCTCCCCAGGGCCTGTGTAAGTGAGGGGTCCTGAAGCGTAAACTTCATTAGCTTCATGCTGAATTGGCCTCTGAACTTGAAAGTTTTGATCCCGCACTCAAATGGACCCTCAACCTGCCTAGAAATCCTATTCTCCTGGCCTAGAAAGTTTGTTTTCCTACTCTCCAAAATGAACATTTCTTACCGTCTTTCTCCTCAAACGACCTGTAGCTCCACCAATGAGCTTGATTCATTCTTCTTTGAGAAAATGGAAGCAACCAGAGAGAACTTGCCTCATCCTTCCCACATCCCAGCTGACCCACACCCTCTGTCTCCCCCGTCTCCCTGTGGGCCAGGAGTCTTCCTTCCCCCCTGAGGCTGATTTCTCCCCCAGGCACTGGAGTCTAACACCCCCCACCCCAGCCCCTCCCCTCCCCCCAGGTCTGGGTTATTCAGCATCAACCATGCCCCAGCAACCCTCATCTTTTTCTCCTGCTCCCGGCCGCCACACATTTTTCTCCTCCCCGTTCACAGCAAAACTTGACAGAGTTGTGTCTACAGCCACTTTCTGCTTGCCTTCACATCCCATTCTTACCTCGACCCACCCAGGTGGGGCTGCACAGAATTACTCTCCCCCCAGGTCACCTGGAGCTTCCAGGATGCCAAACTGGGTGGTTGCTTTGCTCTTTCCTCCTTCCTTACCATCCCAGGAGCTTAGCTAGAGGTGACCACTCCCTCCTTCTTCATGAACAACCTTTTGTTGTTTTCCAGGACACCCCACTCCCCGGCTTTTTGCGGCTGCCTCTCTGATAACTCGGTATTCCTTTGACAATTCTTCCTCCTCAACTTGACCTCTAAGTGTTGGGGTGCCCCAGGGCTCCTTGTTCAGCTCCTTCTCTTCTCTCTTATAGCATTAAAAACCATCTATCTCCCAACGACTGCCCAGTATTTACCTTCCAGCCTGACCCCAAACTTGTACATCCCTGGCTGACCTGCAGCCTCTTCTTGGATGTCTAAGGGGCTCTCAACCAACCTGACTAATTTTCTTGATTTCTTTCCCCAAACCTTTTCCCATCCTCCCCAGTGTTTCCTATCTCAATAAAAGGCACCACCATCTACCCAGTTACTTAAGCCGAAAACCTAGAAGTTCACTTTCCGTCTCCACTGCAGCCACCTCCGTACAAGCCGCCATCATGTCTGGCCTAGGAGACTGCTGCAGCACCTCAAACGGCCTCCCTGCTTGACTCTCCACACAGCAGCCAAAGTGATCTTTTCAAACGGAAGTCGTGAATATAACTCTCCTGCTTAAAACCCTCCATTGGCTTCCACTGTGCTTAGACTCAAATCCAAACTCCTTCTGGAGCCTCTAAGGCCCAGGTGATGGGCTGTGCCTACCTCTGGGTTCTTCTTTCTGTCACACTCCAAATTCTCTGTCCCAGGGACACCCCCCATCTTTCTCCAGCTCCCATGATCAAAGCCTGTTCCTGCCTCAGGGCCTTTGCACTTGCTGTTCCTTTCGCCTGGACTCATGGCTGCCTATACTAGGCTCAGATATCACCTCCTCATAAAGGCTGTCTCTGACCACTCAGAGTAAAGTAGGTAAAGTAAGTAGCACAGCATCCTCAAGTCATTGCTGGGTCCAGTTGTCCCCGCCCCCCACTATATGAACTTGTGTTATTGTCTGCTTTCTTAGTCATTTTCTGCCCCCTCCTCCCACTATAATGTAGGCTTCAGGAGAGCCTAGCCCCAATGTACCCCCAATGCCTAACAATACTTGGCACACAGGAGGCACGCCGTAAATATCAGCTGAGTGAATAAACATAGTGGCTGTGTGCACAGACATACAGATGCCCAGCTATCGTACAGTTTCCTTCTGGGAGCCACTGTCACGGCTTGGAGTTGAGAAGAGAGCATTTCCAGTCACTGACACAATCCAGAGACAAGAAAGACCCAGACTCTGGCCCAGATGAAACAGGCCGAAAGAGAAACCAGAAACAGAGGCAGAGACAGAGACCCAGAGCGAGTTCCAGAGAGAGTGACCGAGATGGACCGAGACCCAGATTCAGCGAACCAGAGACCCGGGCCCGCAGAAGCCCGGCAGCAGCCGCAGACAGCGCCAGGAGGCGGGGCGCGGAGGGAGGCCGAGCGCGCCGGGAGAGCGCGGAGAAGCAGCGCCGCGAGCCCGGAGCGCGGCCGCCCCCGCCCCGCCCCGCCCCAGCTCACAAGTGGCCGCCGCAGCTGGGGTGCGCCCTGCGGCCCGCCGGCCCGACGCGTGCGGGATCAAAGCGGCCGGGAAGGGGCGGGCAGGGAGGTGGCAGGAACCCGGAGGTGTGAGCGAGCTTCCCAAGGGATGGCAGGAGCGTGGGAGCGCAGAGTGCCAGGAGGCGACAGAGACCTGGAGAGACGACGAAGAGATCCCGGGGACCCGGAGACACCCAGAGACCGAGATGTAGACGCAGAAAGAGACGGAGCCAGAGATGCAGAGAGACAACTAAAGACCCGGAGAGACCGGAGCAGAAGTTGCTAAGGACCTGGAAGGAACGTGAAAGATGCAGAGATCGAGATGTCGAGAGGAATGCAGAGACACAGAAAGACGGGGAGACAGAAAAGGCGGAGGCCCATGGACTTAGAAAAAGAAAGCGGGCTTCGGAGGGAACAGAAAATAAGAGAGGGAGCTAGGAAGAGAAATGGAAAGAGGAGCAAGGGACTTAGAGCGTGTGGGGCGGGAAGATCTCGCCCCTCCCCCACAGAGGGTTGAGAGGACCCCCCGGGGCAGGGATCCAAGCGCGGTCTCCTTTCTCAGGGTCACGCCTGCGGAGGTGCGGGGCCAGGGGCGGAGGGAGGGGTGTGGGAGGCAGCAGGACCCCCAGGCGGGGAGGATGGAAGTGTGAGGACCTTCGGAATCAGTCTCGATCTAGAGCCTCAAAGTCTGCTATAGAGTAAAAAAGTTGTGTTAATAATTGGTGGAAACGTCAAACAGAGATACTTCTCAGGCGCATCATCAGACTTCTCTCTTTTCTGGGGAAAAGGAAGAAAAAGGAGCGACCACTGCATTGGCCGGGAATCGAACCCGGGCCTCCCGCGTGGCAGGCGAGAATTCTACCACTGAACCACCAATGCAAGCGGCGAACGCCCTTTGATAGCCCTCTGCTAACTTAGAGGTGGAGGCGGTCGTGGTCTGGCTGACGGTGACCCCGAGTAGTTGACGTGGGTGGAGCGCCGGTTTATCCTTCCTCCTGCTCGGATCGGGCCACCCGGCCATAAAGTCGCCCCATATGGCCAGGGGCGGCCCCACACCTGGGTGCGAACAGCCCGGGGCCCCGAGCCCCGCGTGCAGGTGAGAAAAACTCAGCCCGAGTCTAGGTTCCCAAGGAGGGGGGCGGCGGGGGCTTCTGGGGCCACACATCTGCGCTCCCATTTGGCCCAGGTAGGGGGAGGTGGGATGTGCGGGGGGCCCTGATCCCAAATGGGAGCGCCCTCCCCAAGGTCTGTGTTCCTCCGGGCTCGGGCCTTGGCAAGGCGGGCTCCGTGAAAAACACCAAGGTGTGGAGGGGCAAGGGCGGGGAATAGGGGGTGGCTCGGAGGAGCCCCATCCGTCTCTAACTCCATAGCTATCTTCCGACTCAGGTCTGCAACACTGTCTTTCCGTATCTTTTTCCCTGGCACTCTTGCTGTCCCATTAAATCTCTGATTTTATCTTCTCAGGCACTTTGTCCGGAAGTCTCCGAGTCTACACGCATCGCTCTCCAGAGGGTCATGCTCTTGGTTTGAGGTGGGTTTTGATCCCTTTTTTGTATCCCTTTAAGAAAACTGCCTGCTTCCTGCTCCCCTACAGTCACGAGGGGTCCCCAGTAGCAAGCAACGCCAGCACACTTGTGTCAGGTGTCCTGGCAGCCAAATGCCTGAATCTCCTATAATTAATTTTGAATCAAATACTTCCAAGTAAAAAGATCTCTCCACTTCCTACTCGTGCTTCAAAGCTTTGCTTCCTCTTCCTTGAGGCTCCCCCGGCTCCAGTCCAGTCATCCCTCAGGATGACCCTTTCCGGAGCACCCACTTCATTTTGCTTCTATAATAGCTGCTTGATAACACATTGTCTTCTTCACTAGATCCTGCAGGGATAACGTGGGCCTCTAGCGCATATCTCAGTATGAACGGTCCAAGCCTAGACCAGTGCCCAGTGCACACAATGAGCGGGCAGATGGGGGCCGAATTGAATATGACTGACTTGGAGCTCCTCTTACCTCCAGACAGAGCCCCAGTTGAATTAGACCGATCCACCCAGCACACTCAGGTCGCTCCCTATCCCAAGTAGGAGGTGAATTCTGGGGGAAGATGTCTAAGATCCAGTCTAGGGGCCGAGGGGTGCTAACTTTTATTTCAGGGTTAGTGGGGGTACAGTGAACTTCCAAAAAAGCTGCCATTCTGGGGGAACTCTGAAGTTCACTCCTGAGATGTGTCCCCAAATCACTCAGACTTCCTCTCTCCCTAATAACCTCCTCCCGTCAGCTGGGTCTCGACTCATTATACAACTTTATGGTCCTTAAACCAGCCGGTGCTGCATGGGTCCCTCAATTCCCACGCTCCCAGGCCAGTGCCATTCCTTCTCCCGCCCCCCACCCCTTGCACTCCTCCCCTTTCCGGGAGCCTCGTGCCCCAGGCCGCTCCGGGAGGGATCCGGGTGCCGAAGGAGGCGGGGCCGGGTCCTACCCCCCTACCCCCACCCCGGAGCCTGCAGGATATAAGGCGCAAGGCGAGCAGGGACTCGGTCTACACCACGGTCCCGAGGAGCGATGGTCACCCGGGATCGAGCCGAGAATAGGGACGGGCCCAAGGTGAGAGGCGGGAGGGGTGGGAGCAGAGGTCCCTGGTCCAGTCAGGGGACAGCGTCCCTGAGACCGTGAGTCAGGGAAGAGGACGGAGACCAGGGCTGGAAGGTGGAGAGGTGCCCGGGGGACCCAAGGAGCCAGGAGCTGGGGAGGAAGCTGCAAAGTATGAAGAAGGGGACAGGGTCCGAGCAGGACCTGCGTGGGTGGCAGTAGCAGAGGTCTGGGGTTTGGCAGTTGGCACCTTGCTGCCTGGAGGGCATGGGAGGGGGCCGGCGCTTGAGTGAAATAAGTCAGAGGAGCACAGAGCTAAGATAAGAGGGTGAAAACAAAAAGCCGAGAGGCTAGGCACTTGCTCCACGAGGGCTGTGAGCCGGGGCTGGCCCGATGCAGCCTATAGAGAAAAGCCCGGTGGATACTGATTCCAGAGGCCCGAGACCGGGTGGAAGATTTTAGAACCAGTAAAGGGTGACCGCATAGACGGGTTAGAGGGAGAAGAGGCGCGGTCGCGCTGGGTATCTCCCTTTCTGCACTCAGGGCCGCCAACTCTGAGCCCGGCACCGTGCGGCCCACGTGTCTGGGCGCAAAGAGGGTCCCCAAAGTTCTCCACTGAGACAGAGAAAGACTGCACGAGACGGAGACATAGAGAGAAAAGAGGAGGAGGAGAAGGAGACACTGAGAGGGGAGGAGGGAGGAGAATGCAGAAGACCCGGGAGAGAGAGGAGGCGAGCTACAGAAATTGATCCTAGGGGCGTTGGGGAGAGGGGCGTGGAGAGGGTTCGAATGGGCCGGGCCCTAGGCTCTCCGGGGTCTTGGGGAAGGATGGAGGCGGGACTATCCCAGCGGCGGGATCCGGACGCCAGCGCGGCCGCGCTGAGTCTCGGTCGGGTCGGCCCGCTCTCCCTTTCCTGCTGATCGCAGATGCTAAAGCCGCTAGTGGAGAAGCGGCGCCGGGACCGCATCAACCGCAGCCTGGAAGAGCTGAGGCTGCTGCTGCTGGAGCGGACCCGGGACCAGGTCAGTCCTGCTGCCATCCCCGGACCCCCAAGCATCCTGTCCTCACTTCCTACTGGGGTGGGGACATATGCTGCATTGGCGACCCTGGCCCCAAGGCATCCTGACCCGAGTCCCGCCCTTGGAATCCCATCCCAGACCCCCCCTCGCTCTCAGAACGCAATCTTCAACGCCACCCCTTGGGTCTGTAAGTTTCACACCCAGCTCTGTAAATTTCACTCCCGGGGTGGGGCAGTCTCATCCTTCAGGTCTGTAAATTCTCTCTCCCGCTACACCCCCCAGAACAGCCAGCAGGGTGGTTAATTTCACTCCCTGGGTTTGCTGTTTCAAATCCCCTCCTCACACGGTGGGTTGGTTTCATCCCCTCGGGTTGGACAGTTTCGTCTCAGGGTGGGCCAGGACCATTCTCGATCATCTCCACTCCGCATTCGGTCGCTCGCTCTGTGGGCAGTGCACAAACGCGAACCGGGGGCACCCCCAGCTCCCGCACCCCACCTCCCTTCTTCCCCCTGCCACTTTCCCCCTCTCTCCCCACCCCTTTCTGTCTCTGCGCCCTCCCCTCCCATCTGTAGAACCTCCGGAACCCGAAGCTGGAGAAAGCAGAGATACTGGAATTCGCCGTGGGCTACTTGAGGGAGCGAAGCCGGGTGGAGCCCCCGGGTACAGCGCGGGGGTGGGGCAGCGGAGGGAGGGAGGGGGGATTCACTGAGGTCCGGGCCGGGGCAGACGGGGTGGGCCCTGCGGTGGACGGTGGGCTTGGGGGTTGGCAGGCTCTTCTCCGAGGCGAGGTTAATAACACCCGCGCGTGTCTGTCTCTGTCTCCCTCATTTTCTCCCTCTGTCGGTCCATCTGGTTTCCTGTCTCTGTCTGTGCGCCTGTCCGGCTTCGGTATCTCCGCGCCCCGCCCCTTCCCACACCCCTGCTGGGCCCCTGCCCTGCCCGCCCGTCCTCCCGCCGGCTGCACCCGCCGCCGCGCCTCCAGGGGTTCCCCGGTCCCCAGCCCAGGACGCCGAGGCGCTCGCCAGCTGCTACTTGTCCGGCTTCCGCGAGTGCCTGCTTCGCCTGGCGGCCTTCGCGCACGACGCCAGCCCGGCCGCCCGCGCCCAGCTCTTCTCCGCGCTGCATGGCTACCTGCGCCCCAAGCCGCCCCGGCCGGAACCGGTAGATCCGAGGCCCCAAGCGCCGCGCCCACCGCTGGACCCCGCCGCCCCGGCGCCTGGCCCCGCGCTGCACCAGCGCCCCCCAGTGCACCAGGGCTCCCCTAGCCCGCGCTGCGCTTGGTCCCCGTCCCCCTGCTCCCCCCGCGCCAGGGATTTCGGCGCGCCGGAGCCCCTCACCGGACTGCTGCCGCCGCCGCCGCCGCCTCACAGACAAGACGGGGCGCCCAAGGCCCCGCCGCCCCCGCCGCCCGCTGTCTGGAGACCTTGGCCCTGAGCTTTGGGGGGTGGGGGCGGGGGCTGGGGGTGGGGTAGAGACTCCAGCCCGAGGGCAGCAGAGGGACCCGGGCGTCCGGAGGAGGAGGTGTTGGGGAGGGCGGCGGGGCGCGCGGGGGCAGCGCGCGGGTGAGATGTGGTCTATATTAGAGTATCTATATAAATATATATTTCCCTGGTTCCTGTCCCTTTTCCCTGCCCCCTTTGCGTCTAGGATTGTACCCTCTCTGCCCCCAGCCCAGCCCCAGTCCCTTCCCGAGTCCCTAGTGCATGGAATAAAGTGGTTATTAAATCCCCATGTGTCCCCGAGCCAGGGGCCTGCCTTTATCTCGGCGTCCATGCCCATTTGCCCTGCCCTCTGTCTCCCGCCTCAGTCCTGCTCTCCATGGCCCAAGGCCCGGGGCAGACAGGTAAGTAAAGAAGAGAGCAGAGAGGAGACTGAGGTTGGAACTGAAACCGGGTGGAAACACTGAGATAGGGTAAGGGAAGAGGGGATGGGAACCTTTAAGAAAAGGCAGAATACAGAGGAAAGGGAAAAAAAAAATTGAAATAAAATCGACTCTGGTGGGATTCGAACCCACAACCTTTGAATCGCTTTTTCGTCACTAGAAGTCCAATGCGCTATCCATTGCGCCACAGAGCCACCTGGCGGGCGCCAGCGTCTGACAGCTTACGGGTACTAGCGTGGGGAGGGGTGGGGGAAGGGTGGGGGTGAGAGGGAATTGGGCGTGGCGCGCCAGGAGCGCTTGGTTTGGACTTCCGAGGCCCGCCTGGGAGAGGTAGCGGCGCAAAGCCGGTGACCCAGGTGGGAGTGCGGGCGCGCAAGGGTGGAAGAAACAGGGAGAGAGAGCAACTGAATATGAGCGAGCCAGCGAGTACAGAGCTCTGCCTGCCCGCTTGGGGGATGCTTCCAGCCCAGGCGCACCCCACTCCCAGATGTGGCCCCACTCATCAAAATAAACTTGTTTTGTTGTAAATTTCTATGTGTATCTGTTTCCTCTGGTCTATTGGCTTTGCCGTCCGCTGCTCCGCGGTCCAGAGTCTCGATGGTTCCCAAAGAACACCTGCTAATCTAGTAACAAGCATGTCCAACTTATTTCTCTCCTCTAGTCTCTTAGGAGGACTGTGAGGATGACTCTTTTCCGCGCAGGTAGCGTGGCCGAGCGGTCTAAGGCGCTGGATTTAGGCTCCAGTCTCTTCGGAGGCGTGGGTTCGAATCCCACCGCTGCCAAGTAGAGTTTTTCTCCGCGTCTAAGCAAGCCGTGCTTCACAAAGCCCCTTCTGGAATATTCCTTAATTTTCTTAGGACTCCTGGTAGCAGTCTCACCACCGTCTTCCCTCTCTGCTATTCCAGACAGAGCCTAAGTCTGCATTCCAGCCCCAAAGCGAGACCTGATGGAAACTGCCAAAGTAACCTTCATTTATTGTTAACCGATCTTCACTTTAATATATTCTTACATAACATTCTTATCTCTCAAAATTAGTGCAACTTGCTGTTTATTTGACTTACTGTATATTCTCCTGACAGTGTGCTAGAAGCTCCAATTACCCAGTCTGAAAGACTCAAGGAACTGCAACTTGGTTTTTCTTTCCAGATCCTCTCGGATCATAAAAAAATCTCATATATGAAACTAATAGTAAATAACATACATAATGAAACGTTCATTATGAGTGGAAAAAGCAGACGGAAGGTTCCACCGAGATTTGAACTCGGATCGCTGGATTCAGAGTCCAGAGTGCTAACCATTACACCATGGAACCTGCTTGCCCCTGCCTGCTTCTTGGAGTGTAGATATTACAAATCTTGCTATTCTGTGTCTCTCTTCCCCCTGCCTTTCACAGAAGACAAAAGAAAAATAAAACAGTCAGATAGGGTGGATACTGCTATCGAGCACCTCAAATATGAATTGGGACGTTCTGTAAGTGTAAAATACACACCGTACTTAGAAGACTTAGTACAAAAAAAATAGTTAAAATTTCATTAATAATTTAAAAATATTGATTACCTGTTAAAATGATAAGATTTCGGATAAATGATAAGATTTCGGATATATTGGGTTAAATAAAATACGTTATTAAAATTAATTTCGCCTGTTTCTTTTTACTCTTTTTAGTATGACTCACCAGAAATTTTAAAGTCGCATACATGGCTCGTATTACGTACTGCTCTAAAACATGTCTGCTTTCCTTCCACTGTCATTCGTTCTACCTTCTGAAAACTAAAACCCTGACGCACTTTAAACCACTTCCCTTTAAAACCAAGTAACAGTATTTTCTTTAGTCTTTTTTTCTGTTTTGTCCGAAGGAATACAGATAACTAACCCCAAAATAAGTGACGTAGAGTAGAAAACGAACAGACGCCCGAACAGGGACTTGAACCCTGGACCCTCAGATTAAAAGTCTGATGCTCTACCGACTGAGCTATCCGGGCTCTCCTTACGGTACTCTTCTGCTGCTTATAAGAGTTTTTCACGAAAGACAAGGCTCGCACAACTGACTGGGAATTGTATGCGTGGCGTAGAGGACTCCGGCAAAGAACAGGAGGAAGCCGGTGAAGGCCAGCAGCTCCTGATTGTGCTTTCTCCTCTCTGTCGGGTAAGGCTGCCGTCCATGTTCGGACGCTGGAGCTGGAGCGCCGCGAAGGCTGAGACCTTGCGGTGCCGGAACTGGCCGCGCGGGGCCGCTGCCAGCTGCGGGCTTTCCTCGTGGAGAGGTTTCTCCCCAGCCCTGATGACCTGAAGCCCATGCACCCCGGCCCCTCCAATCCCGCCCACGGCCCCGAAGGCCGAGAGCGGGCCCGGAGCGGAAAGAATGCCACGTGGGGCCTTCAGACATTGTGCGCCCGGAGTCCACTTCGGTCCCCTGACTGGCCCTATTCCAAGGGAGAGACTGAGATCGGGCGTGCCGAAGATCGAGGACACAGAGGGCCGGCGTGGCGACGGTGGTACAGAGTGCGGGGGAAGATAGGAGAGTTGTTTCTGACCCCTATGCGGTGTGCAGGGATGCGTGTGCGACTCACCTGCGTGTGGCTGTAGTCACGTGTGATTTATGGCCGAGTGTGGCTCACTTGAGTATAGTGACTCACATAGATGATTCACAAGTAAGAACGCGAGTGCCCTGTGCCCAGTTCTGGCTGAGAGAGAGGAAAAAGGGTCTTGGGGGAAGTTGGGGAGGGGACAGACAAGGGCCCCAGGGCGTCAGTCAGCCCCTGACCAGGAGGAGGGCAGTGTCCCAATCATACAGACGTCATATACTCCTTGTCCCCACCTCAGCATCTGGTCCCTCCCGTGCCAATGGGATTTGGGCTCCTGATATCCATCTGGGTGAGCCCTGTCCTGTCAGCCAGAGGGACCGGCTGTGCCAGAGACAAGCAAACAACCATTAGGGCGCAAGACTGTGGGCGGGGAGAGGAAGCCCAAAGTGAGCAAGGACACAGGCTGGAGCTCCCAGAGAGAAAGAGCCCAAGAGCAACCCAGAGAGAGCTGGGCTTTTCTCCAGAGGCAGACACTGTCCCCCAGCCCTTCACTCAGCAGCCCAGTAGCCCAGCCCTGCCCGGCCTGCCACTTACCTCCTCCAGGCCAGCTGCTGCTGTAGCCAACGTTGCCGGGGCATCTCTCCTTCCCTCCCATCATGGCCGTGTACCGCGTCTGTGTGACCACTGGTCCCTACCTGATGGCCGGCACGCTGGACAACATCTCCATCACACTCGTGGGCACGTGTGGTGAGAGCCCCAAGCAGCTGCTGGATCATCTGGGCAGGGACTTCACCCCTGGATCGGTGAGTACGGAGGAGAGAGCAAGGAGTGACCTCTGAGGGGCAGGGCTGGCAGGGGACCCTGAAGAGGGGAGGAGTTTCCTCCAGAGCTCATCAAGTCCTGCAGAGCTCTGGATGCTGACCCTAACTTCTTCACCATCCCTATTCTGGTCCCTGTCTTTCCTGTGGATGATAAACCTTACCCAGGCAGGGCTGTGAAGAAAGAGCCCTGGGCAGGGGGTCAGGAGAATTCCACTGGCTTCCTCGCTTCTCTTCCAATAACTGAAGGTGGGCTTTGGGCAAGTTGCATACCCTCTCTGAGCCTGGGTTTCCTCTTCTCTGGAAGGGACCTGCCTGCCTCTGCCAGGCCCCAGGATTGTTTGCTGGTGGCCTACACAAGGGTGCGGGCTGCCAAGGATGCTAGTGAAACACAAAACCCACTCTGGTCACACACCGTGCCTGTGGTAGCTGTGGCTGCTTCTGCCAGGATGAAGGGGTGCCTTTTTCTAATTCATATGAAGGCATCGCATGGGTTAGCAGCAGCTCAGGTTTGTAAGCCAGAATAGGTGTAGGTGTAGACGCACATTGAAAGGCGCAAGGATGGCCCCGGCAGTTCCTTGCCTCTCACTTGCTTACTCTCTTGGTCCCCTCAGGTGCAGAAGTACAAGGTGCGCTGCTCAGCGGAGTTGGGTGAGCTCTTGCTGTTGCGTCTACACAAAGAACGCTATGCTTTCTTCCCCAAAGACTCCTGGTACTGCAGCTACATCTGTGTCACTGCCCATGATGGTACCCTTTCTCACTTCCCCTGCTATCAATGGATTGAGGGCTACTGCACCATAGAGCTGCGACCAGGAACAGGTGGGTCAGAGGCAGGGGCTGGTTTGTGCTGCAGAAAGCATCTGTTGGGATTAGGTGTAGGGAATAGAGTTAGGGTTGGGGTAACAGGAACTCAGGGCTCCCAAGTAGATGCTTTCTGGAGAAAGTAAGCCTCCAAAGCCCTGAAATGCAGGGGCCTTCTGAGCAATATTTACCTCTCTGCAGACGCACAGACATGCATGCTCACGCACACTCACATCGCTTATAGACGCAAACACACACAGACGGCGGTTTGCTTACCACTGACTCCCTCTGCACTTCCCAGAGTGAATTCTTCTGGAGGCCAGAGAGGAATTAACCTGCAAGCTGAGTAATTGCATTTGAACAGGTGGAGTAGCCCTGAATATTTAGACGATTTAGCTGGAGATGCCCTGGCCACTACTACTGGCTTTTCTGGTGTGGATGAAGTGCCTGTGAAATGCTATTCAGATTCCTTTTTGAATCTGGGGGGCCTTTCAAGGGTGCTGGGTTCGAGTTTCTTCGGCCTCTGGACCCCCGGATCTCCCGAGCTGTCTGGTCTGGAGAGGCAACACTAGGACTGGTCCACGTGTTGTGATGAGTCTGAGCGATGAGAGATGACGTTCTAGGCCAAGGTGAGGCAAGTGAACATTACCCCTCAGCCCACAGTGAGTTCTTCATAGACTTTACTCTGAACCCCCATCGACCATCACAGCACATGCACCCCTCACTTCACAAAATATATTTGTTCATCAGCCATTTGTCAAGTGCATGTTATGTGCACAGTACCAGACACCATGCTAGATGCTGAGAATACAAAAAAATGAATACAGTAGAGTTTATAGTCTTGGAAAGGAGACAAATTTGCAAATACTTAGGAAAATTGTTTTAATTTTGGGGTGAGGTTGTCCTGAATCCCTTCTACTGATGAATACAGGAAGAACATGGGACATGCATGTCACTGAGGGATCAGGTCCAAGGGCTAGGGAGTTCAGGCAAGGTTTGCTGGAGGAGATGTTGTTTGAAAAGAGACTTATATGATGAGTAATTTTCATTCCCCACAGCAAGAACTGTTTGTCAGGACTCCCTTCCTCTCCTTCTGGATCACAGGAAACGGGAAATCCAGGCCCGACAGGAATGCTACCGGTAAGGCCAGCCTAATCTGACTTCGTTCCCCATCTTTATTCTGACCTCAGCCTTAATCAGACTGTTACTAACTCTGACCTCAGTTCCAACTTTGGGAGCCCAAAGATCAGGGCCCTGATTTAAACGTCTAACGTCTGACGTCAGTCTAACATTGTCCCTGAGTCCATACCAGAACACCAGTACCAACAGTTGTCCCAATACCATCAATGAATCCACACTCAACCCCCAGCTGCCTTTGGTGTGACCCAAGTATCAGACATGACCCTATTGTTGACCAATCTCAGCCTATCCTCAGCCTCCCCCTAAACTGGCCATGATCTTTATTTTTTAAAGATTGGCACCTGAGCTAACATCTGTTGCCAATCTTCGTTTTTCTTTTCTTCTTCTTCTTCTCCCCAAAGCCCCCCAGTATATAGTTGTGTGTTCTAGTTGTGGCATGTGGGACGCTGCCTCAGCACGGCCTGACGAGCGGTGCCATGTCCATGCCCAGGATCCAAACCAGCGAAACCCTGGGCTGCTGAAGCAGAGCACGGGAATTAACCACTCGGCCATGGGGCCAGCCCCTCAGCCGTGATCTTGATCTCAACACAGACCAACTCTAAACCAGCCTAGACATTCATGTCATCCTCAAATGCCACTCTGATTTGAAGCTCAGTGCCTTCGGGGAGAAAATTCCAATTCTTTGTCACCTACCCAGAAAACGGGTGGTTTCTGCGAGTTTTAATTTAAAGCCATGTCTTAACAGTGAAGGCTTCTGTTTACCCTAAGTTTCACTTGCCATCTCTGACCTCTTTTTCCTTGGAAGCTGGAAAGTCTATGCTCCTGGCTTCCCTGGCATTGTGGATGTCAGCAGCTTTGAGGAGATGGAGTCAAACAAGAAATTTGCCTTGACCAAGACGGCACCTTGTGCAGACCAGGGTGACAGGTGAGGAAGGACCCAGGCTTGGGAAGAAGGTAGAGGAAGTGTGAAGTGAAGGGTCTGTTGTGAGGATGGGGCCCTGGAAGTCAGGGTCTATGACAAGTGCAGATTAATTCAAGTGTCAGAGCAGAATGGGCAGGGATGGCCCCAGCGGTCTGGCAGAGAGGAGGAGGTGGGTACAGGCAGGAGAGAGGGCAGGGGACAAGTCTGGTCTGAGGGGAGGCTTGGGGACACTGGTTGGGGAGAGAGGGAAGGAATTAAGGGGAGTGGACTGCAGGTCCCTCTGACTGGTTTCTTTCTTTCTGCTCCCCCTGCTCCCCAGCAGTGGGAATTGGTACCTGCCTGGCTTCCCTATGAAAATTGACATCCCATCCCTGCTGCACATGGAGCCCAATATTCGCTACTCGGCCACCAAGATAACCTCGCTGCTCTTCAACGCCATCCCTGCGTGAGGCCACTGCCCTCTGCACACCTGCTCACTCTCCTGTCTGCCTCTGCCCCTTTGATGCACAGCCACATCTCTGCTCTCTCTGACCCCCCCAGGCTCCCCCCTCTCTGCCTCGGTCTCTCTTCTCCCTACTCCTCAGTCTCTCCCTCTCTTCCCCTAATCTCCCCTCTCTGTCAGTCTCCCCTCTCTCTGCCCCTCAGGCTCCTCTCCCTCCTTAGGCAACTACTTTTTCTATCTCCCCATCGCCTCCTCTTTGCTCTTAAGTCATCCCTTCGCTTTCCATTCCTCAAACCAATACAATTAACTGAGTACCTGGTCTGTGCAAAGCATGGTCCCAGGCACTGTTGGTGGGACCACGGTGAGTAGGACAGAGGCCCGGCCCTTAAGCTTTAATGAGATGGTCAGACAGCTCAAGTTCAAATCCCAGAACCAATACTTTCTAGCTGTATGATCTTGATTTCCACTTAGCCTCTACATAGTTTCCTCATTTGTAAAATGACAATAGTATTCATACTTACCTCACAGGTTTGGAGGAGAACTTAATGACATAACACCCAGCACAAAATAATTTCTCAATAGATGTTACTGAGTAGTAGTACTAGGACATAGATTTGGCTGTGAGGAACTCACAGTATCACAAGGGAGAGGTGTTGTGTGATTAGTTACCAATCAGAGGGGTCATTAGCAGCTCATTCAACAGCTGAGGCTCTGCTTGTGATGTGGCTGGAGAGGGTACAGTCGACACAATGAGGATGACTTATCCGCACCATGTGGCCACGTGCACCACTTGTGTACGGTGTGGAGTTACCCCTACAAAACCTCGGTTGGCCACTAGACTTTTCTCCCATGCGGGTTGTTAGGCACCTCTGCTTTGAACATTGACCTTGTCAGGTTCCTCCAGCCCTCTAGGTGAGGAGCACAGTGCTCCTGGCAGCTCCCAGCCCCCACCCTCACTTCCCCTCCCACTCAGGTCCTTGGGTATGAAGCTTCGAGGGCTGCTGGACCGCAGGGGCTCCTGGAAGAAGCTGGATGACATCCGGAATATCTTCTGGTGCCACAAGACCTTCACTTCGGGTGTGCAGAGTTGGGCAGGAGAAGTCCATCCTCCACCCTACCCCAGCCTCAGACCCCTCTACCCCATTCTGGGAAAGGGCCTTTTTCCAGCCCTCTCAGGGAGAATGCTGGATTATAGTTGAGGGGTTCCTGGTTTCACTGGTGGCAATCTCACAGATTCCCCTCAGGAACCAGGGCATCTCTCCTTCCTCTGGGAGGGGACAAGAATAAGGGAGTGATGACAGAGAGACACCGCTTGCCTAGGAGAGGGTCAAGGGCCATTTCAGGAGTCCTAATCCTGATCATATGCACTTTCCTCTCTTCCTCTACCCCCACCACCAAGACTTCTGGGCTTTGGGGCCAGACCTGGGTTCAGATCCCTGTTCTGCCACTAACTGAGCAAGTCACTCCATCTTGTTGACTCTCAGTGTCCAGTGTTAAATTGCAGATATAATTATACCTACCTCACAGAGTTTCTGGGAGGAAAATCTAAACCACAGTATAACTAAAAGGCTGGGCAGGAGCAGGATCTAGGGAAGTAGTTTCCGAACCAACTGGCTCCCCTCTCTTGCCCCCTAGAGTACGTCACAGAGCACTGGCATGAAGACCACTTCTTTGGGTACCAGTACCTGAATGGTGTCAATCCTGTCATGCTCCATTGCCTCTCCAGCTTGCCCAGAAAGCTGCCTGTCACCAGTGACATGGTGGCTCCCTTGCTGGGATCAGCCACCTGCCTGCAGACAGAGCTAGAGGTGGGTGAGTTGCCGTTATGGACAAGGGAAGTGTGTGGAGGACAGGAGCGGGATGGCTGGGCCACATCCAGCCTGTTGGCCTTGCCCTCTGGGTAGCCCTGGCCCTGCACCTTTCAAGTCGAGCAGATATAGAAGAGAGCCAAATGGGGTTCAGGGTGGCTTGAGGCCTGAGATGGGGCCTGGTAAAGTGATATGAACGAGCAGGGCAGCTGCAGGACAGACATCTAGGAGAAGGGCCTCCAAGATCCCAGGGGGCTGAGGCTGGGAGAAGGCTGTTTTAAGACAGATACAGCAGGAACAATCATGGAGAACTAGGAGCTCTCAGGGTGTGGGAGAAGACGATGATCCAGTCTCTCTGGGGCACCCAAGTCCTCAGGCAGCCTCCAGAAGGCTGGCAAAGACGTTGGTGAATTCTCATTGTGTGTTGATTTTTCTGTTGTTCGATATGCTGAGGTCGACTGAGTTGACAGCGTAGAAAGGACCAGTTATGGGGGGAGGGGGAGAGGACGCTGGCTTGTCCAAGCTGGGAAGGCAGCTTGTTACCAAAACCAAAGGGCATTCCCGCCTGGCCAGTTAAATCAGACTCTCCACCAGAAGTAGTTGTCTCACGAAGTAAGGTATGTTTGCAGCAAATAGGAGACCATGAGGAATCATCTCCAGAGTCATGGCGTCCCAGAACAAAGAGAAGCAGGGACCTTTTATTTCAGATGGGGATGAATATTCAAAAGGAAGAGGTGGGTATTCGCTTGTGCAGGCTCAGTTGGAAAACATGCTTCCACATACACTGCAGGTTGCAGTAATAAGGCCTAAGCTCCTCCTGGAGAGGCTTAGCATTAAAAATAAAGCAAAGGTCATAGGCATAGCTTTTGTGGTGAGGCTTGGTCTAGTTCAGGGCCTTTGGTGATTGCATCTCCTTGACATAACAAAAGGAAAAAAAAACAATTTGGAAAAAACAGTTGAATGCTTCCAAACCCACGCCTGAGTTCCTGGGGCAACTAGTCAGTGACAAGGTGAGAGGCTGCACACCGAGACTCTGCTGGACCTCATTCCGGACATTCTTGGAAGGGTGGGGTACCAAGCATAGGCCATTAGTGCAGGCACCAAGCATTACTGAGGCTCAGGCTGGAGTGGGTGGACAGAGCACGGAGAGGGAAGCTGAGCGCGGGTGGGGATAGTATTCTAAACCTTTGTGCGCCTTCTTCAGAGGGGGAACATCTTCCTAGCCGACTACTGGATCCTAGCGGAGGTCCCCGTCCACTGCCTAAACGGCAGCCAGCAGTACGTGGCCGCCCCGCTCTGTCTGCTGTGGCTCAATCCCCAGGGGGCGCTGGTACCCTTGGCCATCCAGGTGAGCCTGGGGCGGGGGCTCGGGGGCGGGGCCTCAGGAGGCACACTAGCAGTCTTGAGCCTCACCCCCTTATTCTTCTTGGACGCAGCTCAGCCAGACCCCCGGGCCCAACAGCCCCATCTTTCTGCCCACTGACTCCGACTGGGACTGGATGGTGGCCAAGACTTGGGTACGCAACTCTGAGTTCCTGGTGCACGAGAACAACACGCACTTTTTGTGCACGCATTTGCTGTGCGAGGCCTTCGCCATCGCCACGCTGCGTCAGCTGCCGCTCTGCCATCCCATCTACAAGGTCTGTACGAACCCCCGGCGGGCCAGAGGGGGCGGAGCCAAGGCGGCCTTCTCCCCTGACCTTCGGCTCCTGTGACCTCATCCCGCTTGCAGCTCCTGCTTCCCCACACTCGCTACACGCTGCAAGTGAACACCATCGCAAGGGCCACGCTGCTCAACCCCGAGGGCCTTGTGGACAAGGTGCGGCTTCCCGGCTCCCTGCCCTCCCCGTCTCTGAGGCCCCGCCCCCGAGGACGCTTTGCCCCGCCCACAAGCCTTGTTCGGCCACCAATCCCATTCTACAGTCCCTGACAGCCCCTTCCCACAAGCCCCGCCCCTTTGCGTCAGTCTCCTACTTGAGCTGCAGCTAAACCTTGCCCCTTTGGGGTCAATCCCACCCACGGGCCTCACGCCCTCAGGCCCTGGTTCCAAAGGTTCCTGGAGGTGGGCAGGGCAACCCCAGGCTGAGCAAAGCCCCCCTGCTGACCCTGCCCCGGCTCTCGCCTCCCTGCCTGCCCGGCATTTAGTTCATTCTTCTGGTTACCGAACACTTCAAGGTTACCTACTGTGCACGTAGTAGGGCCGCAACCCGCGCGGCCCACATCGGGCCACTATGAGTGTTTGATCCGTGGTCTTAGACTGATTGATTAACTGAAAAATCCCCTCTGCTGAGTCACTAGCCCAATCTCGTCCCCAGGCACTGGGGTGGGGGTTGGGCCCACCCGGGAGCCAGCTGTGCTGTGTCCTTAGGTCACGTCCATCGGGCGGCAAGGCCTCCTCTACCTCATGAGCACCGGTCTGGCCCACTTCACCTACACCAATTTCTGCCTTCCGGACAGCCTGCGGGCCCGTGGCGTCCTGGCCATCCCCAACTACCATTACCGAGACGACGGCCTAAAGATCTGGGCCGCCATCGAGAGGTGTGGGCTTGGGACCCTGCAGCCAATCTGGCCCTACCAGCGCCTGCTGGCCCAGGGGCACTGTGGGCCCCTGTGCTCAAGAAGGCTGGGGTGCTTATTGCTGGGGGTTTCGGGGGTTCTCAGACCCCAGCATGGGGCACCCCAAGGGTGAGAGTTGCGGTTGGGGTCCCTATGAAATGGCAGATAGCTGTGGGCTGGAGAGGGCCTGCGCTGTGCATAAATGCAATGGAGGAAGGGAAGGATGGGGTGTCCAGAGGAGTCAGGGCAGGTGCAACAGCTAGTGTGGGCTGGGGCCCCCAGGCAGGCAGGTCTTCTTTCTCCTGGGTGCTAAGTGTGGCGGGATACAGGATGAGTCAGGCTCTCCTCAGTGCACTCTTCCCCTAGCCTCCTGGGCTGGAAGGAGGCCCAGAGCACCCCTGACTCAGGAGTGAGGGTGAGACTTGAATCCCTGTGGACTCTCAGTGGACTCTGGCCAGCTGGCTCTCCCCAGCCTGAGCAGCAATGGGCCTCGGTTTTCTGGCCAGGCCTGAGCCCGAGGTCACTGCTGTGGCATGGAGTATCTCTTTTCTGCAGCTTTGTCTCAGAAATCGTGAGCTACTATTATCCCAGTGATGCATCTGTGCAGCAGGATTCGGAGCTGCAGGCCTGGGTTGGCGAGATTTTTGCTCAGGCATTTCTGGGCCGAGAAAGCTCAGGTATCTTCTCTCCATCCCCCAACCACAGGCTCTCAATGACCCAGTGCTCCCCCTGATGCCACCATTAATCAGTTCCTACTTACTGACCAGCCTTTGAAGTACATTGTGTTATTAGCCCCACTGAACAGATAAGGAATAGGCATGGAGAAGCCTGCAGATAGTAAGCGGCAGAGGCAGGATCCAGGGCCAGCTCTCACCCTCTCCAAAGCCCTTGCTTTCGACCACTACGCTGTGCCCCTCTGGTCCTCCTTGACCTTTACACAAACCCGTCCATTCACTTCTGCTTGCTGAGCTCTATGGATGTGTTGCCTCATGCGGTAGGAGCCATCTTCAGCCTCAAACACAAAGGATTCTGGAAACTTCTCTCATACTCTCTCATGTTTGTCTTGCCAGGTGGCCCCTCCAGCCACCAACCTCTCTCACTTCCTTTGGCTTCATGGAGTGGGTTGGTCCTTCTGCTGCCTGATTCCTCCTTATTTACACCTGTCAGCAAACCCTAACTCTTCCCTCTCTTCTGACACTGCCTGAGAGGCCTCTCAGACCCACCAACACCATGGCCTCCTCTTAAGCCTCCTTTGCTTAACCTCAGTGCCAAGCAGATGCCCCAGACCACCCTCCCTTCTTTAAAGTCTTCCCTTAGCTCCAGGCAGGATATGTCCTTCTTTCTTTCTTTTCTTTTTTTTTTTTTTTTGAAGATTAGCCCTGAGCTACCTGCTGCCAGTCCTCCTCTCTTTTGCTGAGGAAGACTGGCCCTGAGCTAACATCCATGCCCATCTTCCTCTACTTTATATGTGGGACACCTACCACAGCATGGCGTGCCAAGTGGTGCCATCTCCACACCCGGGATCTCAACCGGCAAACCCTGGGCTGCTGAGAAGCGGAACGTGCGCACTTAACTGCTGTGCCACGGGGCCGGCCCAGGATATCTCCTTCTGAACCTCTCACTTCTTCCCAGGTCCCCATCCCAGCTGTTGGTTTGTCCTGGATCTCTGTTTCCTCTCTCTACCCCTCCCTAACACAATGACCCTTTCTCCGGTTTTTCCTCTGTAGCTGCTTCCAGACTTGGAAATCTCCCCATTCTCTATTCCCTGAAGGACTTTCGTTTTTGGCTGTCTCATTGTCACCCTTGGGACCTGCACATGAAAACTACAAGTCATCACTATAGAATGACTTCTGGCCTCACTCGGGTTATATACCCTATTGCTATTCTTCATGGCCTACTTCCCTGGTGCCACTGTAATATATGGTGTATACTCTGGGCACTGGACCATGTAGCAGAGGCCTCTGTGTCTGGGTGTAGTGGAAGAAAAGGAAAAGCTCAAAGTGGCACAAATGTCCATCCTCTGGTTCCCCCAGCCCTAGCCCGAGGTGGAAGACTCTCACTGCCTGGGACATCTCTCAGCAGGGATGTGGGTTTCAGCTGACTCAGCGCTTCTGGTGGTCACCCAGAGGAGTTCCCGCCTGGGGAGACCCAGGGAGGAGGGGTGGTCTCAGGTCACCTGCAAATAGAATGGACAGCTTTGCAGCCCTACCTGTAGTGGACTCCGAGCCTGTTTTTTTTTAAACAAAATTTTTTAAACATACAAGCATAGAGAGTATAATGTAATGAACACCTATTTACCTATCACCCAGATTCAACAACTGTTAACATCTTTGCCATATTTGATTAATCTGTTGCTTTTGTTTACTGTTGAAGTCTTTTAAAGCAAATTAGAATATTTCATATTTCAGTCCTAATCAATATGCAACTCAAAAAAATGTTTTTCTACACAACCGCATACTATCATCATGCTTAACAAAATTGACAATAATCTCCAATATCACCCTCTTATCTAGTCCATGTTCAAATTTCCTCCCTTCTCCCATTTTCCCTCGGTTGATCCTGTTGATTCCAGAGCCAATCGAGGACCACATGATACAGTTTTTGTTTCGACTCTAAAGTCTCTTTTAATTTGGGACAGCCCCCCCCCCCTTTAAATCACATGACATCTGACATGGACTTATTGAAAAGCCAGGACTAGCAGATCTGTAGAATGTCTCACCTTCTGAATTTATCTAATTGCTTGCTCATGATATCATTCATCTTGTTCCTCCACACACTGTGTTTTTTGTCAACTGGAAGTAATACCTAAAGGTTACGTGTTTTTGGCAAGAATATTTCTCAGGTGATGCTGTGTTCTCCTCATTGCATCACATGGGGAGACACATAATGTCAGGTTGTCTCACTGTTAATGATGCCAAGAGTAATTTCTGGGTTAAGGTGGTGACAGCCAGAGGTCTTTTGGATCTTTTAAAGGGTGACTCCTCCCCATGCTTTGCAAGCCTACTGTCAATCATGGGCAGTCCTGATCCTGAGCAGCTATTTTCTATTTGGGGTTATCCATTTCCTATTTAAGACCCAGCAGGGGATCTTGTTACTATTGGCTCAACTCTATCTTACTTTATTAAACTTGTCTCTGATTTAATACATCAGAAATTCTTCAGATTGACAAACATCTCTTTGAACCAGTGCAAACTTATTCCAGATTCATATGTTTTAAGGCAAAATGCACTCATTAACTCAGTCACTATGCCTTTTGCTTCCATATTTCAAGGGGAAAAAATACATAATATAAGCCACAGAAAAATTCCCATAGATGGTCTGACTTCTTGGCTTTTTAATTCTCAGCCCTCAAGGTTAGACTATCAACCATGAACAGAACATTCAGAAAATTCCCACACACTCTAGGCAGATACCCGGTCCCTCCTCCAAACCTCTCTGTCTGTTCTGGTGCATCAGCCTCTCTCCAGTCATCCTGACTCCAAACCTTGGAGCCACCTTTGACTCATGTTCTCTCCTGTCTTTCTCTCTCCCTAAATCCAGTCTGGTGGCTAACCCCATCATTTCCCACTGTCACCATCCACACTCTACTAGTCCCAGTCCTCACACGACTCCTGCATCGTGGTAGCTGTCTCTTCTTAACCAGTCCCACCTCTCCCAGCCTCTTCCTACTTGCCCTCCAAGCCTGTGGGGCCACTACCCCAGTAATCCTCTGAAATATTGCCCAGAAACGACCTGGCCTGGCACACTGCTATAGCCTCATCTCCAATTATGTCCCCTCCCTGTCCTCTCACCTTGCTTGGGCCCCATCCTTCCCACTCTGGCTTCTTAATCTCTCCTGCATTCACTTCATTCATCCAATAATTACCGGGCTCTTTAATATTAAGTATTGTTCCAGGTGCTGGCGTTCAGCAGGGAACATGACAGATAAAAGTCCTGGCCTTTCCAGAGCTTAAAGTTCTTGTGGGGAGAGACAGATAATAAATATGTCAGGTGGGTATGAATGCTAAGAAGAATGAAACCGTGTCAGAGGATATAGCATGTAGAGGTAGGGGGATCATTTCAGATAGGGGGTCAGGGAAGGCCTCTCTGAGGAGTTGATGTTTGAGTAGAGACCTGAAGGAAGTGAAAGAGCTAGTTCCGTGGATAACTGGGTAAAGTATACAGGGAGTGCAAAGGCCCTGAGGTGGGAGCATGTGGTGGGTTTGAGGACTTCAGGAGAGTAAGTGAGAGGGAGAAAACTAGGGAAGGAAATGAAGTCAGAGAAGGAGCGAGAGCCAGCTCAAGTAGGGCCACGGTAGGGTAAGTGAGGTGGAAGTCCTTAGAGGGTTTTAGCAAATGGTGACATAATTCAATTTATGGTTCTAAAGGATCACTCACTCGGGACTTTCAGGTGAAGAACAGGCTGTCAGGGGCAAGGGTGGAAGCCAGATTCATCCAGGAGCGAGATGATAGAGAGTGGGTGTTGATGGAGACTGGAGGTGGTGAGACAAGATTGGTTTCTCGAAGTATCTGCTGATATGTGCAGTATGAGGTAAAAAGAGGAGTGAGTGCACAGATTTTGGCCTGAGCAACTGGATAAAGAGTACCAAAATGGGCTCACTGTGGGAAGGACGGATTTGGGGAGTGTGTGTGCACAGGAAGTCAAGCTTAGGTTTTGCAAATGCTAAGTGTGAGAAGCCTTGTAGACACTCAGGTGGAGATGTCAGGTAGCAGCTGCAGATTTATACCCACTGCTGAGTCGAGAGTTCAGGGGCCATGCAGAGCCGGAGATGTGGATTTGGGAATCATCGACCAGTGGGAGGTGGTTAGAGCCATACAATTGGATGAGACCAGTGAGATCCAGAGACAAGAGGACCAACTGAAAGTGCCTTCCTCTGTCATCTTTTTTCCATTCAAAGCTCACCCACTCTTCAGCTCAGGGAGGCCCCTTCTATTCCTTTAGGAAAGTCTCCCATAACCACATTAGTCCCAGTGCCTGTTTCTGTGCTGCCTGCCCTCTCCTCAGAGAGCCAAGCCCTGGCCTGAGAGCTTTCTTCTGCTTCCATCACTGCGAGCTCATGATTAACACTCTCTGGTCATCTGTCTCTGCTGCTAAGCCCTGCAGTGGATGATCCCTACTGGGTGCTTGGACAAATCTTGGTGAATTAGGTAGCATTAAATCATTACGCACTGATGTGAGCCGCAGACAGAAGTGCCTTGGCGGTCAGGGAGAGGCAGCTTGGCTGTTGGCTTGCACCTGCCTCCTCTGCTCTGAGCTCTGCGGGCTGGGCATTTTCTCGTTTGATCCCAGCACCCAGCTCCTATCCTGACCCCCTTCAGAGACCAAAAACCCTGGTGTTGACCATCCCTAACCTCAGCCCAACCCTAATTTTACTCCAAAGACAGTGGTGGCCAAATATTTAGCCCTCACTTCCTCACTCTCCCCCTGCAGTAAGCCCCAGCCCTGAGCTGCCCCTAGGAATCCCGTCCCCCCCATCCACACCCTCTTCCCTTCCTCCCACACCCAGGCTTCCCACGCCAGCTGTGCACCCTGGGAGAGCTGGTGAAGTTCCTCACTGCAATCATCTTCAACTGCTCCGCCCAGCACGCTGCTGTCAACAGTGGGCAGGTGAGGCTGCAGAGGGCCGGTCTGGGGAGTAGTGGACTGTGCAAGGTGGCATGGCTCAGCAATGAACATGAGGCCAGAGTTTGGGTTGAGAGTATAGGTGGGTCAGGGTGGGGGTGGGTTTATGATCAGAGCTGGTGTTGGATGATGAACGGGTGGAGCTGGATCCAAGGTTGTAATGGTGACTCGAGTTGGTGTTGTGTAGGGAGTAGAATTTACGGGCTTCTGTCATGGTTAGGAGGTGGCTAGTAGAGTATCAGGTTGCTCTGTGTGGCATGCTGGCCCAAGGCCCTTTCCTAGGATTACCTCTCTACATCCTCCTTGGTGATTCACTCCACCCAGTCCTAGAACATTGGGTAGGGAGTGACAAGGGGTGAGCCAGGCTCCTGACCCACTTTTGGAACTTTCTGCCGTATACGCCTCGCTCTCTTCCCTTTCCACGATCTTGGGGGCGGTAGGGGCAGGATCAGGGATGATGATGAAGGAACTGGTCCTGCCCCTCTGACCAGCTGACTCAGCTGGGGTGGGGGTCTCCACAGCATGACTTTGGAGCCTGGATGCCCAATGCCCCATCATCCATGAGACAGCCCCCACCCCAGACCAAGGGGACGACCACCCTGAAGAGTTACCTAGACACCCTCCCAGAAGTGAACGTCACCTGTAAAAATCTTCTCCTCTTCTGGTTGGTCAGCCAAGAACCCAACGACAAGGTGTGTATATGGGGTGGGGGGCGGGCTATGGGGTGGGGGTTTGCAGGGCCTAGGCAGTGGGGGTGGTGGCTCCAGGGAGGCTTGGGGACTGACTGCTGGCATTTATGCCCACTGCTGAGCTGCCTTGGGGTCTCCAGTTTCTCCTGGAGGTGATAGTTGATCCCAGAAGACATACATTGAAGCAAATACCAGTTTAGTAGCTGGGGCACAACATCCATCCAGTTCACCAGTTTACCAATCTATCTACCAATCTGTTCATCCATCTACCCATCCATCTATCCATTTATTCATCAATCAACCACATCCATCAACCACTCATCCATTCATCCAAACATTCAACCTACGTTTTTTGGATACCTTCCATGTGTCAACATAGCACTGGGCACCAGGCATATAAAGACATATAAAGAGCAAGATGTTCCTGCCTTCAAGAATCAGACAGTCTAGTTGAGGAGACACACAGGTAAGTGAAAAAGGGCACCACAGTGTTGTAGAAATTATTTATTTACTAATTCCTCCATTCAACACATACTTCTTGAGCACTCGCAATGTGCCATACACTGGTGGGCAGATATGATCCCTGTCCTCGTGAGCTTACAGCCTAGTGACAGAGGTGAGGGTGGGGCCTTGTGGAAAATGACCGAGTCTGGGAAAACCCAGGAAGGCTTCTTGGAGCAAGTGACATCTAAGCTGAAACATGTGTGACAGGTAGGAGTTTGGCAGACAAAGGAGCAGCAGGATTAGTTTTTAAGCAGAGAGAAGGATGTGACCAAGTGAAATGAAGTAAAGTGAAGGCGAGAGTCTGTTGGTGTGATTGTAGGGTCACAAATGGTTCCATGCAGGCACAGTACTCCTTCAGAGGACAGTGGGGAGCCAGGGAGTCATTTCAGAGTTTTAAGCCTGGGGTGACATGGCTAAATTTGTGTTTTGGCAAGGCCGCTTCTGTGGCTGTGTGGATGGATAGGAGGGGTTTCTACAACCCTCTCCTCAGGTTCAATCATCTTCTAGAACAGCTCACAGAACTCAAGAAAACAGTTTACTTACTAGATTACTGGTTTATTATAAAAGGATACAACTCAGGAATAGCCAAAGGGAAGAGATGCACAGGGCAAGATATGAGGGAAAGGGGGCAGGGCTTCCATGCCCTCTCAGGGTGCACCACCCTCCCAGCACCTGCATGTGTTCAGCCTGAAAGCCCTCCAAACCCAGACTTTAGACATGTTCATGGAGGTTTCATTCCGTAGATATGATTGATTAAATCTTTGGCCCCTGGGGATTAATTCAACCTCCAGCCCTTCTCCCCTCCCCAGAGGTTGGGGGGTGGGACTGAAAATTCTAACCCTCTAATTACATGGTTGATTCCCCTGGCAACCAGCCCCCACCCTAAGGGGCTTTCCAGAAGTCACCTCATTAATATAAACTCAAGTGTGGTTGAAAGGGGCTTATTTTGAATAAGGAAAGGCACTTTTTAACATTCTTATCACATATAAGGGTTTTAGGAGCTCTATGTAGGAACAGGGAAGACCAAATATTTTTTCTTATTATAAATCACAGCATCACAGTGGAGAGGGATATGTAGGCAGAGAATGAGGGTGGAGGGTTCCCGCCTCATAAACCAGTGGGAAGTTTAACCTGGAAAATTCTAACAACGATAACAGCAGCTATCATCACTTCCTGAGGATCTGTCACGTCTCAGTCATTAAATCAGATACTCTATGTATACTATTTTAAAACACAAAATAAATAAGTAGCTATATTTAAAATGCTTAATACAGTGCCTGGCACATAAGTGTTCAATAAATGGTAGTTTCATTTTACAGGGGAGAAAACTAAGTTTCAGAGACACAAAACAATTTGCCCAAGGTCACAGAGCTAGTAACAGGCTTTGAACCCAGGCTGTCATATTTCTGTGTTCTGCTTTTGTGACAGCTACACTCTGCTGTAGTTTTAGAAATTAGGTGTCAATCTGGTAAATAAGACATAAAATTGATTCTTTGAAAAGCCTAATAAAGTAAAGAAACCAGAGATGATTCTAATCAAGAAAAAAAAGCATATAAATGTACAACATTAGGAATGGGAAAGACATACAGCCACAAATACAGAGAAGACTGAAAACAATTAGAAGAAAATACTACTTACAGTTTTACGCAAACAAATTTGGAAATCTTGATGAAATGAATGATTTTCTAGGAAAACATAAACAACCAAAACTTAACACCGGGAGAGATGAAAACCATACATGAATGGGTAAGGTTGTAAACGATCTGATCCTTTTCCCTGCAAAGGGAGATTCTACTAAACCTTGAGGGAACAAGTCATTCCTAAATTATTCAAACTACTTGAAAGTATAGGGAAAGTATAGAAGCTTCCCAAATCATTTTACTGGGAACTCTGATACCAGCACCTGGCAAAGGTAATGCTCCTAAGAAGGCAGGTGGGTCTCAGGTAGAAGGTTCCAGTATAAGATCCATACCTCCCACCTATGTGACCTTGGATATGCAATGAGACTGCTCTAAGCCTCAGTTTCTTAATCTGTAAAGTGGGAATGATGGGAGTACCTGTTTTACAGGATTGTTGTGCCATTGTTATAGTCCATGTAAGGGCTTGCAGTGTGTTGGCTGTGATTAAGAATATAAAATTATAAACTCATTCCGCTTTAAGACCACAGTCTTAAAAATATATCATCAGTTAATGAAGGCCAATAATAAATAGCACAACGATAATGCACGATGATGAAGTCTACTTTATTCTAGGAATGGAAGGTTGGTTCAACCTTATGAAATCTAATGGTATAATTCATTACATCAATAAAGAAACACACGATATAATCATCTCAAAATATGCTGAAAAGCATTTGGTAAGTGTGAACAGCTATTACTAATAAAAACTCAGTGTAAAATGAAACTCCCTTACGGAGTATTGATAAAAAGTATATTTCAGAGCCATCCCCCATGGCCTAGTGGTTGAAAGTTCAGTGCTCTCACCTCTTTGGCGGCCCAGGTTCTTTGCCTGGGCTGGAATCATGGGGCCCGTCTGTCAGTTGCCATGCTGTGGTGGCGGCTCATGTAGATGAACTGGAAGGACTTACGACTAGGATATACAACCCTGCACTGGGGCTTTGGGGAAGGAAAAAAAAAGTGTATTTCAGAAAACACTGTACTCATGGTGAAACAATAGAAGTCTCCTCATTAGAGTCAGGGACAAGAAAACAATGCCCACTGTTACTGCTATTATTTAACACTGTTCTGGAAGGCTCTGCCAGCACAATAAAACAAGACAAAGAATTTTTTAGGGGCCGGCCCGGTGGCACAGCAGTTAAGTGTGCTCATTCTGCTTCGGCAGCCCGGGGTTCGCTGGTTCGGATCCCGGCTGCGGACATGGCACCACTTGGCATGCCATGCTGTGGTAGGCATCCCACATGTAATGTAGAGGAAGATGGGCACAGATGTTAGCTCAGGGCCAGTCTTACTCAGCAAAAAGAGGAGGATTGGCAGCAGTTAGCTCAGGGCTAATCTTCCTCAAAGGAAAAAAAAAGAATTTTTTAAACATCAGTATTATTGCTAACAGTTATATTCTATGAAGGTTATATTGAACAGGAAGTGGATGCTGGTTAGGAGGCTGGCCCAGTGAACAGGGATGGTGAACTGGTTGTGTGGCGTGGTCAGGGAGAGAGGGGCAGTCCTGTACTGCACAGGTTGGCATTGTTCTTGGTGGTATTTCTCGATTGTGGCTGGCCATGCTTTATAGTGTGATACATATATCATTGTATAGTGTATGGTGATAGTGATTGTGTTGGCAAAAGTTTCATTATGTCCCTTGATTGGGAAGATGCCTCAGATCTGGTTGTCATCAGGGATTGAGTTTTGTGAAATTGTGAGGTAATAGGTGTATTTTTGGGCATATTTGCTGGGGTGTGTTTATGTTGATTTCACTTGTGTTATGAATGTGGTTGTGTTCTTTTAGTTCATAGAGCAAGGGACCAGGCACTGAAGGGACCTTTACAGATTCACTAATCAAATCCATTGACTTTCAGATGCGGAGACTGTCTTGAGTCAGAGTAACAGGCAGAAGGTTACCAGCAGAGGCAGCATTAACCTTGGGTTGGCTGGCTTCCAAGTCCCATTCTGACTCCCGCGCTCCATGAGCTGTGGGTGTTGGGGGCTACTCGGTGCAGATCGTGGAGAGGTGGTTTGGGGTTGTGGTTTGAAGGGTTTGTGTGTACAGTAGCTCTAAAGGGTCATGTCCTTAGAAGCCAACTTGACTGTATTTGTTGGCAAATGTAGTCTTTCATTATTCTCCATCCTGTCCTCAACATCATCCTGACCCCACACCTGATTTTCTCCCAGCGTCCCCTGGGCACCTATCCAGATGAGCACTTCACCGAGGAGGCCCCACGGCACAGCATCGCCGCCTTCCAGAGACGCCTGGCCGAGATCTCACGAGACATCCAGGAACGGAACCGGGGCCTGGCGCTGCCATACGCCTACCTAGACCCTCCCCTCATCGAGAACAGTGTCTCCATATAAACCCCTCCTCATACCACCCTGGAAGAAAGGCCTAAGCGTGAGGTGGGCCAACTTCTAAGGGTCCTCCAAGCCATTCTGCCCTCCTTGTTCTCCGTCAGCCTGAACCGTCTCCTCTGCAGATGAAGACCTTTTCCACCTGCCATGGTTCTACCATCATATGAACTGGGCCCTAAACTGTGAGGGACCAGTCCAGCAGGGTCCAGGGTGAGAAGCCACCGGCTAAAGTCAAATGCACAAGAGGCCCCTCTGAAAGGAAGGGACTCCATCACTGTTTGCCCTACTTTGGGCAGCCTCCTGCTTCTGTCTCCTGTGAAAATCTACCTTCTCCCCTTGGGACTTCTGGCTTGGGACTCTGAGGTATCCTCCTCAGTCCTCCCCCATCCCAAAACTCTTTCTCCTACCTTGCCTTTTTTTTTTTTAGATTGGCACCTGAGCTAACATCTGTTGCCAATCTTCTTTTATTTTTCCTTCTTCTCCCCAAAGCCCTCAGTACATGGTTGTATATTCTAGTTGTAGATCCTTCTGGTTGTGGCATGTGGGACGCCGCCTCAGCATGGCTCGATGAGCAGTGCCATGTCCGCACCCAGGATCCAAACTGGCAAAATGCTGGGTCCCCAAAGTGGAGCCCATGAACTTAACCACTCAGCCATGGGGCCAGCCCCCTATCTTGCCTTTTTTTTTTTTAAGATTTTATTTTTTCCTTTTTCTCCCCAAAGCCCCCGGTACATAGTTGTATATTCTTCATTGTGGGTCCTTCTAGTTGTGGTATGTGGGACGCTGCCTCAACGTGGTTTGATGAGCAGTGTCATGTCCGCGCCCAGGATTCGAACCAACGAAACACTGGGCCACCTGCAGCGGAGCGCGCGAACTTAACCACTCAGCCACGGGGCCAGCCCCCCTATCTTGCCTTTTTGTTTCCACTTTCCTCCAAGCCTAGGACTAACCAATCCAATGTCCTTCTCTGGAAGAGCCTGGAAACTGGGCAAGAAGGATGTGTGCCCATGATCTGCTATGTGGTCTACTTTGACTGCAACGTCTTTAAGGGGAGAGTTAGAATTAGAGCCCAGCTTACCTGGACCTCTAGCTGCCTTCTCAGGGCCAGGCTCCCTGGCTTGAGTGTGTATGTGGGGAGTCTCTTCCCAGCTCTTCTCCTATCCCCTCTATCATCCCTCCCTCTTTTTGTCCTTGAGCCCAGTGAGTTCAATAAAAACCAACATATTTGGCTCATATTTCATTTTGTTTTGATATATGTATGTGCGTATGTAGGCAGGTGGGGTACCCGGGGATTGCAGAAAGCAACAGCAGCAATGAGTCCTTGGATCACCTGTTCTGGAGACGGGAAGCCTCCCAGCCCGAGCCACCACCTAGCCAGGCCCTACATTCCTGCCTTTACTTCCCAGGGTGTCATCCATCAAAAAATGAAAGGATATCCAGACTCAGAGGGCTTATAGGAAAAAAATAGGTTTTTTGCAAAGCCTGAGAATCCAGCTTCTGGGTGTGGTAGTGTTGCCACTGAGATTCAGTTCCTCTTCTGGACACATGGAAGACTCAACCTCTGGTTCTGTGGTGGGTGAGTGGGGTCCCGGATGAGTTTTGGCCAACAAGCTATGAGTAGAAGTGATGCAGATCGTCTCCAGGCTGGAGCATTTAATTGTTGGCATGAACCCTCCAGTTTTCTCTCTGCCTCTGCTGTTCTAGAAACACATGTTGAGAGGGCACTTCCAACAGCTTCTGTCTCTGAGGGACTAGAGTAGAGCCCCCTGCTGACATGAGTTGCACCTAGAGCTGAGCAAGAAATAAACTTTTGTTGGGTTAAGGGCATTGAGATTTTGATATTGTTTGTTGTGGCAACATAATCTAGCCCATCCTGATTGAAACAGATGGTTATGGACTATAATTAGTTTTCAGGTGGTGAACATGATGTAATCTACACAGAATTCGAAATATGATGTACATCCAAAAATAAATTAATTATTTTTAAAAAAAGAGAAACAGATGGATATCTGGGGAGTCTGGTGTACTCCCTTCTAACCCTGTAGCCCCTAAAAATAGAGATTTGTGCTGTCCTCGAGTTCAGTCATCCACATCTTCCTTTGCAGCCACCCTACACCTTCCTAATTTCCTGCTTCCCTAGACCTCAGATCCAGCCCCCCCTTACATCCTCTGCCTCCTGAGTCAAATTCTCTGCCTGACCAAACTCTGGTCACAGCCTCTCTCTGGCCTGAGTTGATACAAGCTCAACACAGGTTGACACAAGGAAGCCATATTGTAGAAAAGAAGCCATACTGTAGCTTTGAATCACCTCTGATTAACTAACTCAGACATGCTCTGTAGATTTTATGGCCCCTCCCAGCCACTATAAATCGATAGCTTTGTTCTTTTGAGTTCCTTAGGAATGTGATGACCCCCAGGCAGAGTCGACACTGATAGCCATCATCAATGACAACTGAAAGATCAGAGTATGGGGCACTGCTCCGGTCTCTGATGCATATCCAGTGGAACAGAAGACTAGGGAACTAAGACCAGATGTCTGCCCCACCTGGAGATCAGATGGAGGCCCCACTGGGATTAGGTCTATTTTTCAGGGACTGTTAAAATTCAGGTTGTCTATACTTCTTTTTCTTCTGGTCAGATACTTGATTATAAAATGTGCCTTTAGATGTTGTTCCAAAACTGTTGAGCAAGGTACAAAATTCTAATAATGCAAAATGTCAACCTGAAGCTGGGAACAAGAATATTTCCAAATGAGTGCTAAACAGTTTCATTTCTCTAACTCGGATCTATGCCCCAATTCAGCAGGAAGTAGCTAGATCAGTCATCACCCGGAATCCCTCAAGAATAAGGAATGACCAAGGAACAGGAGGATTGAAACTGGCAGAGAGTTAGCCATTGACGATTAAGGAGCTAAGAACTAAAGGTTTTTTTCCTTTCTGCAATTACTGAATATAGCTTTTAGCTGTTTAACCCACCCATTGTTAACTGAGCTGCTTAGGCAATATGCTATCTGACTCCCACTAGGCTCCTATAGATAACATCTCCCTGGAGCCTGGGTCACCACAGTCATGGGAGTTTGAGCTGTTCTTCAGGTATTAGAACCCCTTTGTCCACTCCAGGCTGGTTGAGACCACCAATTCGTCAACTGGGCCCGTGTAGATGTCCAATAGGAGACCTTTTGACATCAAGAGGCTAAAAACTCCACCCTCAGATCATGCTAAGGCCACCATTTTGTGAACCTGGGTCCTATGAAGAGGCATGACGCCTGACTATGCTTGCAGAGATCATCAATTACCTCACCTCTCCTCACCTCCAATCACCTCTCTCCACATTTCAGACCACCTTGCCCCGTTTCCCATAAATATCCCTGAGTCCTTATTTTTGGGGAAGCAAATTTGAGGCTCATGCTCTCGCTTCCTCACATGGCTGCCTTGTGAGTAAACTCTCTCTCTGCTGCAATCTCGTCGTCTCAGTGTTTGGCTTTCTGGGTGGTGGGCAAGAACAAACCTGATGCGGTAACGATTTTCACTAAATTCTTAGATTGGAATCTGCAAGTGAGATATCCCCCCAACACACTTCTTCGTGCACAATGGCATGGGGATCCTCTTCTCCCAGGATCACAGGTGCAGGAAGTGAAAATCTGACCTTTAGCATAGCCAAAGACTGCTCCTCCCTCTTCTCCAGCCCCAAAGACACTGTGATTCTGTTACTGAACCAGGTTTGTTTTTGCCCGCTGCCCAGAAAGCCAAACACTGAGACGACAAAATCGCAGCAGAGAGGGTTTACTCACAAGGCAGCCATGTGGGGAAGCAAGAGCATGAGTCTCAAATCCACTTCCCCAAAAATAGGGACTCAGGGATATTTATGGGATAGGGGGCAACGTGGTCTGAAATGTGGAATGAGGTGATTGGAGGTGAGGAGAGGTGAGGTAATTGATGATCTGTGCAAGCATAGTCAGACTCCATGCCTCTTCATAGGACCCATGGTCACAAAAGACGGTGTTAGCATGATCTGAGGGTGGAGTTTTTAGCCTCTTGATATCAAAAGGTTGCCTATTGGACAACTGTGATGGCCCAGTTGGCGAGTTGGTGGTCTCAACCAGCCTGGAGTGGACAAAGAGGTTCTAATTCCTGAAGAACAGCTCACACACCCATTACCGTGGTGACCCAGGCTCCAGGGAGATGTTATCTATAGGAACCTAGTGGGAGTCAGCATATTGCCTAAGCAGCTCAGTTAACAATGGGTGGTTAAACAGTTGAAAGCTATATTCAGTAATTCCAGAAAGGAAAAAAACCTTTAGTTCCTAGCTACTTAATCATCAATGGCTAACTCTCTGCCGGTTTCAAAATCACCAGATTTTGTTCATTTTAGAACAAATTAAAGGACTAAGAAATACCCAGAGGCACCCCCTTGTGGCCAGGAGGACTGTGGCAGAGGCGGGATGTGCCAGCCCCTTAAACCTGGGCTTTGACTTAGAACAGCAGGACCAGGACAGCCTGGAGTGATGGCAGGGTGTCTCAGGCAGCCTGTCCTCCAAGAGGAGGAACACTCCTTGGCCTGCACCAAAGTTAGCATTAGAAGGCATGCCCATCTTACAGATGCCCGAGCCGGGGAGGGAGGGACCAGGGAGGATCACTGGAATCTGGTTTCCCAGAAAGCCAGCTTGGAGGGAGATTTATTGGGGAGACACACTGGCCACATGTAGGATTCTGCCGGGGCTCTAGGCACCTCTGGGGACAGGACAGAGGGGAGGGGCTCATGTAAAGCGTGAACCCTGTCAGCAGGGGCCTTCCTCCAGCCTACACCTTGGACCCCTCTACGCTTTTTGGTCAGTCTGGAAGGTGGTACGGTGGAAAGCAAACCACCCCTCTTCAGCTGGCCTTGAGCAAGCCATCAGCTTCAGTGGCCCAAATCTGTCAGATAAATGAGAGAAATGAGAAGACCTAGAAAGGCCCTTCCAGTGCTGACCTTCTAGAATGCTTGCCTCATGGCTCCTGTCTCCCTAGACACCATTTGAGACATGGTGGAAGCAGCTATGAAGCCCCCTGGCACCATCCCTACCTCCACTGACTTACAGGGAGAAGACCAAACACATAAATAAACACAGGAACAAACAAATCCTGTCAGATGCTTGCTAGTGCAGTTAGGAGATGAAACGAGGCAGTGTGTTAGCATGACTGGGGCTGAGGGGGAAACATTAGGTCTAGTGATCAGGGAGGGGTACTCTGAGGAGGTGACAGTTGAGTTGAGACCTGGATGACAAGAGAAAAACACTTGAAACAGCTTGTGGGGAAAGTGATACAGACCAGGGGCAGGGAAAGTGAAGGGACCCCGAAGGGCGTGTGTTCAAGGAACATAGGAGGCTGGAGTGGCTGGAATAAGGTGACCGAGAGGCGGACAGAAGCTGGGGCATGCACAGTCCTGTAGGCCACACTGAGTCCTTGGGTTTGATCCTCAGGACAACATCATTTTGAGCTCTGGCAAGTTTTAAACAGAGAGACCCAATTTGATTTCTCTCTCTCTGTCCTTGGGGGGTGGGGCCCAGGGGTTGCTCCTTGCCTTGCAGGGCTTGGGGCAGGGCAGGGTTGGGGAGGGGATGCCCCAGCAGTAGGACTCAGCTTCCTGTGTGGGTGGCCCATTTTGAACCAACCTAGCGAGCTTGCATCCTTCCCAGGGGCCTCCTCTGCTCTCTGGGTCCACCCCTGGTCCAGGAGAACCAGTTCTTCAGCCCAATGAGCACCTACCCAGAGCCATGCATCCCATTTTGGTCATAACTTGGGAGTGCCCCATCTACATGCTGATGCCTAATGCTATGCATGTCCCCAGCCACATTTGTATCCCCACCATCCCATCTCTGTCTCTGTTTCCCTCAGGAACCTAATTCCTACTCCAGTCCTGAGCCTTGATTGAACTCAGAGCCACTACTCCTGCTTTTTTGGGACAGAGGGATGACTAAGGAGAGATCTATTGATAGTGGGTTATGATTTGAGGAGGCAGCTTTTGGGGGATGGAGGTAGATCCCTACCATTTGTGGTGATACCCAAACTCTTGTACACCATCAGCTCTCTTCCCCAAGGACCCCTCCCACCCTACCCTCCAGGCCGCCTGTGTGCCTGTGCCTCCTCGCTACCCACTCACAGAGCAATCTTTCTACTGGATGAGAAAGTTAAGGCTGGGCCTTTCGCCCCCACTGCACTAGGACCCTGAATCCCATAGGGGCCTGGAGGTGTGGTTTCTGGAGCCCCTGAGCCTCAGTTCTCACTCCACCCAACCCTGCTCCTCACCAAGCCTTAGCAGCTCCCTGGGGGCACAGTCTCAAGGGAAGGGGAGTGGCTAGAAGGCAAGAGGCTGGGATAATTTACATGGAATTAATATCTTAAGAGGCAAATTTGCATCATCAGGTTCCTAGCATCCCCCAAAAGTCATCAGAGTGGCTGAGCAGAGCCCAGGAAGCGGGAGCTTGACCAAGTTGGCAGTTCCTGTCCTCAGCCAGGGATAGTACAGTGCCCAGACAGATGAGACAGCCCTGCTGCTCACCAGAGCATGGACATAACTTTCATCCCAGCCTTCTCCCCAATCCTGTCTCTGTCCCCTTAACCCATTCCCCTCCCCTACATCACTCCCTGCCCCCACCCTCACCCTAATCTAGCTTTCCTCTCTAAATTTTCAGCCTAATCTCAACCCTATTGTTGATTCAGTTCCCAACCCTGCCCTCATCCTTATCACTAACCCATCCAATATTAAGAATCACGTTTCAAGAGTCTCCCAGTAGCAGATACTGTTCCAGGAGGTAGGAAGAAAACCAAAGCAAATTATGGACAGTCTAATCTAGTGGGGAAGATAGACATCAATCAAAGACGTTAACTACAGAGTTGTGGGAGCCATCAATAGTTAAATTTGGCCTTCCTTGATGAAGCAATTATCAAGCTAAGATCAGAAGGAAGAGGAAACATTAATCAGGTCCAAGAGGTAGAGAGGGAACAGAGTGTGCAAAGGCCCTGTGTTTGGAAGGAGCTGACATCACTCCTTTCATGTCTTTATTCAAAAGTCCCCTTCTCAAAGAGCTATTCCTTAGCCACTCTCTTTCTAAAGTTTGCTCCCCTATATTTTATATTATCCTTCCCTGCTTTATTTTTTCCCTTCAGCACTTATCACTATTTAACACAGTATTTAATTTACATTGGTTATTAGGCAATATGGTCTGTTTTCCCAACTAGAATGTAGGTTCCTGAAGGTGAGCAGAGATTTGCTTTGGTTACATTGTATTCTTAGGGCCTGATACAGTGCCCTGCTGGGTCAGTGTCTGCTGCTGATGAATGAAAGGCACTTAGTCTCAGACAAAAGAAAGCCAACATGGCGTTGGGTGGGCCGGGAGGAATGAGACCTAGAGGAGGCCATGGGGGCCACATGAAGGTATGAGGTGGTTACTCCAAAGGCAAGGGGGAGCCGCTGCCAGGCTTGATCTGGGGTTGCAGGGGGTTGTGGGGTGTGATAGGAGCAGATCTGGATCTTAAAAAGGTAATTTCCCTCCTTAATTCCAACTGCATCCCTATCTCGAATTGCAATCTCCTCCCCATTCCTCACCCAGTCCCAAACCTGCGGGGACCTTCTCTCCATCTCAGAATCCCAGCCCCCTTCTGCCCCAACTTGGCTCCAGGAAAGTGTGTGACCTTCCCTGGATGGTGACAGGAGGGTGCCACCAGGGAGGAAACCTGGGCTGGTACTTCCTTTTGGCAAGAGCTGCTCCTGGGAGGCAGAAGGAAGGAGGGCAGGTCCGGAAAAATGGCATGGGAACAGGACTCTCTCCTCACTCTCCCTGGGCCCCAAACGCTATCTGCTGAGAGCAGAACTCCAGCCCTCTCTCTACATTAACCTTAGTCCCAACACCTCCTTCAGCTCAGCCCTATCCACGGCCTGAGCCCACCTCGTCCTCAGGGCTCTGGCTTCTGCGATGCATCAGAAACTCGCCCCCTGATCAAGATATAGAATGTTTCTAGGTCCCGACATGGCTCCCCTTGCAGGTGCTCAGTCTGCACCCCCATTCTGAGCACTCACTAGTCTGACTTTTTTAAGAATTGCTTAGTTTTGCGTGTTCTAGAACTTCGTGTCAATGGAATGATGGAACACATACTCTTTTATGTCTGACTTCTTTCACTCAATATAATCTTTGTGAGATTCATTCTTTTTTTTTAATTACTGGGTAGAATTCTATGTTATGATTATGCCACAAATTATATACCCATTCTTTAGCTTAATTCTTATGCCCTAAATTTCACTCCAACTGTCTTCTACCTTTGTCTCAACCCCAATCTCTCCGCCGCTGACCCTGGCCCCACAGGAAGCGGCAGACACCCCCGTTCCCATCCCTGATCATCTCGTCCTGGAGACTCTCTGTGCTCTAGGCTTCCTGAGCTCTAGCTTCAACACACACCACCCTTCCTATCGTGGGCTCTGGGCCCTGCGGCAGAAGGACAGGCCAGCCTTTCCACTGTGGCCACTACTTGCCCCATTTCCCAGAGAGGAATGGCCAGGCAGCAGGCCAGCTGGACAGCAAGTTTGCGCTGCGCCTCCCCTAACCCCCACCTACCAGGAGCCCCAGAACCAATGCAGGTAACCCACTGCCCACGGCCCCGCTTAGCAGGAGTGCCCAGCACTGCAGCCAATGGAGGCAAACAGAAGGAAGGAGTTTATTAGGCTGATAGAGATCTGGGGGCCCCGCCTGGCCCTTCCTCCACCTTCCCTGGGGCTGTGGCTCATGCTAGACTGGCTCTCCCACCCTGAAGTCTCCTTCATTCAAGCCCTCTTCCATCCGCCCTCTCTGGAGATAGGTCCAGCGCCCTGCTGCCCTGTCATCTGTCCCTCCCCGCCAGATCCCAGAAGGCTTGTAGCTCAGATGCCTGCTTACCTGTCAGGAGCACAGCCCCGCCCCAGCCTGCCGGGTTCCCAACCCGCCCATCAAGGGCAGCAGCTTCTCCAGGCTCTGGACTGCCAGTGGGCCTCACCTCTCCGCCTCGGGACGCTGTCCCTTTCCACTCCTCTCTGTGTCTGGCTTCCCTTGCTTGGCCCCTTGTGGCCCAGCCCCCACCGTCTGTGATTGAGTCCCACGCTCCCGCTTCCTGAAGAGCAGCCATGGCCACCTACAAAGTCAAGGTGGCCACTGGTACTGATCTCTTGTCAGGAACGACGGACTCCATCTCCCTGACCATCGTGGGGACCCAAGGAGAGAGCCATAAGCAGCTGCTGAACCACTTTGGGAGAGACTTTGCAACCGGAGCGGTGAGTGTGTGCGCATGTGTGAGTGTGTATATGTGTGAGTGTGTATATGTGTCTGAGTCTGGGAAACACGGAGAGGGATGCAGGTGTGCAGGGGAGGGAGCCAGGGAGCCAGAGCTTGGCCAGGAGAGGTTGGGGGGCTCTGGGGAGGTCCGAAAGCAGTGGGGCTCCAAGTGTGGTTCCGGATGCCCCTCAACTCAGACCTCGCTCCAACCTTCTCCCACTTCTCTGGCCTTGGGGCCATCCTTCTTTATCCCTGGTCTGTCACCTCTCATCCCTTTCTGGTCACTCCTCATCTGCCTTCCTCCCCTTTTCTCACCTCTTCTCTCTTCCTCCCCCTCATCCGTCTTGTTCTCTCTCATCACTCACCCCACATCCCTCTTCTCTCAACCCTCTCTCACTCCCTTTATCTCTCTTCTTTCTCCTCCCTTTTCCACTCCCTCTGCCTTCATCCCTTTCCTGTTTCCTTTCTCCCCCTCTCCCTCATCCCTCTGTCTCTCATCCTTACTCATTCTTCCTAAGTTAAGTTGCATCACAACTGGCTTAAATTCACAGTGGATTCTCTGTGACTTAAAATGGCCAGCCTGTCCAGTGGGGACCCACCTGCTCCATCACGGAAGGCACCCTTTCCTGGGCCCTCAACCCTCAGACCTGATTCTGAGTCTGGTCCAGCCACCCGCTGTTATGTGATTTAATAGGTCACTCTATGTGGCCATTTATGAATCACCACATCTTCATTGATAAGTGGGAGAAAAAGGGACTAGCTGGACCACTTCTGCCCACTCTAAGACTGTAGGAGGCTTGGGAGGCCCTGGACCCCATGGACCCCTTTGTACACCAGCCCCTGGGGGTCTGCATAGCTCCTGCAGCCTGAGGTGATTGGGGATGGGGTGGGAGGAGGGGACCCGAGGAGCTGGGAATGGAGAAGGGAGGGGCTGGGGTCCTGCCCAGCCCTGGGTAGATGGGCCCAGCAGGGGACAGTCAGGTGGGAGGGATGGGAGGAGAGCCCAATGATCAGGTCACCTCATTCCAGGGAGATGAGCATCTCTCAGTGTGAGCAGGGTTTAGGTGAAGGGCCCGACTAATGGGAGGCCTGAGGAGCCAGGGTCAAGTCCTGCCTGCTCAGCTGGCCTTGTGCCCTGCCCAGGTGGATGAGTATACTGTCCAGTGCCAGCAGGACCTCGGGGAGCTCATCATCATCCGTCTGCACAAGGAGCGCTACTCCTTCTTTCCCAAGAACTCCTGGTACTGCAACTACGTGCAGATCTCTGCGCCCAATGGCCACACCTACCACTTCCCTGCCTACCAGTGGATGGATGGCTACGAGACCCTGGCACTCCGGGAGGCTACAGGCAAGCCCTCACCAGCCCATCCCATGCCCTTAGGCCTCTTGCTCCTGCCTGGCCTGTCCAGCATCGCCACTCCAGGCTCCTAACAAGCCAGCCAGGTGCCAGCCCCACAGGGACTCCCAGGAACGCCTGCCACTCTCACACACTACTCTCAGTCATTGCTGCCATGCTGGACCCAGCTCCGGGCTGCATCCTGGAGGAACAGAGGCCCAGGGTTACCCTCAGGATCTCAGGATCCCCGCTTCTAGCTGAAGACCAGTGTGCTCTCCCTTACCTCTCCAGTCCTCCCCTTGACTACCACAGGGTGCCCAGCCACTCTGAAAGACCCCTCACTACTCTGAGTACAGGCCTCAGGACTCTGCTAGGATGCCCTACTTATGCCAAACAGCATGTCCTGATGCTCTAAAATGATTCCCTGTCCCCTCAGCAGGAGGCTATTACCACACAGGATGCCCGGTTACTTTAATAGGATGCCCTAGCATTCCAACTGCTGCCTCGTCCTTTCACTAAGAAGCCCTGTTAGCTTCACAGTTCTCCATGGGGCTGTAACAGGAGGGCTTGCACGAAGCCTGGTTTTCTTTTTTTTTTAAAGATTGGCACCTGAGCTAACATCTGTTGCCAATCTTCTTTTTTTTCCCTCTTTCTTTTTCCCTCCACAAATCCTGCCAGTATATAGCTGTATATTCTGGTTGTAGGTCCTTCTGGTTGTGCTATGTGGGATGCTGCCTCAGCATGGCCTGATGAGTGGTGCCATGTCCATGCCCGGGATCTGAATTGGTGAAACCCTGGGTGGCCGAAGTGGAGCATGCGAACTTAACCACTCCACCTCAGGGCCAGCCCTGATGGCCTGCTTTTCTTTTTTTCCTTTAAAATTTTTTTTAATTTTTAAAGATTGGCACCTGGGCTAACAACTGTTATCAATCTTCTTTTTTTTTTTTTCTGCTTTTTCTCCCCAAATACCCCAAGTACACAGTTGTATATTTTAGTTGTGGGTCCTTCTGGTTGTGGCATATGGGACGACACCACCTCAACGTGGCCTGACGAGCGGTGCCATGTCCACACCCAGGATCCAAACCAGCGAAACCCTGGGCCGCTGAAGCAAAACGTGTACAAACTTAACCACTCAGCCACAGGGCCGGCCCCTGGCCTGGTTTTCTAATTGAGGATTTTTTAGACTGACGGGAAGTTCTATTGCTCCAAAGGACTCCCTAAGACCCCAACAGGACATTTTCTCTAACAGGACTCACTTCTGCTCCAAAAGGCAACCCCCCCCCCCCCCCCCCCCCGCCGCCCTTAATCCAGTAAGGTTCCATTGCACTCCAGTAGGAGGCCCTGTTACTCATGCAGACTATGGGGTTTTTCCTTGGTGGCTGATCAAGGCTGCCCAGCTGTTTTCCCAGTCACGTGGTTGCTCCCATGGAAAAGGGACAGGACCTGAGTGCCTGAATTCCTTGCATCCACCCCTGCCAGAGTCCTTGTCTGGTGGGCTTGTGTCAGCTTCCTAATATGTGGCTGCTACACAGGGATTGCAGGCCTGTCCCCTTTTGACCTCCCTTGAGATGGATGGGAGGGGAGGGCAGAGCAGAGAGGATGCAGGGGCCTGGAGCCCCATCCTCCCGCTGCCTACTTCCCCTCTTCCCCCTCTTCTGCCTCTCATTTCCTCGTGGCGAGAGCCTTTCCCTGGGAGCAGGGGAATGGGGCCTGAGCAGGGGAAAGGGGAAGCAGGGGCAGAGGAAGACAGGCAGGGGAGAGGGTGGGGAGGCCAAGGGGAGGGTCTCATTGGGGATGTGGATCATCTTCTCACAGTGACAGGTCTGAGTGGCATGGAAGCAGGGGACAGGCAGGGTGATGCTGTGTGGCCATGCAGGAATGGGCTTGGGTGGGGCAGCTGCCACGCAACAACAGGTTAGGGAGACTTGAGTCACTTTCTGGGCCCTTGAAGGAGCAAGGCTCCCACCCTGGGGATGAAGCCAAGATGCGTCTCTGGGTTGCACAACTCCAGGGGACACTGTTCGCCCAGGATGCAATGTGAGCTAAGGCAGATGGAGGAGGAAGAGGGTGGCAAAGAGGGTCTCGAGGGAAAATGACGGGGCTGCAGTGATAGGCACATGCCAGCTGGGGACTACCAGCCAAGATGCTGGAGAAAGGCCTAGATCTGGACCTCAGCTCCACTATTTACCAGCTGGACATGTGGGTATAGTTCTGAATTTTTCTAAGCCTCAGTGTCCTCATCTGTAAAATGGGGCTAATGGAACCTACTTAGTGGGGTTGATGTGAGAATCCAGTGAGGTAACCTCTAAAATAAGTTTTAAAAAGGCTTAACAACCATTGGTGGCTGTTAGTGGGTGATGGGTGAGTGGTCAGAAGCAGGCTGCCTTGGTTCAAATGCCAGCTCACTGTCTTCTCTCTATGTAATATTGACTGTTTCCTCCTTGTAAAATGAGCACGATGATATTGTCCCATAGCCAGAACTGGTTGGGGCCAGAGGTATTCTGAAATTCAGATTTGATTTAGAAGATATATATATATACACACACACACACACATATATGAAATATATGTATAGATATATCTTTATATATCTATATATTTTCTATATATACACATACCATAATGCTATGTGATATACCCACTAGGGCACCCCCTAATCAAATATACTATTATTTCTGCAGCAAAAACTATGAATAGTTATACCAAATGAGTTAAATAGAGACTACCTAGAGCTTCAGGTAAATTTAGAGCAGATTTTGCTGACCAAGGAATTTGTGCCTGACTTGTGGAAAAAACAGACTGACCTGCTCTCTACAGCCTGTTGGATGTTGGAATTCGGAGACCAGGTTGTGGGCCTACAATAAGTCACTTGCCTCATACGGTTGTTCTTGTGCAGAGTAATTATTGATATAAGCCAAGGTTTAGAAAGTGCCTGGTACTTAGTAAGTGCCAAAGAACTGTCACTAACGCTCCAGTGGGTGTAGAAGAGGGACTTCCCTGCAGCCGCAGAGCCCAGATTGCGGGGTGGAGCCAGAGGGAGGAGGGAGGTCCCTGATCCTTTCCTCTGAGGTCTGGGGGGAGACCCACGCTCCCTCTCTCAGGGTAAGCCTTTCCCACCCTTGACCGTGGGCGCCCCAGAGCCAACCTGGGAGGCAGAAGCTGCATTCTGATCCCTGAAGTGGGCAAGGGCGGGCAGCGGCTGGGAGGCAGACTTTGAGCCTCTTCTTTGGTCTTCCTGCAGGAAAGACAAGAGCAGACGACAAGCTCCCCATCCTTCTGGAGCACCGACAGGAGGAGATCAGGGCCAAGCAGGACTTCTACCAGTGAGGGCAGGGCAACAGGGGCTGCGGGATGTCGGGGGCCAGTGACACCCCGTCTGGCCCTAGGATGGTACATGGGCATCAGGGATCATCGTCTTGGTTTTTCTTTGCAGCTGGAGGGTCTTCGTTCCCGGCCTGCCCAATTACCTGCATATCCCCAGTTACCGCCCTCCTGTACGGAGAAACCCCAACCGGCCTGAGTAAGGACTTGAGGCTGCCCTAGGGCCCCTTGCATGACTGACCCCTGGGCTCTGCCCCCTCCCCACCCGCTGGACCCCAGGTGCCCAGCCCCAGCCCTGCACTCCTTCCCACAGGTGGAATGGATATATCCCGGGATTCCCGATTCTCATCAACATTAAGGCCACCAAGTTCCTGAACTCAAATCTCCGCTACTCCTTCCTGAAGACCGCCTCCTTCTTCATGCGCCTGGGGCCCATGTGAGTGTGTGAGTGAGGGGGCGGTGAGGGCTCCTGTAGACTGTCCCTCACCCGCTGCTCCATGCCCGCCTCCACCACAGCCCCAGAGGTTGAAATGGCCAGGAAGGCAGAGGGAGCTGAAAAGACAGGCCAGAGAACCTGAGAGGTGACACTCAGAGACCTAGACAGAGAAAGACTTTGAGCTCCGGTCCTGGGAGACCCTTAGACCCAGAGTTCCAGAAATTCACGGACTTTGCGACTTAGAGACCCTGAGGCCCAGAGACCCACGTGAGGTGGGGCAGCTCTGCCACCGTCCCAGGGGGCGCTTGGCACCTCTCTGACGGCCTCCCCACTTCGAATCTCAACTCCTAGGGCACTGGGGTTGAAACTCCGCGGTCTGGTGGACTGCGAACGGTCGTGGAAGAGACTGAAGGACATTAAGAAAATTTTCCCTTCCAACAAGTCTGTCATCTCCGGTACGGGGTGGGGCATCCCGAATCGAACGCGGGAGAGCCAGGTGATCTCTGGCGGGAGGAACTCGAGGCGCGTGCAAGAGGCCAGGATTCGAATCACAGCCACGGGACGGGACGGGCGGGGTGAACCTCAGGCAGGAATCGCTAGCTGGGCGGGCGCGCCCTCTGGCGGCCTCTTGGGAAACGTCGCCCTGGGCCCCTCCGGCCACTAAAGGGGAGGCTGGGGGCTTCGAGTCTTCTCGGGTATCCGTTGTCTTCCTTCGCCCACGGCCACAGCTCCATGCCTCTCTGTCCCTGAGGGGCATCCGGCCGCGTCCTGATGTCCCTCCGCCGTCCCCCCAGAGTACGTGGCCGAGCACTGGGCAGAGGACAGCTTCTTTGGGTACCAGTACCTCAATGGTATCAACCCAGGCCTGCTCCGCCGCTGCACGCGGATCCCAGATAAGTTCCCCGTCACAGAAGACATGGTGGCCCCGTTCCTGGGCGAGGGAACGTGCCTGCAAGCCGAGCTGGAGGTGAGGCCCGCTCCGGTGGAGACCCCCACGGCCTCCCTGCCTCCCTCCCTCCGTGGCATCCCCATCTCTCCCCACTCCGGTCGCCCGCAGAGTCCCACCCCCGCCCTGATCCCCCAGTCGGGTCTTGGCCAACCCCTGCACCCGAGCGGTAGGGCACTCTGCATCCAAGGCGTGGGTGGTAGGTGCCCCATGTTGGTACCTACCTGCCCGCCCATCGCAGCTCCCCTCCAGAAGGGGAACATTTACCTGGCAGACTACCGCATCTTGGAGGGCATCCCCACCGTTGAGCTCAACGGCCAGAAGCAGCACCACTGCGCCCCCCTCTGCCTACTGCACTTTGGCCCGGAAGGGAACATGATGCCCATCGCCATCCAGGTGCCTGGGGTGTAGGCCTGGGGCCGCTGTGTGAGCGCATCACTAGTGCATTAGCCTCTGTGTGTGCATGCATGTGTATGTGCGCTTATGAGAGTGTGTGGGCCTGTGTGTGTACTTGTTATGCTCCTATCCATGTGAGTATATGGTCAGTGGGTCAGCCTCTGTGTTTGTGCATGCTTGTGAAACTTACAGACCTGGGTGTACATCTATTTGTGAGAATTTGTGCTTGTGTGAATGTGCACATCTGTATGTAAGCATGTGTGTCCATATAAGTGTGTGTCCCTGTGAGTGCATCTGAGAATACACCTATGTTTATGTATGTCCCTATCTGTGTCTGTGGCTAGTGGTGAGCCTGGTGTGTGGCCCTGTGTATAAGCCTTGGGCTGAGACCCTGTGCGCCTACATGTGCACAACTGTGTGCTGCCACTCTGTGATTGTATGCCCATGCATGAACTTGGGTCCCTGTGGGTGCACTCGTGTTTGGCCCCGTGTGTAGAGTGTGTGCTGTGTGTATAAACACATAGGTAACAGACAGGAATGTACTTGGTGTCTCAAGCTTGTTTCTTTGACTCCATTTACCCATCCACTTGATAAACCAGTGCTTATTGGGGGTCTGGCCTCTGCTGGAAATATCGAGCTGGTCAGTCTTAGCCGCTGCCTTGAGTCTGGTCTGGCAGGAAAGGGAACTGAGGTGCTTCCTTCTCAGAGGTCTCCACCAGGGTCCTGTCCAAATTAGAAAAAGGCACCCCCTGAGGGGGATCAGTCAAGCCCTGATGCTCCTGGCTCATTAGTGGAATACTGTAAGCTAGATTTCAGTGAGTCCCCTCCTGCTCAGGGGGCTGGGTACTCTTGTGCAGTGCACAACCTTCACAGTTGAATGTGGCGGCTGGGGGCTTGAGACAAGGAAGGCTTCTCAGAAGAGGCAGCTTGTGAGCTGGTTCTTGAAGAGTGAGTGGGAACTGCCAGGTAGAGAAAGGGGCAGGGGGAAAGTACTACAGCAGGAGGAAACAGCAAGAGCAAATGTGAAGAGGGAGGGAAGGCCCTGGTGTGCTCAGGCGACCAAAGGGACTGGAGTGTAGGGGGTGGCGTTTTAACCCCTCAGACTCCCCTCTGCTTTCCTCCTGAAGTGGGGGTCCTTATGTGTGTGAGTCTCTCCCCTTACCCAACCCTCCCTCCTTACTCACCCCCAGCTCAGCCAGACCCCAGGGCCCGACTGCCCCATTTTCCTGCCCAGTGACTCAGAGTGGGACTGGCTGCTGGCTAAGACGTGGGTGCGCTATGCCGAGTTCTACTGCCACGAGGCCATCTCCCACCTGCTGGAGACCCACCTCATCGCTGAGGCCTTCTGCCTGGCCATGCTGAGGCAGCTACCCATGTGTCACCCCCTCTACAAGGTATGGGCTTGGGCGAAGGGGCCTCTGGGAAGCATTACTACCCTTGCCTGGCCTCAGGAAGCCACCTGGCTCACTCAGCAGTCAGAAGGACTCCAGTTAGACTTGGGAGGCAGCTGGGACCCACAAGAGAGGGCTTGGGTTAGGGACTTCCTCAAGTGAAGGGGTCTGATGTTGCAGAAATGGGGGTGCTGAGGTTTTTTGGGGATAACTTCGATTTTCTCTCATTGTCCTCCTTGCCTTCCCCCACAGCTCCTTGTCCCCCACACCAGATACACCATCCAGATCAACAGCATCGGGCGGGCCCTCCTCCTCAATGAGGGGGGACTCTCTGCCAGGGTGAGACTTCTGTCCCCACCCCCAGCAAGATATCTGCTTTCCTTCTGGCGTTTGCAGTAAGGCTAAAAGCAGAATTTCCACTTGCCTTTAGATCAGGAGGGGGCATGGAGGGAGGGGGACCGGTTAAAGTGGGTGCTGTGTCTATGAGGGGGCAGGGGCTGGGTGTGCTGGCCCAGAATGTGCTAATTCCTGGGGTGGGGGCAAGCTGAGCTCTCACTAGGCTGTGGTGAGGTGGGTGTGAGCCTCAGAGGGGAGGACTTGCAGGGACCCCGCCAACGCCACGGTTTGCCTCCTCTGTGACAGGCCATGTCCCTGGGCCTGGAGGGCTTTGCTGAGGTGATGGTGCGGGCTCTGTCAGAGACCACCTATGACAGTCTCTACCTCCCCAACGACTTTGTGGAGCGTGGGGTTCAGAACCTGCCAGGATACTATTACCGTGATGACTCCTTGGCAGTGTGGGATGCGCTGGAGAGGTGAGGTTGGAGCAGCAGTGGGTGGCACTCAGGGTAGACACCCTGGGATGTTGGAGGGGGTGTGGGGAACTTTTAAGGACCTGGGCTTGGGTCTGGTACCATCTTCTGACCTTGCCAAGCCGTCCTCGTCACCTCTGCCCCCCAGGACTTGCCCACCCACAGGCCTGGGGCAGCTCTGGGGCAGCGAAGGCCAGGGCATCCTGGGAAGGTGGGAGAAGCACGGTTGGGGAGGGGACGGGGGGTCCAAACTGAGGCCCTGTCCCCTGGTCAGGTACGTGACAGAGATCATCACCTACTATTACCCATGTGACGCGGCTGTGGAGGGTGACCTGGAATTGCAGTCCTGGGTGCGGGAGATATTCAAGGAGTGCCTACTAGGGCGTGAAAGCTCAGGTATGGCCTGGGCACCTGGGCACCTGGCAGGGCCCAGGGGCTGTGGGGTGAGCCCCACTGGGTTGGGCCCGGAGCATGTCTTGTTGGAGACCGAAGGAGGCCAAATCACTGCCTAGGAGTTTGTCAGGGTTCTGCCCTGACCCCTGAAGCAGCGGCACCTTGGAGAGGTTGGGGAAGAAAGCATGGCTGGCCTTTGGTCTCTCTGCTGTGGGCCATCTCTGTAGAGACCTGGAGGGATCCCAGTCTCCCATACCTGACAACTTTTGTGAACTGAGAAATGAGGCATGAGCTCAAACAGGAAAGAGCAGAGCATGCTGGAGGCTGGTGAGCTGGTGGGGAGCCAGCAGGCTCCAGGAGGGCATGGGAGAGCATCCTGAGGTCATGCCACTTGGGCACCCTCTCAACAAATATTTAGCGAGCATCTATGATGTGACAAACACTGTGCCGGTTACTGGGGAGGCAAAAGGGAACAAGACAGGCGATGGCGCTGCCCTCAAGTTCACAGTCTGGTGGGGTGGTCTGATCAAGTAAATGGGCAGTTACACTAAAACAGGACTGGTGTAGTTTTAGGGGTGCAGAGGGGCTCAGGGGGGCACCTAACCCAGCTTGGAGAGGGCTGGTAGGTAGAGAGTGGGCTGGGTAGCAGCAAGCTAAGGTCTAGCTGAGATCTAACATCTTGGCTAACATCTAGCTAAGATCTGCAGGGTGGGGAGGTCAGCTGTGAGATGACAGAGGTGGGGTTGGAGAGTTCTGGGTGTGAACAGCATGTGGAAAAGCCTGAAAGCCAGAGCAAGCCGAGTGAGTTCTGGGAGCTGCTTACAGGTCCCTGCCACCGGTGCTGAGAGTGGGGGTTGGGCAGGCTCCCAATGGGGCTAAGGCTGAAGCCATGAGCAGGGCCTGGGTTGCACAGCCTGGTTAAGGAATTTGGAATTACCTGAGCACCAGAGGGAGCCATCGAGGAGTCTGCAAGGAGATGAGATTTGTAGGTTAGAACATTAGGCTGCAATGGCGGTTAGGAGACAGTTTGGGAGGCTGCTGTGTTGTCCAGGAGGGAGGTGACAGGGACCTGACTAGAGTGGGAGCTGTGGGGATGCAGAGAACTCCAGAGCTAGTTAGGAGATAGAAATGACAGGACTTGGTGACTGGTTTGGGTTTGGCAGTGGGGGTTAGGTGGGGGAAGGAGGGGCCAAGGGTGACTCTCAGGTTTAGGCTTTTGCAGCTGGGTGGATGGTGTGTGTCCTTCCTTGAGACAGGGGCCTGCAAGAAAGAGCTGTTTTGAGAGGAAGATGATGGGTCTGGTTTGAAAGTGTGGGGCTTTTGAAACCCGGGGTCACCATGGCAACCAGGGCTGGTCTCTCATGTGGGAACACAGGAAAGAGAAGCAAACATCTTGCTTAGGTGTGATACAGAGAGCCAGGCTACTGAGAAATCCATCTGGAGTGAGCACAGAGTCTACAAAGAAGTGTGTGTGTTGGGGGGGGGGGGGGGCCGGGGAGTGGAAGGGGGACTGTGCTGAGTCAGGGCAGGAAAGCCAGGATTCTTCTGAAGCCTTTTCCATCCTGAGGCCTGTGACCAGAGAGGCCCCCCTAAGAGAGCTGGAGGAGGGATCTGAGGGCCCCACCTCAGACTGGTGCCGGGAGCAGCCCTGGAGGATACTTGACCAAGACCAGTTGAGGCCCCCTCCCCAAGGCTTGTGGTCTGGATGGGGGGGATGGGGTTGTGGCCACAGGAGAGCCAAGCAGGCAGGATGAGGGCACCATCTGGCAGATTGGAGTGTTGGCAGGACAGGGTGAGCGGAGCTTGGTTGCGCCCTCTGCCGGCCAGCCAGGACCAGGGCAGGACTGACGCTGCATGGGCCTCCCTCCACGCCCCCAGGTTTTCCCACGTGCTTGCGAACGGTGCCCGAGCTGATCCGATATGTCACCATTGTCATCTACACCTGCTCTGCCAAGCACGCAGCTGTCAACACAGGGCAGGTACCTATGCTCACCAGCCCCTGCCCCAGTCCCAACCTCAAACCCAACCACAGCCATAATCCCTAGTCTAGCCCGGAGCTGTCTCAACCTGAGTCCCAGCTTCAATTCCAGCCTCAATTTAAACCCAAGAGTCCCGGGGTACTCTCTGACCCAGAATTCCTCCTCTACCTCACCTCCAGCTGGAGTTCACCGCCTGGATGCCTAACTTCCCGTCATCCATGCGGAACCCCCCGATGCGGGCCAAGGGGCTGACCACTCTGGAGACCTTCATGGACACGTTGCCGGATGTGAAGACCACGTGCATCACCCTACTGGTGCTCTGGACACTCAGCCGGGAACCTGACGACAAGGTGCCCTGGGGCCTCGGGTGCAGGTGGGGGTGGGGGAACTCTGAGCCTAGGAAGGGGGCTGAGAGGTGGGGGGCCAACGACAGTAGAGGGGGTGTCACGGGCGGGAGGCAGGGAAACAGAGACAGCTGAAGGGGAAGAGCGGAGCAGTGGGGCCCGCTCCGTCCCAGCTGCCCGGTTCCGTGCCCGCAGCGGCGCCTGGGCCACTTCCCTGACATCCACTTCGTGGAGGAAGTCCCACGGAGGAGCATGGAGACCCTCCGCCAGCGCCTGGCCCAGATCTCGCACAACATTCGCCAGCGCAACAAGTGCCTCCCCATCCCCTACTACTACCTGGACCCGATGCTGATTGAGAACAGCATTTCTATCTAGGACGGCCCTTCCCGCCTCGCCTCTGCCCGCCCTGCGCCCGCCTCTTTTCCAAAAACACCGCTTCAAACGCAAGCCCCGGCTCCGTCACCGCGCGCCCGTTCTCCGCTCTCGCAGGGTTCGGATAGGTGTAGGGCAGCGCCAGGTGCCCGTCTGCGCCCGGATGTCCCGCGAGATCTGGGCCCGATGGCTCTGGAAGGCGGCGACACTCTGCTGCGGGCAGTCCTCGGTGAAGCGTTCGTCCGGGTGGGTCCCCAGGCGCCTCTGGGGACGGCAGGAGAGAAAGCTGGGACCTCTGCCCCGCGAGATTCTGGTCCATCTTAAGTCCCCGAGACTATCGAGGAACCCAGTCCCCCAGAAGATCCACCACCCAAGGACTACCACCTGAGCTTCGCCCACCCAGACCACCCAAGACCCGCCCAATTTGAAACGCAGACCACCCACCGATCTAGGCAAAAGACACCCTAAGCCCACCTTGCTAGAAACTCAGACCACGCAAGCCATGCTCACTGTGAAACCCAGACCACTCTAAGCTCCACCTCCTGGGAGCCCGTACTCACGTAAACCACACCCACAACAGGGTACATCCCTCCAGACCCCTCCACCAAGGAGCCCAGCCTACTGAGTACACCCTCCAAGTAACCCATTGTCCCCAGGACCCCTTCCTCACCCACTCTTTCGGAACCTGAGACCCTCCCACCCCCCACCCCACCCTAGGCCTTGCTTACAGTGCCCTTGGTTCCATTGCTGACACCCCAGAAGAGCACAAGAGCATGGCACGTGGCGTTGACCTCAGGGAGTGAGGCCACCAGGTCTGCCTGGCTTCGGCCACGGCAGGGGGAGCCGCATGGAGGTGGGAATATTGGGCATCCAGGCACTGAATTCAAACTGACCCCCCCAAACTCAGTAAGCACAGTGCTGCCAGTGTTCCTGCTAGGTCCTCTCCTCCTGTGACCCCAACAGTGTCAACCGCGAGTAGATGCCAACAATGTCAGACACAAAGCTGGGGATCCAGGAGTACATGGTGATTAACAATTGGGAGCCTATGCTGCTCAGGGCTGTGAGTTAGAAGAGGCCACTGAAACCAGCTGCCCGAAGAGGAGAAAACTGATGCCAGAGAAGGAAAATGGCCAACCACACATTGTATGAATCCCCGAGCTGAGCTTCAAACCGGAAGGCCTCAGTCTCCACCAGGGGGTGCAAACCGATGGCCTGAGAGCCATTTTGTTTGCAGATGTGTTTTGATTGGCTGCCCAGGTTTTTTCTTTGTTTCTTTTTCAAGTTGAATCAATACCCAGTATTTAAATATTAGAAAATGTCTGGTTTCTCTTGAAAAATCTAAAGTCTGGCTATAGTCATAGCTGGGTCGCCATTGTCTCCATCAACAAATATGAGTTCTCCATTGGCCACGGTTCCTGCCACCCCCCCCCCCCCCCCCCCACCCCCGGCCCACCCTTCCGTAGCTTTCTGCTGCTTACTGGCCCTGCAGGTATTTGCTTTCCAGCCTCTTGAGCTAGATCAAGCCACAGGGAAGGATTAGACACCAGGCCCCTCTGTATGGGGACTGGCGGATTGGCTCTGTCTCCTCCACTGGTTCCCAAAGGGTCTGGGTCTGCCTTGCTCACTGTGCATCCACCCACAGCCATAGCAGGGCTCACGAAGGGTGTGCAGGTCCATTGCTAAGAAGGGTTTTGACGCGGGCAGCTCTAGCTATGGGTGTTCATGGGGGAGGAGTCCCTGAGGACTTCAAGGGGAGCGGGGCACGAGCTGGGCTTGAAGAGGGGGCAGTGTTTGGATAGGGAGAGAGGGGGAATCAGGGTGCCTGGCCTCCCTGAGCTCAGTGTGTGCTGAGAAGGAAGAATGGAAGGTGGGGGGAAGATTCCAGAGGGGCTGAGATGCCACAGTCAACACTGCATTGCATGTGGCAAAAAACAGAGCCATGTGAGGCTCATGAGCAGCACTGTCATAAATCCCAGTGCCTGGAGGGAGGTCGTTATGCAGGTTAGTGGTGGGAGATGGGGACCCACGAGGAGGCCGGACATCAAGAACCTCTGGCCGCTGGGACGGAGCCTAGAGGTGCATCCCATGGAGGTCTCCTGTGAGGGAGATTCAGAAGGAAAAATAGAGACATGGAGACTATCTATGGGGTGAATACTAATAATAGCTAATGCTCAGAGAGCATTTCCTATTCGCCTGAGGTTTGTTCTTAGGGCTTTACGTTTCATCTTAATAACCCATGAGGTAGGTGCTCTTATTATCCCTGTTTTCATATGAAGAAACAGACAGAGAGAGGTTAAGTGACTTGCCCAAGGTCACACAGCTGAGAAGGAAGAAGAGGAGGCAGGAAAGGACTAGGAGATAGCAGTGTGTTTGGGTAGAAGGTGGGAGGAAATGGTTGGATGAGCCAACAGAGATGTAGCCCAGGGTGAGGCTTGGAGCCCTCAGGCCCCAGGGGAGCTTCACCTGTGTGTAGCTGCCCAGATCTGGAGCTCATCTTCTTGGCAGTAATAGTGGGTGAGGTCCCGGACGTCACGGCCAGCTAGCTGGTGGGGCAGGCAGAGGGAGCAGTAGGTGACAGCCTCCAGCCCTTGTGGCGATCAGCTCCAGACAGCCCACCTGTCCCAGCGATGTTGACTGTAATGAGCAGAGAGCCCACTGTTGCCAGCAGAAAGGAGCTCAGGACCAAACCTCTGCCCCTACCTGGCTGACTACCAGGATCCCAGGCCTTCCAGGGCCCTGACCTGGTCAATGAGCTTTCCTGGTGAAAGAGTCCAGTGCGGGCCTGGATGTTGACGTGGAAGGTATAGCGGAAATGAGGCATGAGCAGCGGGGGAAAACCAGAGTCACAGGTTAGATGAGACAGCCCCAGGTCCCCCACACTCTGGGCACTTAAGGAGGGGTCCTCCCTACCTTAAAGATGGGGTGGCATGTGGGCAGCTGTCACAGCACAGAGGGAAAAAAGGTCTCCATTAGGGGGCTGGCCCCGTGTCCGAGTGGTTAAGTTTGCGTGCTCTGCTGCGGTGGCCCAGGATTTCGCTTGTTCGGATCCTGGGCGCGGACATGGCACCGCTTGTCAGGCCATGCTGAGGTGGCATCCCGCATGCCACAACTAGAAGGACCCACAACTAAAATATACAACTATGTACTGGGGGAATTTGGGGAGGAAAAGCAGACAGGAAAAAAAAAAAAGAAGATTGGCAACAGTTGTTAGCTCAGGTGCCAATCTTTAAAAAAGAAAAAAGGTCTCCATCGCAAAGTGGGTTCACAGCAGATCTCATGCACCAGGAACTGAGTGGTGCACCCAGGTCTTGGCCAGGAGCCAGTCCTCAGCCGCATCACTGGGTAGGAAGATGGGGCTGTCTGGGCCAGAAGTCTGAGCGAGCTGCAGTAGGGGGCACAGGGGAGGGTGGGTGTCACGCAGAAACTAGCCGCAGAAAGTGCGGTCCATTACCATGTCCACGGGGCCAAGTCACATGGTCAACTCCCTCACTAACTGTGTCCTCGGGGAAAGTTAATTAACCTCTCTGTGCCTCATGTTCCTTATCTGTAAAACGAGGTTGATGATAATAATCGCTTTCTCATTGGGTTGTTCTGAGGACTAAAGGAGTTGATGCCAGTGAAGTACTTAGAACAGCGCGGGGTGTGCAGTAAGTGCCATGTGAATGTTCCCTATTTTGATCACTTCTAGTACAACAGGAGAGGAAACAGAGTCCCTGAGAGGTGAAGTGACCCCAGGCCACCTTGTCACATGTGGTGGAGCTGGTTGAGGGCTCCTTGTCCCAGCTCAAAGTCATCCAGATCCCTAGTTGTGTGAGGCAGAGACTGGAAGGGTGGGAAGGGAGGGCGTGGAGACGCCTCCCAGAAGGGGTCATGTTTTTAACCGTTGGCGGCATGACTGAACTGTCAAAGGTGCATGATTCAGTAGAGCCGATTTGAAACCCATGTCAAGAGCAGTTTGTTTTCTGACACTGAGTATCACAGCCTTTCCATCAGGATAGAAATCAAAGAGGCCATGCAGGAAAACTAGAAGAAACCAAATTCGGGAGGGGCTGGGTAGGATTAGATGAGAATGATGAACAGCAGCATTGGGAGGGGCAACCTTTCAGTCATCCTGAGGGTACCATATGCTCCCTGCTCCCCAGCCTGCCCCGGGCCCTCCTTGCTGGCCTGGATGGCGAGGGGCAGCAGGGGCCTGCCCGGGTGCTGGCGCAGCAGAGTCGGGGGTGCAGCCATGTACTGGGGCCACCTTGTTAATGACACTCGGGCAGAGGCCTGAGAGGATGGCGTGGTCCACTAGGTGCAGAGAGCCCCTCTAGGGTAGGAGAGGAGGAGAGCTGAAGGAGGGGCCAGCCCTGTGCAGTTCTGGGAAGCTGGGGGGAGGGAGTGGGGGTTACTCTGCACCCGCAAGTATTTCACTTAAAGGAACCTCATTCACTGGAGCCAGTGGGGCATTCCAGCCCAGAACCACCTTCTGGTTCCTAAGAAACAGACCTCCACCCAAATACTGGAGGGGCTTCTGCTGTGGCCAGGCCCAAGTTTCAAAGGTAGACGGTGAGAGAATTGAGCCCTGCTGGACAGCACCTTGTGATGCAGAAGGCAGCTTCCTGGGGTTGAGGTATATTTCATGCCAATAGCCCAGAGAGAGGGGAGACGACAGCTCAGGGGAGCACTCAGCTGACCAGCTGTGGGGCATCCTCAGTAACCATGACAACTGACTCATCCCCCAGGTTTCTGAGCTGTGGGGTCCTGCCAAATGCACTGATCCCGGTAAAGTTCCAGGAGAGAGCATTCCCCACTCAGCCCTGCCCCCTCAGCCCTTGCCATTGCAGAACAAGGCCCCACCCCCTTTCAGGGACGAGCAGGAAGCACTGACCAGAGAAGAGGCTGAGCTAGCTGAGGAAGAAGGCTTGACAGGAATGGGAGGGGATCAAGGGAAGCCAGGGCTGGGTGGGAGAGGCAGGTTCTGGGGGACTGGGAGCCTGGGCTCCTGAAGGCACTGAGGGGAGGGAAGGGAGGCTGAAACCCTGGGCCCCTTGCCACCGGCTCAGCCTTCAGACTGGTCACAGGGCCCAGCATGGGGGCCGCCATGGCATCAGTGACAGGGAACTTCTTTGGGAAGCTGTGACAGCAGGGATCAGGATGGAGTTGACACCATTCAGGAACTGGGAGGCGAAGAAGGTGTCTTCCCACCAATATTGAAACACATACTCTGCAAAGGGTGGGTGTGGGGAGGGTCACCCTGGTCCCCAGAGACCCAAATCCCTTGCCTCTAGCACTGCCACCACTCTGAGGACCCAGATCTCCAACTTTCCACACAGACACTCTGATGTCCCCTTTCTTCTACCCTGCTGGTTGGATAACTTTACTTGTGAGTGGTTTCTCAGAAAACAAGGAATTGGAGATTTGGGTTCTACCTGAGAACTTACCAACTCCCTTAGCCCCACCCATTTTGGGGGGAAGCCTCAGGTACTCTGTGGTGTGCATAGGACTGCATCCAGGATTTGAGTAGAATTTGAGAAAATCAGAAGACTGAGGGACGCTGGATACCAGCAGAGCCTATCTTTCTAGCCCATCCTTCCTGGTCTCTGCTCTACTGGGGTCCTTCAGTTTCCTGTTAAAACCCATGTCCTATTCTTCTGAAACTTTGCCACAAGACACCCTGGATAGTTTGTTAAACCAGAACAATCATTCAAAGAGAGAGCTTGCACACCCTCGGAGTGTGGCGTTGGTGCTAGGATTTTTGAACCGTTCAGCATGTATAGTTCGAACCCCAGGTCAGAATGGACAGTTGGACCCACAGTGTGCCCACGGGGACAAGGATATTGGCGAGTGGAGACTCCTGAATTTTTTGACTTAGTTTGTTTTCAAGTCTCATGCGAAGTACAAGGCCCCGACTGAGGAGGTGGCAATTTTGAAAGGAAAAAGTCTTTCTACTTCAGATGTTTTTTCCTAGTTTGCTGAGGATATTCACGGGACAGGTGTTACCAGTTGTTCAGAGCCACTCAGTGTTGAGGACAGCTTGGAGATGCAGTTATGAAGTTAGGGAGGAGGATGACCGGCAGACAAACCCCAAGCCCTAACTTAATTTCACCAGCTTGAGAAGCTTGCCTTGCCATGAAGCCAAGAGAGGGCAGAAAAGGAGTGCTTGTGCCAGGAAGTGTTTCTACTTGCCTTGACAAACAAGTGAAGTTGTTAGAACTTACTTTCTGGCCATTCTTGCTGAAGTCCTGATGAATGAGAATGGCTCCCAGAACAGCGAGCCTTAGCGCATCCTGAGGGTGGTCATTTGGGGTGGAGTGTCCTCCCTAGGTCCCTCAGCTCCCACCAGAGGCCAACCCTGCCGGCAGCCCTGGGTGACAGAAGGTGTGCCTTCTCTTCTCAGGGTAGGAATGAGGTCCTGTGAAGGACAGGGGAGGGAAGTGGCGGCTGTGCAGGACAAGTTCTGTGCAGGACATTCCAGAATGTTCCAATTCCAGCTCCCTGGTTCTCTTTCCTACCAGCTGACCACCCCAGACTCTCTGGCCCTCCCTCACATCCCAGACCTGACACGCTGATTTAGGGAAGACGAAGGTGTGCTGGATCTCATCCAGGCTTCCCCAGGGCCATCGGCTATCTAGCAGTCCCTTCAGCTCCAGGGCGACGTTCCTGCAGGATGACGTTCAGAATGGCATGGGTGGGCTGGGAGGGAAAGGAGCTGCTGTGAGGAGCCGTTGGCTGGGGCAGGCAGGCTCACGGGAAGAGGAGGTGGAATTTCTGGCTGACTTCTTTGGTGACCAAGTAGCCCAGGTTGGGATCAAGCTCCTTGAGGTTTTCTGCATCCAGGCAGCAGGATATCCCCGGGGAAAAACTCATTCCACCTGGACAAGGGCATTGATGGAGATGAGAGTGAGGTGCTGTGGCTGGACCCCACCCTTTGGGACTGGAAAAGGTAATGGGCTGGGCCCCTGGGCCTGGTTGTGCATGGAGGGCTTTGAACTGGGAGCTCCTGGGGGGGGTGGGGGGCGGGGCTGTGCCAGAACTTGGGGCTCCTCACATGCATGCTGTTCTTGGTCAGACCCGAGACTCAGCTGACCTCAGCAAGCAGGAGCAAGGGAGCCCCTTTGTGCCAGAAAACTAAGAAGTGGGGGCTCTAGGGCCTACCACGCCCAAGTCCCCCTGAGCTGCTCACCGGTATTTCTGCTGCCTCTCCTTCTTCTCTGCCTGTCGCTGGGGACAGAGCAGAGGGAGGCTGTCCTGCTAGGTGACTTTGGCTGGCGGAGGGAAGGAGTGAGAGGAGGACCGGCCCCCAATCCTCAGCACCCCAGCCTCTCCTCAGACCCGGGGTGGGGCATCTCTAGACTGGAATTTGGGTCAGCCACTGGTCTCTTGGTCTGTTTTACCTCTTCTCCCAGAGGTAAAGGGATGGAGAAGTCCCTGCCCCCAAAAGTCCCCCCAGGCTTCTTGTCGGAACCACTCCTTCCTCCTCCTCATTGGTCCCTCCACCAGATCCCCCCAATCAATAAGATTCTTCCTCCCAACCATTCCTGCTCCTCTTTCCGGTGCCCCTCCTGCCGCCCCTGGATGTTCTCCCTCCTTCACCTTCCCCTCCTCCCACTCTCTGGCCACACCAGCGCACCTGTGCCCGCCCCTGACCCACGGCCGGACTATCCTCCCCCAGCCCCAGCCCATTCCCTCCCCGACCTGCCCCCTCCCGCAGCACCGGGCTCCCCGCCCCCTCCAGCCACTGGGAGCACGGGAAGCGGAGCGGGGCGCCTCGCGGCGGCGTGAGCTGGAACGAGCGGCAGAACCAGGCGTCCGGAGCCAAGGGCCCGAGCAGGAGGAGCAGCGCCGGGGGCGCCTTGTGCACGGGCAGCAGCAGCACCGGGCCCACGTCCTCGGGGGACTTCACCTCCCAGTCCTCCTCCCGGGGCGGGGAGCGGGAGAGGGAGAAGGCTCGTGGGGTGGAGTGGGGTAGAAGAGAGGGGCGCCCGGGCCCGCGCGGGCCCTCACCGCGCCCCGATTGAAGCCCTTCCCGAAGTTGTCCAGCAGCAGGGCCGGGCTCTCGCCTGCGGGTCCCACCAGGCTCACTGACACGTTGTCTCAGGTGCCCGAGCCCAGAAAGGAGCCGGTGGCCGCACGCACCTGGTATTCGCCCATGGCCTGCGGTCGATGAGGTCCGGAATGCCGCAGAAGGCGAGGCAGCGACGGGCTGGCTGGAGGACTGAGAGTCGTTGGGGCGGCGGGGCAGGCGGGTCTGGGGAGATCTGTGTGCGCCTGGCTCGGGCTCCCGTGGCCTGTCCCCTCAAGAGGCATCTGTCCCCGGGCGCGGGGCGATCCTGTGCGCCACCCAGCACCGCCCCCTCGGCCCAGGCCCTCGCCCTCAGCCCACAGTCTAACCTCGGCTCCTTTCGCTGTAGCCTTGCTTTACCCCCACCTCTCCAGACCAGGGTCGGCTTTTGGCTCCCGAGACGTTCCCTGTCTACTCTTCCAGGTGACTCCACCCCACTTCTGGTGCCCCGGGAGAGAAGTCTGGGCGCCTCCTCTGCATCTCCCCCAGGTCCACTCCCAGTCCGGGTAAACCGCTCTGAGTAGCGAACACTGAGTCACCGCGTGGCCTCACGCAGCCAGCCCGTCTCTGTCTCCATTTTTGTTCTCTTGCCTCCAGCCCCATCCTCAGCTCTTTCTCAGGTCGGTGGAGGTGGGAGTGGGGACGTGTTGTATTCTCCATCCTCCCTGGGTGGTGAGCAAAGGCATCCCGGAAGTCCAGCATGCGTGGCACAAGGGAGCAGGGGGCCACAAAGATGGGGAGGAAGCTGGAAGAGGCCCCAGCAATGAGGGAAGGGACCATGGCTCTAGGCTCTAGTGGGACATAGCTCCCCTCCCTCCAGCCTGTCAAAGTATTATTTTCAAAAATATTAAAAACATGATTCATACAAATTAGAATGAACACAAGTCAAAGATTTAATTCAGCTTAGCAAGGTGGTAGTACTGGTTCCAAGAACAGTTGAGGTGCTGAGGATTTATTTATGGGCAATTTTATAAAGGAATGTTAGGATAGGATTGCTGGGTTAATTACAAAAATAGCTAATGTCCTACAGGGCAATAAACTCTTAACTGTTGGGGTTATCTTTTATTACTGAACAGAAATCATTTGCATCTCTACCAGACACAAGTTACATGAGCTTCACATAGACTGAGGCCTTTATTAATAATAAATAGCAAAATCAAGCAATGGTACTTTCTTCCAGAAAAATTAAATGTCTTTGAAAGGGCAGGCAGTTGTCCTCTTTATCAGTTTTGGATACTTTTCCTTAACAAAGCTGTTCCCTGTGAGTATATCTATCAGGCAATCAAATAGATCTCTTTTTCCCAGGTTTCCTCACTCTCTCTCTCTCTCTCTCATTTGGAAGTCCTCGCTCCCTTACTCCTCGTCATGGCCCTCCTGTACAGTCCAGCTCCTTCTCAAACAACAGGTCGGTGTGCATCTTCCCAAACTTCTTCCCTGGCATTTGTGTTGATTACATACTTAGCTTATTTTTGTACCATAAAAGGCGTCATACCATGCTTATCATTGTGCGACTTGTTTTCCACCTCTACAACAATACATCCTGGATGTTTTTTCCGTGTCAGCATTTATGGATTGACTTTATTACCGGCTATATTATTTTTCATGGTAGGACTGTTTCCCAATTTAACATTTTCTTCCTGAAAGATATTTAAGTTTTTCTTTTTTTCTTTTTTCTTTCTTTTTTTTTTTGTGAGGAAGATTGGCCCTGAACTAACATCTGTTGCCCATCTTTCTCTTTTTGCTTGAGGAAGATTGTCGCTGAGCAATCTTCCTCTATTTTATGTGGGATGCCACCACAGCGTGGCTTGACAAGCGGTGCCAGGTCTGAGCCTGGGATCTGAACCTGCGAACCCCAGGCTGCCAAAGCCGAGTGCATGAACTTAACCACTATGCCACCGGGCCAGCCCCTGGACATTTAAGTTTTTTAAAGTTTTTTCCTATAAAAATAATATTGCGTAGACCATCATCATAAACATTTCTTTATGCAAATATGGGCGTTTTTAGTAGGATACCTTCTTATAAGTGGTCTGCTGGATTAAATTTTTTCTTTTAGATTTTAAAGTTTGATTGAGGCTTCCAGAGTTCTCCACCAAAGCTACACCATTACACTGTCATGCCAGAGACCGGTTGCTTTACACCCCTGACAACTCTCAATACACTTCCCTAACAACCAGTGAAGTTAACTATCTTTTCACATGTCTGTTAGATGTTTAGGTTTATTTTATGAACCGCCTTTTGTGAATTTCCTGTTATATTATTTGCTCTCTTTTTTGCTGGGTTATTAATTTGTAGACACTTTTTATATATTTCAGGTATTTTCTATTTGTTACAAATAGTTGCTCCCACTGGTTACTTGCCTTTAATTTTTATGTCTGGCACCCCTTGCCTCTGCGTTGTCTTCATTAACTCAGTTCCATGCTAATGTCTGAGTCTTGCATCTCTGTTTCTATCCCTTTTGCTGCTACCTAGCCACACCTTTATCCTTCTTTCCTGGTGAGTGATTCCACCCTGTCCTGGAACACTGGGCAGGAAGTGGCAGCACATAAGCTGGGCTTCTGCCCCACTTCTGGGACCTTCCACCCCACACTTTTTCCTCTTTTCTCCTTCCATGACTCCTTCATTCCATAACTGAAAGACTTGGGATGGTGGAGGCAGGAGTCCAGGGTAGTGAAGAGGGAACTTGTCCTCCCCCTCTGCCAGGAAGCCGAACTGGGGCGGGGGTCTGCAGAGCATGACTGTAGGGCCTGGATGCCCAACGCCTCATCCATGATGAAGTCCCCACCCTAGGCCGAGGGGACCACCACTCTGAAGAGTTAACTGGATATCCCCTAGAGGTGACTTACCTGTAACAACCTTCTCTTCTGATGGCTGGTCAGCCGAGAGCCCAAGGACTCGGCGTGTGTGTGTGTGCGTATGAGAGAGAGACACAGACGGACAGAGACAGATGGAGAGACAGAGAAAGAGAGAGAGACAGAGGGGCTCCCAGGACCTGGGCAGTGGAGGTGGTGGTGGCTTCTCCAAGGAGGGTTGGAGACTGACTGCTTAGATTCTTACTGCTGAGCTGCCTTGGGGTCTCTAGTTTCTCCTGGAGATGATAGTTGATCCCAGAAGACATACACTGAAGCAAGTACCAGTTTATTGACTGGGGCACAACGTCCCCTCAACTTGCTAGTTCATCCATCCATCCATCCAATCATTCTTCCTTTTGTCCATCATTAAACAAACATTGTTGAGTATTTCTTATGTGTCAGCACAGTGCTGGGCACCACGCATATAAAGTTGAATGAGACCCAGCTTCTGCCTTCAAGAAACTCATGGTCTAGTTGGGGAGACATACAGGTAAGTGAAAAAGGGCATAGAAGGGTTTTAGAAATCATTCGTTTATTAATTCCTTCATTCAACACCTACTTACTGAGCACCTGCAATATGCCAGACACTGTGGTGGGCAGTTATGAACCCTGTTCTCATGAGCTCTCGAGTCTAGTGATAGAGGGAAGGACAGGTCTCAGGTCTTCTGGAACATGCCTCCAAGGTAGCCTCAATGGCAAGAGAAGGATGGAGGAGGCACACCAGCTCTTAACTGCCTCATCTTGGAAATGACATACATCACTTCCTCTCACAATCTATTGGCCAGAATTGGTCACATGGTTTCAACCTAACTGAAAGGTAGACTGGGATATGTTGAGAAGTACCTGGGATATTTGGTGAGCACAAACTCTTTCTGCCACAGCAACCAATGGTTTCTGCCACTCCAAGTTAAGGCAAACAGACTCTCCCTCACGGAATTTGAATATTGAGGCAAATAATTCAAGGACAAAAAGTGGTAGGAGCTTTGTCATTCCCATGGCAGCGCCTGAGGAGGATGTCCATTGGTTCCTGTGCCCAAAGCCGCCCAGGTTTCCAGTCCTTCCCGAGAACTGTGTTTAACTCTTACTGGTTTTAACTCTTTCTCCGATCCCCCAAGGCACTCAGCTTCTTTTCCAGAAACTCTTTTATTGCTTGAGTTAGCAGGAATTGTTCCCTGTTGCTTGAAACCAAAGAAGTTCAACAGCTATATAGCTCTAAATCATTTTTGGTACACTGAACTTTAGTAAAGAATGAACAGTTCAAATGCTGCCTATGGGTCAACACATTTGGAAGCGCTGTTCTATTTATTTCAATGGTCATGTTTGTGCTGTTACTCGAATATATATTGCATTTTGTCCACATTGTTTTATAAAAATTAATGAAACCCAAAAACCAAACCTCCGATACCTGCAATATGAGACAGAGATGGAAATCATTAGGTGAATTCAAAGGGACACATTTTTGGCCTTAATGGATGCTCACTGAGTTGGAATAAGAAAAAAGAAAAACAGAATTAATAGGTATGAAATGTTGCAGTTCCATCATTGAAGATTAATCTAGATGGCAATGTATGACTAATGATAGAATATTTTCTAAGTCTTTGGAAATGGAAGCTGCTTTATAATATGCAAGCCTTTTATCTAACTTTGGGGCAAGTTTTTAAGAAAGCATACATGAGCATTGCCTGCATGCCCCAAGCAGGGTGTCATCCTCCTTCTGCCCTGCTTCCAGTGGCCATTTCTCAATGGGCTGTTCATTTTAAAGCTGGGACAAGAGGTCAGGATCAACTTCTTGGGCAGTTTTTGAACCAGCCATTTCTTGTGCTGCTGAGCAACCTATAGGAGGGCTGCCCTTGGGTCAGGTGACCATTAGGTCCAATCAGCTGTGGTCACTGGGATCAGGGGCAGGATTATGCAACCCTACTCGCTCCACCATAACGCAAGTTAAAGATACAACTGGGGACAAAGTCACAGAACCCTTCAAGGGGGCTGTGGGGTATGCAGGCGCTTTGAGGCTTAGAATCTTCAAAAAGCATGGTGGCGCTGTCCCATGAAATTCTGTTCTCTGTATTTATTTCTGTTTTGTTGTGGGGGGTGAGTTACATGGCATCTGGTTGTCTTAGGAGAGGCATGTGGGGGCTTGTTTTTCTGGGGAGTCCCTTTCTCTGGGACTAGAGCAATGTGGTCAAAGAGTTGTCACGTGAGGCCCTGATCTCCAGATTTAGATGGAGATGCTGCTCTCGATGAGGGGAGGGTCCAGGTAGGTGTAGGGCAGCACCAGGCCCTGGTTCCGCACCCTGATGTCTTGGGAGATCTGGGCCAGGTGGCTCTGGAAGGCAGCGATGCTCTGCCGTGAGGCCTCCTCGGTGAAGTGCTCTTCTGGGTAGGTGCCCAGGGGCCGCTGCGGACCAACCACAAGGTTGAATGAAGGGGCTGCTGAGAAGCTGTCACCTGCCTTAGCCGGCTCTGGCCCCAGCCCTCCACCCTGAGGACCTGAACCAGCCTCTGTCTGAGCCTCATCCATGTCCCCTTCCCCCAACAGTTTCAAAAGGGGCGCCAGCTGGAGCGCGATCATGGGTTGTCTTTGCGGCTAAGGGTGACTGTGGATCATCTCATTTGGCCATTTGACCCTGCTTGTGAGATGTCCAAGGCTCATGTGTCCCCCTGGGAAGGTTCAGTGGGGTGAAGAGACCAGGCTTCTTGATGGCAGAGTAGGGTCTGGGCCAGGGAGGGGAAACAACACTCGTCCCTTACTCTAGAGCTGGCCTCACTCCCAGCCCCACACTTACTTGGTCTCCAGGCTCCTTGCTCAGCAGCCAGAGGGCTATGATGACATCACATGAAGCATTGACCGGTGGGAGGGTGGCTATGAACCCCTCCAGGCTTGCCTGGCCTTTGGAGGTGGGTGGTGGCAGCTGCATGCTGGGCGGCAGGTTGGGCATCCAGGCACAGTAGTCAAACTGAAGGCCAAGAGGGCAGAGTGAGGCCTAGAAGCCCAGCCCCTCCATCCCACCACCCCCAGTGCTGACCCTTCTCACCTGCCCACTACCAACGGCAGAGTGCTTGGCTGAGCAGTTGAATATCACCATGGTGACATACTGCACCAGGGCTTCCCGGGTCTCCAATGAGGAAGGAAGACCTGCAGGGAGAGTTGCACTGAGGCTGGGGCCACAAGGGTCCTGAGGACCGTGCTGCAGAGGCCTGAGGGTGGGGCTCAAGGGCTGAGGTCCCTGTACCTGAGCTCTCCCGGCCTAGGAAGCCCTTGGAGAAGATCTCCCACACCCAGGCCTGGAGTTCACTGTCATCGCGAACGGACACATCGCTCGGGTAGTAGATGCCAATTATTTCGGAGACAAAGCTGCAAGGTGCACCACGTTTGGGTTCAGTCCTAGCCTTCAATTCGATGTGCTCTGAGGAGCGCCCCTGCCCAGTCTTGTTAATGTTCAGTTTTCCTTGTCAAGAGCCTCTTTGGGCCCTCCCTCTCCTTCCCAGCCTTCCTGCTTCCCTCAAGCCCCCAGCTCTCTGGGGATGGCCCCCTTACTGCTCCACTGCACCCCAGATCTGCATCCCATCATCCCGGTAGTAGTAGCCAGGGATGTCTTCAACTCCTCGGGCACGGATATCCTCAGGCAGACATAGGACGGAATAGTTCAGCTGTTCCATGCTCCTCTGTATCAACTCGGAGAAGCCTCTGAGGCCAAGGCCTGTGGATTGGGAGATGGGACTTCTGGGTACCAAAGCCCTTGCCCCAGAAGCAGGAGGTAGTTCTGGTAGGGGAGACAGGGCCACTCCCAACCCAGGACCCCAGATTCTTCAAACTGAAGGAATGTGCCACCCCTACCCTCCCAAAGGCAGTGCTTACCCTGTCCACCACCCGCTTAGGGGTGATAAGCAGCTCGCGGGCCAGCGTGTTGATATGCAGGGTGTACCGTGTGTGCGGGACCAGCAGTGAGAAGGCAGGGTCCAGTGAAGCCTCAGTGTTTCTGGCCCCAGACCTCCCCCTACCGAGGCACCCAGTCTTGTAAATCACTTGTGGAAAGAGATGACAGGGACAAGAGGGACAGCCCAGGACAGGGATGAGGGCTCCAGGTGCAGTGACGGGACTGGCCTCCACCAGCATCTTGTTCTGTGATCTCAGGTATTATGCATTCCTCTCTCTGGGCATCAGATCATTGGGCAAGTGAGGGGGCTGAGCTGGATGAGCACTATGAGCCCCTCAGCTCTGGCATCCAGTGATTTCCCAACCCCTGGGAAGGCAAAGAACCATGAAAACCAGGGCCTGGCAATGTAAAATCATCCCCCAGAGCCCACCTCTGAGGGTCAGGCCCAGGAGGCTGCCGGTGGTCAGAAAGAATCAGCTTGGATTAAAGAGGACAGAGGGGGGCCTGCATCTAGGACCCAGGAGACTGTCGAAGCAAGAACTGAGCAGCCACCCACCCTGTGTGTGGGAAATCCTGCCTTTCACAGAGGAGATGCGTCAGGTCCCTGGGCGAAATGAAGCTGGGCCATCTGAAGGCTTTGCAGAGCCCACTTTAGAGACATGGGTCTCCTTCCCAGGGCTCCCCCACCCCTGCTGCTATCTGCAGAAAACCTGTTGGTCCCTCAAAGCCATGTTCACACTTTGACATCCACCAGCCCCAGGTCTCTCCTTTCCTAGGAGTTGGGCTTCTGTAATGGCTGTTGGCTGTTGGTCTGATCTCCCCTAAGAAGGGAACCTCTCTGGGGCACAGCCTGGTCTTACATGTGGTACCTTCCTCGCTGCAGTCCCTATTCACCTCACCCCAGCTCAGGGCCTGCTGGAAAGCAGGCTCTCAGGGGAGCTGTGCAGGGAGATGTGGCTGAAGCTGGACTGTGGCTCTGCACCCCAGCCTGAAAGGATAGGGCCATGTGGGGACAGGCTGCCTTGAAGAGCCACCCCAAGGGGTAGGCCAAGTTTCAGGGACCTGAAGGCTTGGGGCACAGTCTGAGCCGCCTTGCTGACCTTGAAGAGTGGGTGGCAGCGGGGCAGCTGGCGCAGTGTAGCCAGAACGAAGACCTCAGACAGTAGGTGTGTTTGCAACAGGTGCGTGAGGGCCTCATGGACAGAGAAGTCAGCATTGCGTACCCAGGTCTTGGCCAGCAGCCAGTCCCACTTGTCATCACTGGGCAGGAAGATGGGGCTGTTGGGCCCGGGGGTCTGGCTGAGCTGTAGGAGAGGCCATTGGGGAGAGAGGAGGCCATGAGGGGTCTGTCGACCAATCAGTCGGACCCCTCCCCACCCCTGCCCCGCCCCCTGGCCAGCTACTGACCTGGATGGCGAGGGGCAGCAGGGGCCCATGTCCTGGGCACTGGTATAGCAGGGTCATTGGGGCTGCAGAGAACTGAGGTCTCCCATTAATGACATTGGTACGGACACCAGAGAGGATGCCATGATCCACTAGGAACAGGGAGCCCCTCTGCAGGAGAGAGAAGGGGAGCTGGGGCTGCCACCTGGCTTTCTAAAGGATGGAGGGGGTGGAGCAGGGAGAAGACTTAGGGCTGGGAAAGGAGTGAGTGCGGTGGAGGGTGTTTTGCAGGCAGCACACAGTAGGTCCTTAATGAATGTGAGTGCTGCCCCTCTCCAGTGGGGTGGGCCTGAAGGCACTGTGATGGTACAGAGCCTGGACCTCAGCATCCCTCACCTCCAGCTCAGCCTGAAGACTGGTCCCAGGGCCCAGCACTGGAGCCACCATGGCACCAGTGACAGGGAAATTCTCTGGGAGGCGGCGACAACGGTGGATCAGGACAGGGTTGAGGCCATTCAGGAACTGGGAGGCAAAGAAGGCGTCTTCCTGCCAGTGCTCAAAAACATACTCTGTAGGGGGAAAGGGGAGATGGGGACTGGGTCACCCCAGCCCCAGAGGTCTCCCCGAGCTTCATGGTGGAGTTACTCTTGGGTCATCCTAGGCTCCCTTCTCTTCTCACTCTGTATCTTTCTCAAGGTGACCTCCTCTCGTTCCTTGGCTTCAGTCACTGCCCATTCACCAAACAGCAAATCTTAGTCCCCAGTCCACCTGTTCCACTGTCTACCTGAAATCCCAACCCCAGGACTCACCAGCCTCAAATGCAGCATATCTGTGACTGAACGTGGGTTCCTCCTCCAGCCCGGCCCCTCCCATTGCCTGGCATCCTGGGAAATGGCACCTCCATCCACCTGGCTGCTGTGGGAGAGCCTGGGGACCTCGCTTCCTCTTCTCATCACATCCCACTGATTCTCCATACTGAGGACAGGTCCACCTGTCCACTCCATCTCTGCTGTCACTGCTTTGCTGAGGCCACCATCCTCTTCTGACCACGACCAGAGCCTCATAACTGGTCCTCCTGCTTCCACTCTTGTCCCCTAACAACCACCATCCACAGAGCACATATGGCCATGTTACTCCCTGGCTGACAGCCAGTTGAAGCTTCTTGCTGCACTTAGGAAAGGCTCAAGTTCCTGCCAGGGCCTACACAGGCCTGCACGACCCAAGTCCCCTCTACCTCCCCTGCTGTGTCTCTTATCTTCCTTCCGTGACTCGATATCCATTGGCCACAGCAGATGCTTTCTTTCCCCCAAAGGTCTCCGATCCTTCCATCTTCAGGGCCTTCACCGGCACTATCCCCCGAGCCTGAAATGCTCTCTGTCCCCACACCCTATTCTTGGCACTGTTAACACCTACTCAACTTTGAGGTCTCAGCATAAAAGTCACCTCCTTGGGAGAGATTTCCAGGACCCCACCCTCCCCCACCCCTGGACTAGGGCAGGTGCCCCTTTACACTCTCACTGGAGCTGATGCGCAGGTTTCACAAGTGAAACTTGTTACTTTGGTTTTGAGCCTAATGTCCACTCGCCTGCTCTACTGTGAGCCCTGCGGGGACAAGGACTGTGTCCACAGTCCTAACCCAGGGTCTGATGTGTAGTAAGCCAATAAACATCGGTTAGATTAAAAGGCATTTGAAAGTGAGGGATGCCCCCAGTTCACATCCTCCTTTGTATCTGTGGAGAACGTAAGGTCTGGCAAGGGACAGGGTCCTGCCCGGGGCCACACAGTGAATTGGTGCTTGGTTTTCTGAGACTCCTAGCAGCCATGAGTGCTGATGCCTCAGGAAAGAGGTCAGAAGCCCTGGCCCAAGCTCCTCACCAGTGGCTGGGGTCTTCTGGAAGTTTAACACCATTTCCATCTCACTCAGACTCCTCCAGGACCCCTTGCGGTCCAGCAGCCCCTTGATTTTCAGCTCTGCAAACCTGCCAGAGGATGTGAAAGGGGGGGAAGGGGGAAGAGGCCCTGGGAGACCCTCCCCTGTCAGCTAGCTTTATCCCTCCTGGGATCTTGAACCAACCTCCAGGTCCTGAAGCAGCCACTGTCCCTGAGGTAGCCACTGCCCTCTAAGAATTGGTGGTGAGCAGAGGCCATACCCTGGGTAGGCTGTCTGACCTATATCCCTCGTGGTGGGGGAGCTGAGTAGGGAAGAGCAGAAGGTAGGGGTCCTAGGGTATCTGAGGCTCAGGGGCAGGACAGGGTGGGTGTCCTCACGCAGACTGTGCTCGCAGGTATAAGTTGGTGCTCTTGACTACAGAGTATTTGGTGTTGAGGTCCAGGTCTTTCACGGTTTCCATGTCCAAGCAGTGAGGCCAGCCTGGCTGGTAAGTCTTCCAGCTGGAGGGAGGAGCAAGAAGGTGGTCAGCAAGAAGCCTCAGGGAGCCCCTTGACTAGGGCAGAGGTAGTGGCAGTTCCCTTGGAGGTCCTGGTCAGAGGCAGCCCCCCTTCTACAAGCAGGGGCCTTCATGGGCTCTGTCCTTCCTCTCCACCCACAAGGCTGCAAGGGAGCTGCCATGTTCCCGCAGCAAGACTTCTCCCCTGGTCACAGTTGACTGGTGCAAGGTTGGGCACCTGACCACAGCTGGGCCTTCCCAGGGAACTGGTGATTGGGGCTGAGTCAGAGAGGCCATCTCTCTCTGGATATCTGGATTATAACATGTAAACACAGAGACTGTTAGTGATGGCCGTGTTCCACCGTGTGGACTGGGAGCCAAAGAAAGCTGTTCTGCAGAGAGAGAGAGAGAAAAGTGAAGCAGGAGAGAGAAGCATCTAGGGGACCCCAGAGACAGGGAGAGTGTCACTTTGGCTTCTGGCCTGTGAGATCTGGCTACACTTCCAGCCCTTCCTTCTGTGAAACCCTCTGTGTCCTGTAGACACATTCCTTTTGTTCCTGTCTGCTAGCTGGAGTCTGTCTTTGTTCTTGCGACCACACAACTCCTGACTAACACAGCTGCGTCTCGCAGAGGGGAGGCTGTTGGGAAGCAGAGGGTGCAGGAGGCTTTAGTTGCCTTTGGCAGGCATCCCACTTGCTGGGGGAGCCCACCAATTTACTTTGCCCTGACCTAAGGCATCTCTGAGTCTCACTATCAAGCAGGCAATACAGCCTGAAGACCTTTGAGTGAATTGGTAAAATCAGGTCCCTCTGAAGCTGAAGACCCCCAGCCAGTCCTCCTCTCATTCATTCTTTGGTTCACTCAAATCGCCTTTGGGTCTGAACTTTCAACTTCAAACGACAAATTTGCAATTAAAGCACACTGCCACCAGGTGGTGGCCAAACCCTGTTTCTCAAACTTTAATGTACAAAAGATTCACCTAGGCCTAGGCATCTTGGTAAAATGCAGATTCTGATTTAGTAGGTCTAGGGTGGGTGGGCCCAAGAGCCTGCATTTCTAACAAGTGCCCAGGTGATGCTGACACTGTGGATCTGAGGCCTCACTTTAAGTATCGAGGGCCTCGACAGTTGCAACAGGGGTAACTGAGAGACATTATGAACAACAGTAACAGAATACATTTGCGCAGGCTTTGGCAGTTGTCTAGCTGCATTCTTAATGCAAATTTTCTCATTTGTTCTTCCTAATAACACATATCAGACTGGTATTCTTAGTATCTTTTGCAGAAGAAAATAGGATCAAAGAGGTTAAATGAGGGGCTGGCTCAATGGCATAGTGGTTAAGTTTGCGTGTCCTGCTTTGGCAGCCTGGGGTTCGCGGGTTCAGATCTCGGGTGCCAACCTACACACCACTCATCAAGCCATGCTGTGGTGGCGTCCCACATACAAAATAGTGGAAGATTGGCACAGATGTTAGCTCAGCAACAATCTTCCTCACCAAAAAAAAAGAAAAAAAGGGAAAAAAAGTCAAATGATTGCCTAAGATTTCACAGCTCCTTTCAGCAGATTGGCCCTGGGTCTCCTGACTCCTGTGTCTTTGTTTTGACAAGAAAGGAAGAAAGGCCACGCCATGGACACAGTAGACTTCCATATCTGTTCCTTCATCAGGGGCTATTGCTGGCAGATTTGGTGCAATGGTGTTCTTGGGGATATAATTCACAACAGGTGGAATCACCAGGAACCACACGAGCCTGCAGCTGCTGTGTCCCCAGAGAACTGGAGCAGCGGCCTGTAGCCCAAGCTTTAGACAGCAGCAAAGTTGGCCAGACCACGATCTTTTGAAAATCTGCATCTGAGTGCAGTTCCTGGCTTTCTGCTTCAGGAATCCCCACCAGCGGCCTCAGCTCCTCTGCAGTCTCCATCCACCGCCAGAGTGGCCTTTCACACCCAGCTCTCTGAGCCCAGAGCAGAGAAACAGCCCCCAGCTCACCCCTTGCCCTCCCTGGAGGATGAGTTTCTTGAGGTTTGAGGTGGTATATTTGCAGATCTGCCCACATTTCCGGGAGGACACAACAACTGATGTGTGAAAAAGGCCCAAGGCAAAGAAGACACCAGCAGGCACCAGTCATCTGAAAGCCTCGTTAAAACAATACTGCTCGCTCTCTCCCTTTGTGGTTTGATGACTTTCTTTAGGAATACTTATATTCCTTGCTGTTTATCTTTTGTGTATTTATTACAGGTTTTTGCTTTGTGGTTACCATGAGGCCTACATATAACAATTTATATCTATTTTAAAATTTTTTAAATGGCACTCATTAAAGACTGAAATAGTCAAAATTTGAGATACTGTTACATATTCAGTACTCTAAAAGTTCATGGACAACAATGAATTAAAAGGCACTTTAAAAAATCTAGGTTTTCACTACCACTTGAAAAAAACACTTAATGGTAGTAGTTTCTAAAAGCCGTCCCAGGTGATAAGGAACAGTTAGTGTTGGCACCAGAGGACCCTATCTGCATATGGTGGGTGAAAGAATCAGTCCACAGCACATATTTTGACCAGGGCTGCCTTGTACTCTTGCTCTCTACAAAAGAAGAAGAAAGGAGCAGAGAGGAACTACAAAAACAGCCCGTAAACAATTAACAAAATCCCAATAAGCACATACCTATCAATAATTTCTTTAAATGTAAATGAACCAAATTCTCCAATCAAAAGACATAGAGTTGCTGAATGTATTAAAAAAAAATCCATTTATATGCTGCTTACAGGAGACTCATTCTAGATATAAAGACACACACAGACTGAAAGTGAAGGGGTGGAAAAAGATATTCCATGCAAATGAAAACCAAAATAAATCTGGAGTAGCTATACTTATATCAGACAAAATAGACATTAAAACAAAGACTGTAATAAGAGACAAAGATGGGTATTATATAATGATAAAGGGGCCAATCCAATAAGAAAATATAATATTTATAAATATTTAAGCACCCAACACAGGAGCACCTAAATATCTAGAGAAAATATTAACAGACCTAAAGGCAGAAATAGACAGCAAAATAATAATAGTAGGGTATTTTAATACCCCACTTCCATCAATGGATAGGTCATATGGACAGAAAATCAGTAAGGAAACATCAGCCTTAAACAACATGTTAGACCAGACGGACTTTATAGATATTTAGAGAACATTCCATCCAAAAGCAACAGAATACACATTCTTCTCAAGTGCACATGGAACATTTTCAAGGATAGATCATTTGTTAAACCACAAAACAAGTTGTAATAAATTTACCAGGATTGAAATCACATCAAGCATCTTTTCCAAACACAATGGTATGAAACTAGAAATTAATTACATGAAGAAGACGGAAAACGCAGAAATATATGAAGATTAAACAACATGATAATGAACTACCAATGGATCAAAGAAGAAATCAGGGGCCGGCCCTGTAGCTGAGTGGTTAGGTTCACGTGCTCTGCTTCGGCAGCCCAGGGTTTTGCAGGTTTGGATCTTGGGCATGGACATGGCACCACTCGTCAGGCCACGCTGAGGTGGCATCTCACATGCCACAACTAGAAGGACCCACAACTAAAAAATTATATACACAACTGTGTACTGGGAGGATTTGGGGAGAAAAAGCAGAAAAAGAAAAAAAACAAAAGATCGGCCAGAGTTGTTAGCTCAGGTGACAATCTAAAATTAAAAAAAAAAGCTTCTGTACAGTAAAGGAAACCATCAACAAAATGAAAAGGTAAACCATTGAATGGGAGAAAATATCTGCAAATCATATATCTGATAAGGGGCTAATATCCAAAATATATAAAGAACTCATACAACTAGACGAAAAAGAAAACAACCCAATTTTTAAAAATGGGCAGAAGATCTAAACAGACATTTTTCTAAAGAAGATACACAAATGGACAACAGGTACATGAAAAGATGCTCAACATCATTAAATCATCAGGGAAATGAAATCAAAACCACAGTGAGATATCACCTCACACCTGTTAGAAAGTCTATTATCAAAAAGATAAAACATAACAAGTGTTGGCAAGCATTCTGAGAAAAGGCAACCCTCACGCACTGTTGGTAGGAACATAAAATTGGTGCAGCCATGATGGAAAATAGCATGGAGGTTCCTCAAAAAATTAAAACTAGATCTACCATATGATCCAGCGATTCCACTTCTGGGTATTATCTGAAAAAAATGGAAACTAACTTGAAAAAATATATGTACCACCATGTTCGTTGCAGCATTGTTCACAATAGCCAAGATATGGAAGCAACTTAAGTGTCCATCAGCGGATGAATGGATAGAGAAACTGTAGTATATATATACAAGGGAACATTATTCAGCCATAAAAAAGAACAAAATCTTGCCATTTGTGACAACATGGATGGACCCTCGAGGGCATTATGCTAAGTAAAATAAGTCAGGCAGAGAAAAATCCTATACACTCTCTCTCATATGTGGAATCTAAAACCACAACAGCAACAGCAACAAAACAAGCTCACGGATACAGAGAAAAGATTGGTGGTTGCTAGAGGCAGAGGTTGGGGGGTGAGAGAAACGGGTGAAGGGGGTCAACAGGTAAAAAGAAAAAAAAAAGACAATAACAAAGAAATTATGGTGACCAAAAAAAAAATCCTTAGCTTTCCCTCAGTTGTGCAAACACCCTACAGGGTGTGTAACCTAAGATCTGAGTCAAAGGACTCCCCAGTTAAACAGGGCCTCTCTACACATGCTAATCTGCACTATAGCTTTGGAGAGGGCAAACTAGGTCAGAAAAACACCCCACATTTGTAAAAAACAAAACAAAACAAAAACCAACATTGCTGCCCCCCACCTTCAATATTTGATACAGTAGGTCTGAGAATTTGCATTTCTAACAAGTTCCCAGGTGATAGTTTCAGGTCTTAGGTTCAGAGAGCACAAAGCAGAGACTTTAGTCAGCATCATCACCAGGGACACCAGGCCGACCTTGGTGGGCGACGGCCCCACCCACCCACATACAGTAGACCCCTCCTCACCGGTACATCTCCCGCCTGGCCTGCAGCTCCTCCCGGCGCTGTTGCTGGAGCTTGGGGTGGTGATCTGCCCAGGAGACCTTCGCTGTGGGAGGAGGGGAGTGAGTGAGGAAGGCAGAGAAACTCCCCCAACCTCTGGCCCCAGCCACTTTCCCCTCCACTCGAGCCACCACCTACCAGGTCCCCTCCCCCAGTAAGTACAGTTTCTCCCATACGCGGCTGCTACCTCCCCCTCGCCACAGCCTCACTAGCCCCTCATCTTCTGCCCCTTCTCTAGTGGCTACACTGGCTCACCTCTCCACTTCCCTTGCCCTTCACCCCCAATATCAGCCCCCCTCTCACTCCATGCCCTTTCCCCAGCCCCAGCCCATCCCCTCTCGCACCTGCCCCCTCCCGCAGCACCAGGCTCCCCGCCCCCTCCAGCCACTGGTAGGCCGGGAAGCGGAGCGGGGAGCCCCGCGGCGGCGTGAGCTGGAACGAGCGGCAGAACCAGGCGTCCGGAGCCAAGGGCCCGAGCAGGAGGGGCAGCGCCGGGGGCGCCTTGTGCACGCGCAGCAGCAGCACCGGGCCCACGTCCTGGGGGGACTTCACCTCGAAGTCCTCCTCCTGGGGAGGGGGACGGTAGGTTTACTATCTGAGAGGACCGTTCCTCCTCCTCCCTCCTCTGCCCCTACCCCTGCGCCCCATACACTCACAGCGCCCACAGTGAACTCTTTGCCGAGATGGTCCAGAGGCAGTCGGGGAGTCTCTCCCTGGGTCCCCACGATGGTAATAGACATTTTGTCTCAAGTGCCAGCCCCGAAGGCCTCCCCAGTGGACACCCTCACCCTGTACTTGGCCATGGTGCCACCCAGAGTCTGTCTCTCTGCTGCTGGCCCTACTGAAGAACGGGTGGCTCATCCTGAGAGATATACCCTGTGCCCCACCCGGCTCTAGTTAGGAGGGTGTGGTTATTACCTGAACTCCCATGGGGCCCCATTGTTGCCCCAAAAAGCATGCCCAGGCACAACCAACTGACTGAAGTTGGCTTTTAAGATGAAACCCACTGTCATCCTCAAGGTAAACTATGGCCCAGGGCAATGTGGATCCAGACTAGAAGGGAGTTAGGACTGAACTACTCAAGAGACTGGGGAGGTTGAGTTAATTAGGGCTCTTGTTTGTAAGTAACAGATACCCACAAGAGACAACTTGAGCAAAAAGGAGGACTTGTTATAAGAACACAAGGCCAGGAATACAACTGGGCCTCAGGGACAGAGTAGTGGCCAGGACGGGAGCATTGTAGGAACTCAGGAAATCCTCTCTCTCTGCCTCTCTTCTCTGCACGTCTGTTTTATCTCCTTTCTCTCTGTCTCTGTGTCTCTGTCTGTCTGTCTCTCTCCCTCCACCAGTTCTGTTTCCCGGTCCACATGGTAGATGGCTGCCGCACAGTTCGTTCTTTGTCTACGAGAGTAGACAGGTTTTGGAGTGTCTAGGTTCAAATTCCAAAGGGTTCTCGTTGACCCAGCCTGGACCAGGGACCCAACTCTGGTCCAGTTATTTCTGTCCAGGAGGAAAAGTCACACAAAATGCCAGGTTGCCTGTGTCCACTGCAGCCATGTTGGTGACATTAATGAGCTATGGGGGTAGTGTGGATTTTCCACAAGTGTGCGGGGAGATCACTTCTGGTATCGACTGAGGGAATATCCCTACACTTTATGTCAGTGTCGCAATCCAATGTACACATCAGGATAGATGCGGAGAGGGCTGATGGCCACTCTGAGTTTATTATAACCGGCGTTTCAATATATACATAGCTTACAGCTGTTAAACATACACAGGTGTTCTGGATGAAATAATTAGCGAATACCAAGAATTCTTAGTGATTTCTCAAGGAGCCCTCCCTCGGCGTCTGTTTTGATATTATCATGTTGTTGCTGTGCTCGTATATTTTTATCTCGGAGCAGGCAAGGTCTCTTAGGCAATGGCCCCTCCTGCTCCTGATATTGATATCGTTTCTCCATCTGTGCCCCCTGCCCCCCCCCCCAAGCAAGCTTTTTCCAGTGATTAACCCTTCCTGTGTCAGAGGCAGCTACATTTCCCCGCTTTTTGTTTTTTAAAGCAAGGAAGGCGTCATGTTGTGCTGAGGCCAAAAGGCCCATCATAACCAATACTTGCTCTTGTTGACTTTGTTTTTTTTTCAGGGAGCACAGCAGACGTAAAACATAAACTATTAACATGGATAATATCAAAATCACACCAGCATTAACAAATATGCGTAAATAGAGGTCCGAGAACCAATTGGAGGGCTCTAGTCAGTGTAACCCATTTTCAATGTCTTGAAATATTTGTTGAGAGAACACCTTATGTACTTCTTGTAACTGCCTCTCTAACCGAGCTTGTAGCCCAGTGATGTCATTGGCCAGGGAGGTATTAAATGCCCCCTGTAAATGTTTTTTTTCATTCTTGCCAAGGTGTCAGCGAGCTATTATACGGTAGGAGGGTAACGCATTGCATGGTAAATTGCCAATCACATTTTAGTTTCATACGCATATTTAATGCACTTTACTGCTCTCCCAGCCACTCTACTGCTGCCTCTAATGCCTGCAATCGTGACATTTACCAAGACGGACTCCACCTTATGGGCTGTTTGAAAACTGTTAACCAAGGCAGTAGTAGCTGTAGCGGCTGATGCAATGATAATCACTGCGGATACAATGAACGTGATTAGTGTAGCCAAAAACCGCTTAGGGCGTAATTTTCTCATGGACTCAAGGAGGATATGTAGAGCATGCTCTTCGGAGCATGTCCGATTTAGAGAAACAGGTAACTAAATATGTGCTCTTCTTTTTAACACCATTACATATATCACATTCAATGAGGTTACATTATAATGTGTTAAACAATCAGAATACCAATATGGGGGAGAAATATTAACCACATACATACCAGAAGATTCTTGGATAGCAGGGACACTGTTTCCCCATAATAACACATAAGGATGGGTGGTACAAATCATTACGGTATCAGAAACATTTTTGACCAATGTTAGTAAATAATTGCCAGTTTCATTCCCATACTTGCCATGGGACAATTGTGATATAAAAGGCAACCCGATCCTCCATATTTCTTTGTGAGGGGGCTGCACACTGTCTCATTGTAAGATAGTTGTAAAAGGGGTCCAGATAGGCTCTGTTCGCTTCATGTTATAGGTTTCTGACTTGATCTGTTGAAGGCCCAAGTATGATTGTCACTCAAAAGATGTCCATGAGGTCCCTAATCCAGCACGTTGGCCCCAAAGATGTTGCCCCGCCTTGGATATGCTGTATGGCAAGGGGACCACTGTACTGAGTAATGTTTGTAACACCAATCAGTTTTTGGATGGCAAATTGGGATGGAAGGAACTTGTGTGACATGACTTTTGTCTTCATAAGATGTTGATATAGCAGTAATGTATGTCAGATTGGCTGCCTGTCGTCCTTTCTTAGGTTGGTAATACAAATACATTTGTTCCTGAAAGGTGACACATGTTGTGCTTTTGTTTTAATAAACCATACAAAAAGGTGAATTGTTAGCATACATCACCAGAGGTCCTTCTTCCTTTTGGTGCAGGCCTGTATGTTGTTGTCAGGGTACCCCGGTTCCTCCTGTCCAATCAGAATCGTTAGAGGACAAAGGGGGATTGGCATGCCACCAAGTAACCGGAGTAAAGAGAGGAGGATTAGGAATAAAGGCCCAACATGTGAGATTCTCATGTTCTGAAATCACCTCAACATGCATTAGAGAAGAAAAGAGGAAAAAGAAAAAAACTGATTTACTTATCCGTTTGTCCATTTTCTGGTAATTCCAGAGCAGGCCGTGCGCGTTTTGATGGAATGCACTCAATGCCTTTATCTGTCAAAACACAAAGAGCTCCTCTCTTCCCACATTTAACCATAAAAGGGCCCTCCCAGATATCCGTATAAGGACGTTTTAATCCACACTTTGCCAAGATATTGTGTCAAAACAGATGTGTGTAATGCTGGCCTTTGTTGGGCCATATGGTTCTGAGTTTGACCCATATATCTTTCTGCAGCTGATGTGCCATCCTCTGCTAGATTGAAAAAATTTAAAGTAAATAAGGCGTGATTGAGAATACCTTGCAGATCATTCTTATAATACTCATTTCCCCCTTTCATTTTTTGTAAAGCATCCTTTAGCGTTCTATGACATCGCTCAATAATAGCTTGTCCCGTAGAATTATAGGGGATGCCAGTTTTATGGATAATATTCCAATTTGCACAAAATTGGCGGAAAATTTGCACTGAGAACTCAGGACCATTATCAGTTTTAATGCATGTAGGAGACCTCACGAAAGCAAATATAGCAAGCCAACGACGAATGACTTGTTTAGTGCTATTTTTTGTATGTGCCGATGCGAAAAGAAATCGAGAGTGAGTGTCAACAGAAGCGATAATATACTTGAAACGTCCAAAAGGTGAAAATATTGTTGTGTTCGTTTGCCAAAGATCATTGCTGTATAGTCCATGAGGGTTAACCCCATCAGCAGCGAAGGGAGAGGTGGCTAGGGAAGATTGTTGACAGCCTGGGCAACCAGCAACTATTTGTGCAGCCTGTCGTTTTGTTAAGTGAAAGTGCAAGCACAGGGCTGGAGCATTGCAATGATGTAAGGCGTGAAACGAACGTGCTGCTGTAAACGCAGGACAGTCAAGTCAAACATTGGCTACAACAGAATCAACAATAGCATTTCCTTGAGATAAAGGACCAGGAAGAGGAGTGTGAGAGTGTATGTGTGCAATAAAGCAGGAGTGAGTACGCTGGGACAATAATTGCTTGATTTTCAGAAAATGAGTGAAAATATCTTGTGTGGTTTGATGAAAGTTTAAAACAGAGGGCAAAAGCGGGACAGCATTAGCTACATAAGCAGAATCCATAAGAATATTCAAAGGAACAGAAGGAAAGGTGCACAGCTGCCAATTCTGCAATTTGAGTAGTTGAATGTCCGTGAGAGACTTTGGTCTGCCAGTCACTATTAGCAAACCAAGCTATACTGGCTTTTCTGGTTTTTCCGGAGCTGTCAGTGAACAAGTTAAGGCATCAGGAATAGGTTGCGAAGAGAGAACCGAGGAGATGATCAAACTGAGAAGATGTACAAGGTAAAAAAATGGTCTGAGGGTCAGCGCCTCGCAATTGTAAACACCGTAAACGTCCCCTTTGAATAACCTCTGCTATTCCATCAAAATATGTATAGAGTACCTTAGCTGGTGTGTGGGGCAAGTATATCCACTCCAAGCATTTTATAACCTTGCCCGCTTTTTGAAAGATGATAACAGTAGGACTCTTAGGTGTGTTTATCACATAAAGGCATAAGGGAATTTTCTGGATCAAAGCAATTTAAAAATTGGGAGGTTAGAGCCTTGTTTACTAGGCTTAGTTCTCGTTTTGCCTCAGGGATAAGAGTGCGTGTAGCAGAGAGGGAAGAGTCACCATGTATCAAGGAAAACAAGTGACTCAGAGAATGTGTCGGGATGCCAAGAAAAGGATGTATCCAATTGATATTTCCTGAAAGCTGTTGCAATGTAACTAATGTTAAAGTATTGGGTATGGAAATAGAGGGAATGCATGGCTTTGCCAGGTGTCTATCAATCATCAATCCTAGAAATTTCCAGGGGGAGGTAAACTGTACCCTATCTTGAGCCTTAAGCAGGCCTTTGCCTTTTAGAAATTCAATTAATTGTTGGTATGCTGTTAATGAAAAATTTTTAGTTGGTGCTGCTAATAAAATATCATCCATATAATGGTAAAGTTGTATAGTAGGGTATTTGCCTCGAAAAGTTAATAACACATCTCCTACTAATTGTTGGCATATGGTAGGACTGTTTTTCATGCCCTGAGGCAAGACCTTCCACTGATATCTCTGGGGGACCTCTTGATTGTTATATACTGGGACAGTGAATGCGAGCTTTTCCCTATCAGCGGAGCACAAAGGTAGAGAAAAGAAACAGTCTCTAATGTCAGTAACAACAATTTGCCAATTCTCAGGTATTAAAGAAGGGTTTGGCACTCCCTTCTGTAAAGCCCCCATAGGTTGCATGACAGCATTAATTGCCCTTAAGTCCTGAAGTAATCTCCATTTTTCAGATTTCTTCTTTATCACAAATACTGGGGTGTTTGAGGGTACGATATGGCCTAATTTTAGTTGCTCCTGTGCTAGCATCTTTAAAGCCTATAATTTTTCTTTTGGAAGGGGTCACTGATCTATCCATACAGGCGTGATAGTTTTCCATTGAATAGGTATGGGAGGAATGTTAATAACATCAGCGGCCCCTGGGAAAAAGGCTTAACGAACGTTTAGAGATAGTTTCCATTGAGAAAGCAAATCTCACCCCTGTCGACGAAAATAATCCATAACCAATCTACAAATGAAAATTTGGGTGAGTTTATTCTGAGCTTAAATCTGAGGATTATAACCCGGGAGAGTCTTTCCACAAAGGAACAGAGCACTCCAAAGAAGTGGGGGTATACAGGGTGGTTATATACCCTCAAAGAGTATGTTTCACATATGATTGAAAGGTCCCTTTTACAATAGTCAGGAGGCTGCTCTATCCGTACAGCCATTGATGGAAACGGCAGATAGGTCTGCTGTCTCAGTGAACCCCGCAGGCTGGCAGGTCTGTTGCCTCGAGCTGGGTAGTCACGGATGAGCGCTACAATCAGTTCCCAGACTAAAGAAAGATGCTTAATCTTTAAGGAGATGCCAACTTTGGGAGGGGGAGGGAAGTTGCACCTTTATCTCAAAATGTCTAAGCAGATATACAATGCATGCTCAATGGCCACAGTCAGGCCCTTTTGGAAAAAAAAAGTCAGGCCGAATTAGGTTTATACCAAATGGCTTCCTCATATACTCCAATATATCCTATTGCTTGCCATTTTTATTTGTCACCCCCATAGGGAGTATGGAGTTGGAAGAACGTAGGGTGTAATTAAGGCAATTCTGTTTTCAGGTCTTCTGACTTTGAGTACGTGATCACTCCCCTCGGGTGTCATAAGCCCCCCTACACCTTGTACAGATGCAGAGGTTTGCTTTTTAGGCCAATGGGGAGGCCAAGTGGGCGAGGCTATGAAGCACCGTCGCCAGTGTGGCCGAAGCCACTGGCCCCCCTCTTGGCAGTGGAGCTCCCCAAACTTCGTTTTTCGGGGCACTGGGGAGTGTGCCCCATTTCGAGTTTCCTGACGCGAAATTATGGTTGGTTAGATTACCATCTACATTAATTTTAGAGCAATGTTGATTCGCCCAATGGAATCCCCTTCAGCACCAAGGACATGGTTTAGAAGGCGGCTTTTTAATATCGGCTGGCCCTCCTTTACCAGGGATATCTTTTGGACCGGACTTGCACTGTTTTGCACGGTGTCCAGGTCTTCCGCACTTAAAACAGGCATTATCAAAAAGCACCTTTGGGCAGCTGCGAAAACGCTGCTGCCATTACTTTGGCCACATGACTATGAGTTCCTACTTCCTGACACGCTGGCAGCATATCCCCTAAAGTGTGAGTTCGCCCTTTAAGGTGAGACATAGCAGACTGGCAATCAGCATTAGCATTTTCAAAAGCTATTTTCAACAGGATAATTTGAGCTGCTTCAGGATGAGCTATTTGTCTCTCAATTGCCTGCTGGAGACGGTCAATAAATTCTATGTATGGCTCGTTTGGCCCTTGTTGGACATTCACAAAGGAATTGGGGGCTTTGTCTGCCCCTGAAGGGGGAGTTGCCTTCCAGGCTGCTAATGCCACCTCTGAACATTGTCTATGCAACATTCCATTTGCCTCAGCCTGTGCTTGAGGCGTCGCATATTGGCCGACCCCCTGTAGCATGTCGGCACTGATTGGGAGAGGGGGGTTTAAAGATAGATTATCCATAGATCGGGATACAGATATCTCCTTATACTCAGACCTGAAAAGAGTATATTCAGCATGCAACAAATGAGTCTTTGCGAGGAAAAGCCAATCACAGGGTAGCATATGGTAACTGGCTCCTAGTGCCCTATCATCCCAACAGTGAAAGGTGACTGCACTCAATTCTCTCTAATGCTCTTTTTCAGCTCCTTAAACACCCCGAAAAGAAGGGATTCATGTTCTCTTCACCCATGATTGACCATCACGGGGAAGGCACAGGAAAAAACATCAGGATCTCCATGATTTAATCCTTCCCGAAGGCAATTATGAACAACACTATACTGCCTGGAATCAACATACGCGGCTGGTGGAGTACAAGGAGGAGCAGTAGGCAAGACAGGAGGGTTCTTGAAGGCGAAACGCCTCTCTAAAAGAGGGGGGAATGGTAAATCATCATCATCTGAGGACGTTTGTTCAAAATTTGTCTGAGACTTACTAATGGCCTTTTTAAAAGAGTCTCTTGGTGGCGAGCAAGGTGGAGGAGGCAGTGGTGGCGCCTCCTCAGCTTTGCCTGAAGGGCACTCCTGTGAACGAGGCCGAGTTTTCCTCATCCCATAGATCCCACAAAGGGAACAGCGCAGTACGTACTGTTCCCAAAGTCATTAAGATATGTACGTCCTTTAAAGATTTTAAAAGGCCATGCTCAAAGTGAGACTTTAGTGCCTTGCCAGCCCTTTCCCACAACTCAGTGTCCAAGATGCCATCCTCAGGGAACCAGGGGCAATGTGTAGATATTGCAATATCCTCTGTAACTCGGCGGGAGAAACCGAAACTGAAATCGCGTTCAGCAGCCGCTGAAGTGTCTTAAAGTATAATTTCTGCTGAGTCACCAATTGTTGGCCCATCATTCTCACAGCGGACCGCCGAAAGGCGATTGAAATTCCCCCATATCGTTACTCACCAATAATGCCGCCGATCTTGGATCATGTCGGGGTCACCATATGTCGGTGTCGCAATCCAATGTACACATCAGGATAGATGCGGAGAGGGCTGATGGCCACTCTGAGTTTATTATAACCGGCGTTTCAATATATACATAGCTTACAGCTGTTAAACATACACAGGTGTTCTGGATGAAATAATTAGCGAATACCAAGAATTCTTAGTGATTTCTCAAGGAGCCCTCCCTCGGCGTCTGTTTTGATATTATCATGTTGTTGCTGTGCTCGTATATTTTTATCTCGGAGCAGGCAAGGTCTCTTAGGCAATGGCCCCTCCTGCTCCCGATATCGATATATCGTTTCTCCATCTGTGCCCCCGGGTGGCCGATGCCTGTCTTAGGTAGCCTCCCCCTGGAGGTCTTACCCGTCATTGGCTAACCGGCCTTTTCACCTCCGGGTCACAGTTTGTTGGCAAGCTTTTTCCAGTGATTATTAACCCTTCCTGTGTCAGAGGTGGCTATACTTTAAACAGTAGATACTTATTTGGGTAATTAGAACTGCAATTCTGGAGACACAGATTTAGGCAGAAACCCAAAATGTGTTCTGAGGAAGACAGAGGAGGCAAGGGTTTATAATGGCAAAAAGAGAGAAATCACACAGGTTGTTGTGCAAAATTTGTGATTGGTGCTGGCCCGATCCATTGGGTGATTCTTCTGCTTTGTGTGGCACAGACAAAGATACTTGGTGGTATTCAGGACAGATAGGCTGGAATCCTAGGATTAAGAAGTCTTTATTCACATGTCTGGCAACTTGAAGTGGATGGCTGGAAGGCTGGAGGCAGCTGAGACAGTCAACAGATGCCCTTGCACACGGCCTCTACAGCATGGTGGTCTCAGGGTAGTCAGACTTCCTAACATGGCAGTTCAGGGTCCCAGAAGCTTCAACAGAGCTTCTTTTTTTTTTTTAAAGATTTTATTTATTTCCTTTTTCTCCCCAAATCCCCGCTGTACATAGTTGTATATTCTTAGTTGTGGGTCCTTCTAGTTGTGGTATGTGGGATGCTGCCTCAGCATGGTCTGATGAGCAGTGCCATGTCCACGCCCAGCACCATGCCCAGGATTCGAACCAGCAAAACCCTGGATCGCTGAGGCAGAGAGCACGAACTTAACCACTCAGCCACGGGGCCAGCCCAACAGAGCTTCTTATGATAATCTAGCCTCAAAAGCCCCAAGCTGTCACTTCTGAAACGTTCACTGGTTGAGCAAGTCACTAAGGCCTGGGTAGATCAAGGGGAGGAGAACTAGACCCCACCTTTCAGTAGGAGGAGTAGCAAATAATGTCACTTTTACCTACCAAGGTCCTCACGAACAGTCTGTCAAATATCAAGACATAATGACAGAATGTTGGAAAACTGTAGTTAAATGGAGGAATCTGTCTGAGTTTATTTGGCCTGCCTGCAGGAGAGTGGCTACATCAGGCAGGTTCTTTTGGGTGAGAGTAAAGAGATCTATGCAGGCTATTTCAGATAGCAGAGTTTAGCAGAAGGATATCTGCACGTGGGGACACAGGCAGAACAGGAGCTCAGGAGGGGTTTCAGGACCTTGGTCCCTCAGAATTCTGGCCAGTTCTGGGAGTCTTGACATCCTGTCAAGTTATAATCAAGGCATAGTTGTCTCTGTGACTTGTTCATTAGTTACTCCACTCCTCATTCCTCTCCCCTCTGGATATCTTTTCCTGCCTATATCTTCCCCTTACCATGATCCCTTATTGCCCTGACTCCACCCTCTAGCTCTTCTCAACTTTTTTGCTTCCATCTCTGGCTGTTGAACTGTGCCATTCACTCAGCATTTCTCTGTTCAGATTTCCAAGAGAGAGCATCCAATTGACCCAACTCATCTTTTTGCACCAGGGCACATCATTGGTCATGCATCCACCAAAGGCTTGGCTGGGCTTGAGTCAGGTACCAACCCCTGATCCAGTCAGCTGGGGTTGGATGAGGACAGGGCTATGCCCCACAGAATGTGGCTGCTTAAGGGCTGCTCCCCAACAAGGGCTGTGGACGAAGTGTTTTCACTTGGGCATGACCTGGGGGTGGGCTTGGCAGCCACCCTGATTGACATGCCTAGTACAGAGATGCTGACAGAGAACCTGGAGAAAATATTTCCTTCCCTCTTCTTCCACGCATTGACTCCTCACTATCATTTGAGGAGGCTGACTATAGTGAAAGTCCTGATGGTAGTTTCTTTCTTTTTTGTAATTCAGGTGCCTGACTTAAGCTTTGATTGCCAAGGCATCCACCCCTATTAGGCATCCACTTCAAGGATGGCTATCTTGAATAGACACGTTGTCAGCCACATCACGAGATAAAGAGCCAAGCTGCCTCCCCTCACTGAGGCTCCTTGTTTTGGAGATCTTGGTTGATTTCAACAACTGACCCTTTGGGCCACTTGTTTTTTCTCTTCCCTTCACTTTAAATTCCCGCTCTTATGTTTTAAATTTGCCAGTAAAGAGTAAGCCCATGAAACCCTAGGCCCCACTGTTGACCCCAATAATAGGAGAACCCCAGCCCCACATGCATTCTCTCTCTCTTTCTCTCTCTCCCTGCGACCTCACTATTTGGCACCAGTGTGCTGTGTAATTTCCAGGTCCTGTTAGTGATAAATCTTTGGGTTTTTTTTTCAGTTTCCTGATGGGTATTGCTGAAGGGCATCTTGCAATCGTAATAAGAACTACAAGGGCCAGTCTAACCACAACATTGGTCATTGATAGGCTAAGTCTGGCACAAAACACTGACCCCCATTGATACTGGCCCTGATAACAGTTCCCCTACGTTAGACCCAGCATATATAGGGTTAAAATCAAAAGCACTCATCCCCTTTCCCTGCTTATGCCTCAGCTTCCTGGCACCAGAATCCGCCATCCACCACGGAGGCAGACGACCAAGAATATCCACCTGCAGATTCCCTTATCTCACCACCCCCCTCTCTGCAAGCAGCCTCACAAGGCCAAACACAGGCTGGTGGGAAAATGCCAACCAGCAAGGCCACAGATCCCCCTCCCTACAAGCAGCTGCATTCCTTGCCACCTCGAAAATACCTTGCCCCCCATCTTTCAGGGAGATGAGACAAATTTGAGGACTCACTCTGGTCTCCTGGCTGACGTCACCTGAAATAAAAGCTCTTTCCTTGCCATAAGCCTGGTGTTTCAGTTTTTATTTGGCCCCTCTTGTGTGGCGAGTAAAGAACCTGTGTTTGTGGCTGGTCACTGCTGGTGTGTAGGAGGGGCAATGAGGTTGAGAGTGAGGGAGGGTGAAAGAGAACCTGGTGAGGACAGCCTCATGGACACAGCCCATCAGCCCCTCTAAGACCACCTCGTTGTCCTCCTGGTGTCCGAGGCACTTCACCACTTTCTCCCCGACACCCTAAATCCTCCAGCTAGCCTGTCTTGTGCCAGACATCCTGGCTGAGCTCCATTCCTCTTCCTGGCCCCTATGTCTGGGCTCCTGAGCCACAGGAGAGCAAATAACAACTGTGCATTGTGGGGCCTCTGAAAATGTAAGGACCTCCTTTCCCCAGGGTGAACGGCCAGTTCCTCTCAGCTGTCTGGTGATTCTTTTATACATTTTCCAAACAGACAAATCCAGGTCATCCAGAATCCCAGTGAGCTTTGGCTAGTGTTGGGGGTCTGCCCTGGTGGGGAGGAAGTGGCCCTTGCCCCAGCGAAGGCTGAACTGGTCCCAGCAATGCCTGGAGGTCCCAGGCCTCTGGCCTACTTCTGCCTTTCCTGAGCATCTGTCCCCCTCCCCCATCCCTGTATGTCTCCTTTGCCTTCTTAGTCCCCTCTGGTGCTGCATGCTGGGTCCTGAAGGTCTGAGAATGCTGAACACCAGAGAGTGACTCTTTCCTCAGGGTCTCCACAACCAGGGATTCTGGGCCTGGGGAGGCTGAAGACCTAGATGATCCAGGATCCCAGAGATACACTCTCTCTCTGACCCCCGCCCTTGCCAAAGTCATCAAATCCTCACCTAACTTTCCATCCCACCCATCTTGCTATTGGCAGACACGCGGCAATGTGCCTGACAACACTGAGGACAGGAAGAGAAGCTCTTTGGCAGCCTTTCCTTCCCACCAAATGCTTATGGACTCCACCTCCTGCCTGATGCCTCAGAGAAAGAGGCTTGCCTACTGCTCTCTAAAGCTACTTCCATTTCCTCAGGGATTTGGTCCCATCAGTTTTTGCCTCTTTATTAATAGTGTAGAGTTTAAGACCTTAGGAAAATTATAATCCTGACTATCATTTAATAACTTGGTGGTCTTAGGCATGTCATACCATCTTTCTGAGCCTCAATGTTGTCATCTGTAAAATGAAGTTATGAGTGTCTGTCTGATTCATAAGGTTGTTAAGGGTATTGCATTAACTTTCACAAGTAGAGTGCTTAGTACAGTTTCTGGCACATAGGAAGCACCCAATAAAACATTGTTCCTTCCTCCCCTCAGCTCTGGTCTTGGGATGACCCATGATCAGCCAGTCCAATCACCTCAGTGTACATGGGCATTGCCCCGTGCTGGGGCACATGGGCCCAGGGAATCCACCAAGATGGAGACCTATTCTCCAAGAGTCAGGAAGGCCTCTATTCCTTGGCGGCAGTGTTGAGCATGAAGTTTGAAGTACTGGTCCTCCTCTTCCCCTTTCAGGGCCTCTTGAAGTTGGTCTGGAGGCTTTAGCTGCAGGCAATCAATGCCACTAGCAATCCCTCAGGCTTGTTTTAACTGCCCACCCTCACCCCTGCCCTGCGGAAGAGCCTGTGGAAGGAGCTCTGAGTGCCCATCCATCCTGGGATAAAGGCTAAGCCCTGGGGAAGGTGATCTCAGGGGTCATTGGGGGACCTGCCAACAACACACATGAGAGCCCAAGTGGCCCCAAATCAGACAGTATGTCGACAGCAGTAACAAGGAGGTTCTGAAGGAGGCACACGGCTTGGGGCTGAGCAGTGAGGACCAAGAGAGAGGCCTGAGGAGACAATGTGCTGGCTGGGCTGGCCAATGACAAAGAGAAGGAAGGTGAGGCAAGGTCGTAAACCGGGTGGTTGCGGATATTTATTAGCTTGAGGAGGCAGAGTAGACAGGAAAGGCCTGTGTCGAACTTGCAGTCATGAGAACATTTTAATCAAATGGATCAACATTTTCTCATGTGAAAAATTGATGAAAGTTTCAAAGTACATGACAGATAAAAGATGGGGTGTGGTGATAACCTATGTACCTGATTGTGTAACCCATACATGAAATGCACATTAATTTCTTCTGTAACAGGGTTTGAGTGAAACTTTTCCTGTGGAGACAGAATTAGAAGGAGGGCCCACAGCTGAAACTCTTAAGTACTAAGTACTCCACATTCTGAAGAGAGAAGCCAATAGATGGCTCAGCTACCCCCACCTGCACCCCCATTCCAAGGGCTTTCTGAGAGTTTCTGGAACTGGCCCTGCCATAATCTATACGCCTACTTCCCACTCCCCAGGCCACCCAGCAGAGGACGGCTGGGGAGGGAAAGAGCAGGAGTTGGGGGGTGCAACATCTGGGCTGAGGGCTACTCTTCTTCCAACAAACACCAAGCGGCGGCTCTCTGGAAGAATCATTTATGGAGACTGGGGGTGCCTTTGATGGCGAGAGAGGCATCTCACTGCTGGCTGGGTGGAAAGAACACAGAAAGAAGGAGTCACAGTGCAGGGGCCCGGGAAGAAGGAAGTGGTAGCTTCTGGCCCAGTCCCCTGTGGCCTGAGAGGATGAAGCAGAGGGCAATTCCCGTGGCTCCTTGTGAAGGAGGATGGAGGTCAGAGGGGAGGCTGAAGCTGGGTGCCCAGGCTCGCCAGGTAGCCATGGGACACACAAGGGGCTGTGGTACCCAGAGAAGGGCATAGGTGTGCCTACCACTGTTGGGCTAAAGAAAGACGGCTGCTGCTTTCTGAGGGGTTTTCAGTGATAAAGAAGGCTTGGAGGGAGCTGAACCCCAACCCCCAGGGGACCACATCCAGGATAGATCCAAATGTTGTGAGGCCCTGAAGCTTTTCCAATTTTGAAGGCCCTTTTTAACAAAAAGAAAACAAAATTGGCTAAGGGGGCTTGACAGGGGTTTGTGCAGGGCCGTGAAGTTTCAACTTTATTAGCAAGCCCATATGGGCAGGCCCCGCCTCCCCCTCCCCCAGACAACATCAGCAGCAGCTGAGCCAAAGGGAGACCAAGGGAACTGCCCCAACAGACAGCCAGTTAGGCTTCTGCTGTGTCTTCCCACTTGAAGAGTGTAGTGGAGGGGTCCCAGGATCAAATGATGCCCCATGTCCCTCCTCTCCTGAACAAGGAGCCAGACTGGAGGGAGGAGGCAGGGAGCAGTCACCCCTCCCTAGGACCCTGACAGGTGAGGCGAGGAGTGGAGCAGACATTTAGAGCAGATAGGAGATGGGAATTTTTAACTAGACTGGGCTGTTTTTTTGAGGAAGATTAGCCCTGAGCTAATTGCTGCCAATCCTCCCCTTTTTGCTGAGGAAGACTGGCCCTGAGCTAACATCCGTGCCCATCTTCCTCTACTTTATACGTGGGACGCCTACCACAGCATGGCGTGCCAAGCGGTGCCATGTCTGCACCCGGGATCCGAACCCGCGAGCCCCGGGCCTCCGAGAAGCAGAACGTGCGAACTTAACTGCTGCGCCTCCGGGCTGGCCCTAGACTGGGCTTTTGAAGGCACTGATTAGAGAAATGTAAAATGTGTTCCTGTTCAGATGCCACCAAGTCAAAACTCTTCCATAATGTGATTACACAGACATTGATTTGGAGTTTAAATCGTGCTCTTGCAGAAAAGAATCAAGGGGGCATGAAGCAGGACTGCCTGTAAGGTAAGCATCTCCAGGGCACCATTGAGAGGCACCCTGAGGCCCAGAGTCTCAACTCTTGGGTTTGCTTCCTGACCCCAAAATCTGCTGGACGTGCAGTCTTTAGCAAGTCATTTCACCGCAGGGAGCCTCAGTTTTCATGTGTATAACAATGGGTTGTGTGAGGATTAGAGACCGTGTATGGGGACATGCTTTTTAAATGGCAGGGTCAACGTTCCCTGGGAGCAGGACAGGTAAATGCTTGGAAAGCAGGCCCTTCTCTAGATCCAGGGCCAAAGACCCAGACTCAGGGGTGGGTGGTGAGGTGGAATGTCCCTGGTGGAGGTGACAAAAATGGCTTTAGTTTGAATGGGCAAGTCTCCAGACTGTGACGAATAAGAGCTGAACTGCGTGAACCTGGCTTCTCAGATATCACAGCTGTCCATCTCCCCACTTCCTCTACTCCCCTTCCCGTCCCAGAAGGGAGTGCCATCTGCCCCAACCCAAATTTCCCTGTCAAAGCCTAGTCACATTACTCACAAAGATGTTGACATCCAGCCCTGGGCTAAGTTGAGAATTCATTGTACTTTCCTTTGCATCATCTCCCCTGGGGCAGAGCGATGGATTCCTCCACCTTCTAAACACTGGCTCAGCACAAAAGTCCTGGCAAGGCTACAAGGCTGTGAACATTTTCTCACCCCAGCCCTAACCTTTCCCTGGGTTAGGGTCCCTGTAAATGGGATTTTCACAAACAGTCACAGCACAGGGGAAGGGCCTGGGATGACTCTCAGTGGAGTCAGGACTTGGGGACTGTTGTCTCTTGGCCGTTCAACCTTCTCTCCCCTTCTCCCTCCTAAGCCAGGGTTTTCCACTTTTCTTTCCTATTAAATCAGTCTAACTCTCACTGTATTCTATAATCCTTTTGAGAAATGTCGGTCAGGACAGTTTTGACTTCAAGGAACAGAAAGTACGATTTAATCTGTCTTAAGTAAAGAAAACAACTTACCCAGCTCATGGTACTCAAACAGCTGGATCTGGCTTTAGGCCCTGTGAGGTGTGGAGGCTTAAACAGTGGCGGCAAGACTTCGTCTCTGCCCATCTATTAGTTCTGCGCCTTGTCTTTGTGGTGGCAAGACCACTCAGCGTTCCATCCTCTCAGCAACCCCACAGAAAAAAGACAACTTCTTCACTAGGCTTCCAGCAACATTGCAGCACTAGCCTCTTTTGCCTGGCCCAGGTCACCTGCCTGCCCTTAAGGCAATCTCTGCGGCCACAGGGATGGAATGATTGGGCAGGACTGGATGGGGAGGTCTGGGGTCAGTTTCACCCAGTTCCACAGGGGCTGAGAATGGGGCAGGGATGGTTGCCCACCACTGAGCAGGATGGATGCTAGAAGGCAGAACAACTGATGTTCATTACAAGTTGTCATGTCAGGAACAGTGGGCCTGGGGCTGGGATAGCTGGGCTCAAAGAAAATCGATGACCAATGGGCTGGTTATCTATTGGTGGCTTTGGGATGGTCTGTCCTGTTCTAATGCCCCAGTGGCAGGCTCTTGAGGGGCTGGAGGTGGAGTGTGGGTTGTTGGTGAGTCCTGCCTGAGACCAATGGACCTCAACTTCTCCATTTGGGGACCCTGTTTCTGTAGTCCTGGACTCTGGCTTCCATGGGTCATGAGTCTTGGCCATAGACATGCTCTGCCTTTCTCTTCCTTCCTCTCTCCAGCCTACAATCAAGGGATGAGGCCACACCACCCATTTCCAGAACCTCAGAGACCCTGGTCTTTTCTAGAAGCCTGAAAGTTCTAAGGCTTTCCTGCTTGGTACCCTCAGAGCAGACCCCCTGAGCAGAGGACTTCCTGGAGGATTGTTGGCCCCAGCTCACTTCTCCCTGCTCCGGTCATCTCTAGGGTTCACCTCTCTTTGAAGCCCTCTCTGGCAATGCCAGGTTTGAACATTCCAGGGATGGGGGTGTTCAGACTACCCAGGCCAAAAGGATCACACACCATGAAATGGAAGAAACCAAACCTTCATTTCAGCCCCCACCCTCTCAGGCCCCAACATGACAGCACATAGCCTAGTGTCCACTGTACACAGTCCAGAAGATCCCAGTGAACACAGCCCACAATGCAGCATCCCAGATTCTCCAAAGGGGGGTGCCTGGGGTCCCCTGCAGGGGGGGATGGGAACAGGGCCCAGACCCTGAGGAGCAGCACAGAGAAAAGGCGCCAGGTGAGCCCCGGTTCATGATGTAGAGTCCCAGCTATGGGACTGAAGCAGCAGTAGCTGCGTGAGGTCCCTGCTTTGGCCATCATGGGTTCCAGTTACAGAGCCATCCCAAAGGCAAGGACAGCCCCAAGTGTGGGCTCCTGGCACAGGCCAGCTGGCAGAGGTAGTGTAAACACATCTGAAGGTGGGAAGTGCCTGATGACCAAGCCAGGCGCTCTCCGGGAACAACAGGGGTGAGTGGGTAGAGAGGAACCGGTCAGAGGGGAGCAGGGCTCTAGGATACTGGCTGGGCCCAGGAAAAAAGCTTCCACAGAAATGGAGGAACTGCAGAGAAAGGCAGAGAGAAACTGCTGGGCAGAGAGAAAGAGGCCACTGGGGACAGAGAGGAGACTAGGGGAGACTGAGAGAGAGGGAGAGACAGGGAGAGAAAGGGGAAGCTGAAGGGCAGAGAGGAGACGGAGGCTTAGTTTTTCCCCTTCTCTTCTCCTACCAGCTCTGTGAACTCTGGGGCAGGCAGTCCCCAAGTTCTCCTAGCTGGGGAGGAGGACGGGACTCTCCTTTACCAGGCTCCTCCCCCCTTTGAAATTGGGGCCTGGGAACAAGACCGAGTTGAGGGTATGAAAGGACCTGCTCAGCCCTGTTCACACCATTTACCCCACCTATTCCCCAGACTGGGTTTGGGCCCCATCCATCTTGCTTCTCCACCCACTCTGGTGGGTGTCTTCCCTCAGCCTGCCCACACCCTCTCAGGTCCCAACACGACAGCAGGTGGACATCATCTTGCACCCAGGTTGACTCTTCCCTGAGATTGACCTGAATCACAGGCCATTAACTACCCCGGCCCCCGCGTGGGCAGAAAGGGAAGGAGAGGGAAGGCGTGGGGTGGGGAGGGAGAGAAGAGGCAGGGGAGTAGAGCTACACCCACACAGTCAACTCCAGCCCCAGCAATTCAGAGTCTGCCCTCAATCTCTGGGCCCTAACCACAGAGCAAATCTGAAGAGAGATATTTAAGAATCTATGTAATTTAAGAAACATTTTTATGTGTGTGCATCGGGGTTTAAAAAAAATCTTTAATTCATCATCTCCAAACTCAGTTAAAAACGTTTTTTAAATTGCACTAAATTACTCACGATAGCAGCACCACCTTAGGTAACCAGAACCTACAAATGCTGGATTTTCGATTTCTAATACGTTCTCTCTCTACCTTTAGGGAGGGGAAGATCACTAAACTGGTGGTTTTCATGAGTCAGGCAACACAACCTGCAGGAGTATCTGTCATCCTAACATCAGCTACTCCAGGAGACCTGAGCTCAAATGCCTACAGGCACCAGAGAGGTACACAAAGGAAGTTCAGAAAATCTTGGTGTCTAGGACTCTGGGAGGTGGAGACAACGAGAACTGAAGAGCGAGGCCCTGGAGAAAGGGGACAGTCGCTCTTTAGTGCCAGTGGAAACTCAGCAGTTGCCCCTGTGTGGGGTTTTTGATTTCAAGAGAAGAGGGAAATTTGGTATACATTTTTAAGACGTGGTATCTCTTGATTTTTAAATGTTACCTCAAAACAAAAAACAAAACACCCCATAGGCCAAACAAAACAAGTCTTGTGGCTGGTTTCTCATCTGGCTTTTATGAAATCTTAGAGATTCTAAGATTTTAGGGATCCTAGGATTATTTAGTTCCATGATTCAGAAACTTTAATGTGCATGTAAATACTTGAGGGAACTTGTTAAAATGCAGATTGTGATTCAGTAGGTCTGGGCCTGGATTCTGCATTTCCAACAAGCTCCCCGGTGATGTCACTGCTGCTGGTCCACCAACTACATCTTGTGTAGTGAGGATTTAGTTCATCCTTCTACCTAAGAATTCCCTCTGATTGTACATGCCTGGTCAATGATGTCTCCAGTTCTGCTTGCACACCTCCAGGGACTGGATGCTCACTACCTATGGTCGCAGCCTGAGTGGCTGCAGCTTCTGCTAACTTCGGCCAGGCTCTGCAGCAATGGTGAAGGACACCCAGAGTCAAACATGCCCAGGCCTGGGATCTGGAACATCAGAGTTCCACAGAAGAAACTTCAGTTGGGGACCTATCAGGAAGGGAGTGGACACTGTTGCCAAGAAGAGTTTCTGTCCAGTTGCTTACTCAGCAGCGCTCAGTTACACAGGAGATACTACTAGTCCTGGGTGTTCTGGTTAATAAAAGTTTGGTGCAATCTGTTTACCTTCCTTTCCCCAAAGTCTTGAAACAACTTTTCTCTGCGCTTGGGCAAGCTATCTGGTTATGCCCACAGGAGAAGGAGCCAGGTTCTGACTTGTGAGGGATGGAGAAGGGAAGGAGGCTTGAGGCTAAACAGAAGCACCTGCCTCCTCAGGCCACAAGACAACCCATGCTCTCCTGGATCAGGTCTCTACCTCCTCTGGAGTTGGGGCATCCAATCCCAGATCCTCCTTCCAGGGTCCTCAAGAGGCCGTGGAAAGGGGACAATCCCCCATCCCAGCATCCCCCGATGGGCTCGGGATCACTGGGGCTGGAGGTCACATGCCCAGTGCTCCATATCCCAAGGCCAATCATCCTGAAGTCCAGCTGTCAGAGCTGGGGGGTGTGGAACCCACCTAGGCCACTCCTCATTTCGCCTTGGAGGGGAACCCAAGCCCAGAGAGTGCATGAGACTTTCCCACGGTCACACAGCTGGTTTGCAACCAGCTCCTGTAAAGGCCCAGAATCCTTTGAGGCAGAGCTGGACAGAAGCCACTGGTATTAGCCAGACTTTCAGTCACCTGTAGCAGCAACTTTCAGGAAAAGGACCTTCTGGAATCATCCTGAGGAAAAGAGGAGTGTCTCAGAGGGAAATCATGGGGAGGGGTCATGGGATTCACCTAGGAAGGGGAGGGTCATGGATCCGAGTTTCTTGAAAGAGGGTAGCAGGCAGGGCTTCTGCTCTAACAGACCTCCAGGGGCAGCAGTTACCTTGTCCTCTAGTGAATGTTGCCCCCTAGGGTTCTGTCTCTTGTGCAGTGCACAGCCTGTGAGGCCTGGGGGGGAGCCATGGTTAATGCAGTGGGGGTCAGAGGAGAGGTCACAGAAGGTCATGATTACAGGGGTTCCCATGTCTGCATTCCTGGACCACTCCAGAAATACTAAACCAGAATCCCTGCGGCTGGCGCTGCCCTCCCAGGGGAAATCCCTGGGTTTAGGATCCAGCCTGGGCTCACTGAATCAGAGAGGAATAGGGACACTGGGCTGGGATGGGAAGTTTGCAGGCAGCACTAGGCCTCAGGCTGCAGAAGAGGCTCCTGTCCGCCAGGCAGCATCTCCCGGGCCGTGTATGCAGCCCCCCAGTCTGAGGGGATATTGGCAGCTGGGCGGGAGCTGAGAGGGCAGCACCTGTAGGGACCGGGCTTCACTTTCCGGAGAACTGGCCCGGCCTCGCCTTCTCCAGCTTTTGGCGCCGCTCCGGGGGAATCTCCTGCAGGCTGATGCCGTGGTTGCTGGCCCTGAGGGGAAGGGGGCGGCAGCCTCAGAAAGGGGGAATTGCGGCCGGGAGGGCAGGGCCCAGGTCATCTCTACTTCACGCCGGCGACGTCGAATACAGGGTGGGAGGCAGGGAGAAGGGGTCCACCCGTGCTGTGCCCCGTAACACGCCCTGCCCGCCCATGCCGGCTCCTCACCCC